>NC_047093.1:89783195-90086789 GCF_902459505.1 Geotrypetes seraphini | reverse complement strand
TTATCAAACAGAGACTGTTTTCCAATATGCCCGATCCTAACAGGATTCAGAGTTTTGTTTTGAGTCAATAAAGAGCTTTTTTCTATTGGTGGTTGTGTCTGGTTGTATGTGTACAGGCCCATAACTCAAACCCCGCTCGCGCTGTTAAACCATCATTTTATATCTTTTTGAAGGTACGGTCTTCAGAATTGCACATACTATTCCAAATAGGGCCTCACCAGGGACGTATACAACAGCACTATCACCTCCTTATTCTTCCTGGCCATTCCTCTCCCTGTGCACCCAAGCATCCTTCTGGCTTTGGCCATTGCTTTTTCTATCTGTTTTGCTATCTTGAGATCATCAGACACCCCTAAATCCCTAAATTCATATTCAGAAGTACTTTGCCCCCTATATGGATTTTTGCAGTCCAAGTACATGACCCTGAATTTTTTAGCATTAAATCTTAGTTGTCCATTTCTGGACCATTCTTCAAAGTGCCTATGTTGCCTTTATAAATGAGGTGTCTTTTTGGCTATTTCATATAGGTGTGCTATTATGAAATTACGTCGCACGGCTCTTCATTAATTCTTTAATATATAGAAACTGAATCATTTTTGAAAATGCTCCCCCCCCCAGACACACACACAAACAGGGAACGGTGGGAAGAGAAAGAGAAGCTGATTTTCATTCTGTGTTCTGTGCAACATGTTTTGTATATCTTGGGAATGAAATATTGCCCAGCAAGAGCTCTTCAGCAGTCCTTACAACAGTGTTGATTAACAACAGCCTTCACAATAACCTCCTCCTACCCTTTCCAGTACTTTTCATTTCATTTATTTTTGTCTTATTGTTTCAGTCTCCCTAGCTCACTGCTCTCACCCAGGCCCCTCCTCACCAGTTCTCCTAGGATTCCGGAGCACAACAGCATGGAGTCATTGAATGAATTCTAAAAGCACAGATTTAAGAAAACCTTCCTATATAATACAGAACATGAAGGACTCGACACATTTGTTGGGTTTTATTATGATTCTGCCTTAATCCTCATGGGCCTTTTGTTGTGGCTGAGTGACAAGCTTTGCTTTCTTTCCAGAAGTGACAGAAACTGGTGCAGGGCTAATTATTCATCATCCAAGTATAATTTATTCATGATTCAGGCTCATTTATTTATTCATTCACTATGTCTGATAATCGATCCTTCTCCCCAGGCGTAGCTGTATTTATTCAGCAAGTTGATTTCAGGGAGCAGGTGTTTGGTTTTAAGAAGCTCAGGGAAGTTAATGATTATAATAATAGCTGATAGTGCACAGTGCATACATCTACACCTAGTCTAAGAGACCCTGAATGTGCTTGCTCCCTTTTCAACTTTCTGCTTGACTCTGCTCAAAGGTCAAAGCAAGCTTATACTATAGGACTAGCCGTGCCTTCATTCCTTGATGATCTGCCTTGGATAGATTGATCTTTTGCAAGACCCGATTTGAGAGGGCCAGTTCACTACTGGCGGAGCTACACTGATTGCCAGTTAAGAAGGAGAATCCAATTTAAAATCGCATATATAGTCCACAAGGCTATATATGGGGACAATTTGGCTGGACTTACATCTGCCATTCAGATTATGCATTCCTGTTACGACTCGAGAATGACCCAATGCTTCAAACTGCCTTTTCCCTCTCCACGTCATATCTGGAGAAGGTCATTCTTCGAGTTTCAAGGCCGTAAGATTTGGAACTGCCTTCGAGCCTGCTTGCGACAGAACATTTCCTACCTTCAATTCAGGAACTCGCTAAAGACCTATCACTGTAACCCAGGACTAGCCTCAATATAACCATGATCCTTGATGTCTCTGATATGAATACCAATTTAATCTTATTGTAAGATGCAATGAATTCTTGCTGATAATTGCGGGGTATAAGGAACTGTATGGGATTGTTCTGTCAAAAAAAGTGGACAAGAAGGGCCAGATTCTGTATAGGACGCCTAGTCTCAGCAGCCACCTATGCGGCTTTTGAGAATTGCACATGGGCGTCCTATATAGAATCGCGTCTGTCCTAACAGACAGACGCCTAACCTCTTATAGCCATCCTGAATCTCTAACTGGCATTCATGTCACAGGCACCAGTTAGAGAATCGCGTTGCCATTGAGCTGATTGCCACAAGGGAATCTCCCTATGGCAATTAATTTAGCAGCCATGGCCGGGAACCCATCCCCCCACAAAGTTGGCCAGCAGGAGGGATGCCAACTCTCTCCCGCTGCCCCCCCCCCGAGTCCCCCCACTGTCCGCGGTAGGAGGGAGGCCCAATCCCCCCTGCTGCAAACCTCAAAACAATCCCCAGCAGGAGGGATGCCCAGTCCCTCCTGCCAGAATCCCTGAAGACCCCCCTCCAAATGTCCATGGCAGGAGTGGTACCCAATTCCTCCTGCTACCACCCCCCAAAGATCACCGGCAGGAGGGATGCCCAGTCCCTTCGGCCAGCCCCCCCCATCCCAAAGAACAATGGCAGGAAGGATGCCCACTCACTTCTGCCAGAACCGCCCCCCCGAAAAAATGCCCCCACACTGACAACCCCCAAGCCCACCCGTTCCTCTTGTACCTTTTTCTTGCAGGCCAGCAGGAGGGATGCTTTGTCCCTCTGGCCAGCAGGCCCGCCTCTACAGAATGGTGGGCCTTTCCCTTATTGGTGCATCCTGGGATGCACCAGGGAGGGGCCTGAGGCATTGATTGGCCCAGGCGCCAAAGGCCTCTCCCACAGGAGGGGCCTTAGGCATCTGGGCCAACCGAAATCTTAGGTCCCTATCCCACTGCATTCTGGAATGCACTGGGAGTGGCCTAAGACTCAGATCCATTAGGCCATTCCCATGGAGTTTTATTTTTTTTCCTTTTGTGTTCCAGCACTGATTTGTTTATCAGTAAATTATTGTACCATTTGCATTTCCCTCTTTTCTGTTAATAGTGGTTGAATTGTTTTTAAAGATGTGTATGTTTCAGTTATTCAAGCATGTTCTATATATCACTTTGATACTGATTTGAGAGGCGGTATAGCAAATGATATACAATAAATAATGGAACTGAAATACCAACAATCAGCACTCGAATGGCTAAACAGGCATCCTTCATTCTGGGTGAGCGGCTCTGTTCCCTACTGTACAACATGGATTGCATCAAATTTCTACATATCTCACTATAAATGATAGCTTGTTAATAATAAAGCAGTGTTATAAATGCTGCTGGACAGCAGCAGCTGTCTCCTTTGTGCATCAGTGCTTCTATTCCCCTCCCGTTCAATACTGAGCATGCCACAATTCTACATATATCTGGTGATAAATGATAATATGTGATGACAGATAAGTGATGGATAGCACACAAATTAGATAGATGCCTTGCTTGTGTGAAAGAATATGCATTGGACTGATGCTTTATCATGTTCACTGGTCTGTGGCTCTCATTATTAACTAGGCATCCATTGCACAGCCAGCTCAAAAACTGAAAGCCCTCTGTAATATTTACTTGGTTTATTTGGATTTAGCTCATGCCTTTTTCAGTAGTAGCTCAAAGTGAATTGTATGCAAGTACAGGTGGGTACTTCTCTGTCCCTGTAGAGCAGGGGTGCCCAATAGCCCATCCCGGGCTCCGTGATAGACTCACTTTGTCTTGGCGATCTACCAGGACGATCAGCCTTCATCTCCCCGACGTCAATTCTGCCGTCAGAGAGGAAGTTTGGGCCAGCCAATCACTGCCTGGCTGGGTCGGAACTTCCTCTCCGACGGCAGAATTGACGCAGGGAGAGCTTGGGGTGGTGGCTTGGGGGCCTGTTCCCCGATGGCGGCGGCAGTGGCTTGGGGGAGGGCAGGGAGAAAGAAAGAAAAGGGGCAGGCAGGGAGACAGAAGGAAAGAAGGGAAACAGAAAAAAGAAAGGGGGCATGAAGAGAGAAAAAAAGAAAGGGAGGCAGGGAGAAAGAAAGGGCAGGGAGTGAGTAGTGGCTCGTGGCTGGTTATGTGACGGAAATGGGAATGGATGTTAGGACATGATAAGTGCAGTATTTTTTGTGAAGTTTTTCTACAAAAGGCCAGTTTTTCGTATGATTCTGGGTAATTCTAGTTAGACAAACATCTGTGTTAGTTAAGGACCACGCCCAAATAGAAGCGTACGGAAAAACAGGTGAATAAAAATTTAAATATAATGTAGCTAAGGCCAGAGAAAAACACACTAAGGATTAATATAAGGGAAAGCATAATAATATCTGTTTATGTACTTTGCTGTTGAGCCAAATCATGGTGGAAATCATGATTACATGGAATCCAGTTTGGGTTCTTTGTGTGTACTATATCTGTCCTGTCTTCGGCCACCATCTTGGGCCAGTGAATAATATTCTGTCTTTGTCCTCTCTGAGTTATCCCGCTCCCAGCAGCGTGGTGTTAAGTAATACCACATGCACTGTAGACTGGCTAGGAAGATCAAGTGTCCTAAACTAAGAGATAAAATGCATTAAGTATGAATGTGTGCAAGGGGCCCCGAATGAACAAAGGAATGATTGATATGAGAGATATATGAAAGAATGGTGTGTACTTAAATTCTAATATTTTATATATTTTAAACCTGAAGAAACACTAAGGAAAATCCTGAGGCAACATCTGGGAGTAATTAGAGTCAGAGACTGTTGCTTCAGTCTCCAGCATAGGAAGGGGGGGGGGGCATTGGAAGCCCATGCTTATCACTGTATGTAACATGAAGCTGTCAGCTTTCCTCTTCCAGACTAAAGTTACTGTCAATTTAGGGAGCGGTTGAGAATTTCTCAGCACCCTGTTAATAATTGTAGAATTATTTTGAATATGTTAATGTTAATTCAGAAATCAAAAGTAATTTTCTGAAATTTTGTCTAACTTTTAAATGTGGAGGAATGTTTCTTTGTCCAACTTTAAGACCACCCATAGGATTGTTATTGGTTGATTATGATGATGATGTCACGAAAAGCCAACAGCATATAATAGGAATTTTGGAGCTAGTAAAACGAGACCGTTAGGAGAAGGCCAGCATTTTGGCCACTATTAACGATCTCCCATTAGCGCAACGTTAAGCAATGATGCTGTTCTTTTGATCTAATAATGGAAAAATAGAAACAATAATTCAATAAATCTTGGTTATAATTTTAAAAACCTTGCGCTGGTGTCATTTTGCATGTATTATTGTTTTCATACCTGAAGCTTTCACAAAGGCGTTGATGTCCCTTGCTCAGGAGAGAGGAAGAAAAAGTTGGGGGAGGGAATGAGGTCTGGAGGAGAGGAAGCATAAAGGCTGAAAGAAGGGAAGAAAGATTGGATGCACAGTCAGAAGAAATTGCAACCAGAGACTCATGAAATCACCAGACAACAAAGGTAGGAAAAATGATTTTATTTTCAATTTAGTGATCAAAATGTGTCTGAATTTATATCTGCTGTCTATATTTTACACTATGGTCCCCTTTTACTAAACTGCAATAGTGGTTTTTAGCGCAGGGAGCCTATGAGCGTCGAGAGCAGTGCTGGGCATTCAACGCAGCTCCCTGTGCTAAAAACTGCTATCGTGGTTTAGTAAAAAGGGAGGGGGGTATTTGTCTATTTTTGTATGGTTGTTACTGAGGTGCAGTGCATAGAGTCATCTGTCTTGACCTCTTTGAAAAAAACCCCAGAATTGGAATGATAACACTGCACAACAAAGTTTTTGCTTCCTGAACACTGCTGGGTGTTTCTTATAGAATTTTGGGTGCTGATCATGAATATTACATCAAAAATTACCCATCACGTACCATTTCAGATAAATCTTCAATTTTGTCGTGATTTTTTCTTATATTTGGATGCAAACAATTTTTTCTCCCATAAGTGTCTTATCAACAACGGTTTGTGCCGCCTGGGTATGTCCATGCATAAAATCTAGCCAGGTTGGAAGCTGTTTTATGGAAGATGACATCCTGGGCATGTCTGGGCAGGTCTGAACGAGCTTGCGCTGTCTCACCATGCTATAATGGTGGCTTCCATACACCGATCCTGCTCATTTGGTTAATATAGATAGTCCGTGTGTGTATATAGTATCAGTATAGTAAAGTATAGTAGTATAGTAGCTGTAGCAATATAACAGTAAGTAAGCTTGATGCTATAGACGTTTTGGTGTCGGGCAATATGTCTCGTCGGTGTCGTAACAGCCGCGACACATTCTGCTATATCTGTGGGGAATATACACTTACGCCTCAGAGACGTTCGATGACTGCCCTTGTAAAGAAAGCCTATCATCTGTATTTTGGCTGCAAAATAGGTGATCAAGACAAGCAATGGGCGCCTCACATTTGCTGTGCGACATGTGCTGTTAGTCTGAGAGCCTGGCTCAGAGGTACTCGAAAGACGATGCCATTTGCTGTTCCGATGATATGGCGAGAACAGAAAGACCATGTGACGAACTGTTATTTCTGTTTGACTAATGTGTCTGGTTTCTCTGCCAAAAACAAGAAGTCAATTGAATATCCTAATCTGCCTTCAGCAATGAGACCCATGCCACATGATGACAGTCTTCCAGTTCCGAAACCACCAGAGGATTGGACCTTAGACGAACCAGATGAAGAAACTGCAGTGCAGGGTTCTAACAGTGACATTGACCCGGATTTTGAACCATCCTCATCAGGCGATCCACATCTGATAACACAGTCCGAATTGAACGATTTGGTCAGAGATTTGGGTCTGTCAAAAGCAAAAGCTGAGCTGCTAGGTTCGAGACTGCAGGAATGGTGTTTGCTATCACCAGGTACGAAAATTTCTGTGTTTCGAGACCGGCATCATGATATAACCAAATTTTTTGCACAAGTCGACAGTCTCTGTTTCTGTTGTGACATTGAAGGATTGTTCTCGGTCTTTGGTTGTGATCACAACCCGGAAGAGTGGCGTCTTTTCATTGATTCGTCAATGTTAAGCCTGAAAGCTGTTCTGTTGCACAATGGCAACGTTTATCCTTCAGTACCTGTTGGCTATGCAGCACATATGAAAGAAACATATGAGAATATGGAAATGTTACTAAAGTATGTCCAGTATACCAGGTATAACTGGAATATCTGTGGAGACCTCAAAGTCGTTGCTCTGTTACTAGGACTGCAGCTTGGCTATACAAAGTACTGCTGTTTCATCTGCGAATGGGACAGCCGAGACAGAGAGTCGCACTATTCTAGAAAGAACTGGCCACTCCGTAAAAAGTTAGTTCCAGGACAGAAAAATGTAGCACATGAATCGCTTGTTGACCCGACAAAGATATTTTTGCCTCCTCTTCACATTAAACTGGGACTCATGAAGAATTTTGTGAAAGCAATGAACAAGGAAGGGGAAGGTTTTCGTTATTTAAGACAGATGTTCCCAAGAATAACTGATGCCAAGATCAAAGAGGGTATTTTTGTTGGCCCCCAGATCAGACATGTTATGAGTGACAAGCGATTTGAAGATCTGTTAGTTGGGCCGGAAAAAATTGGCTGGAAAGCCTTGAAAGACGTTGTTGACAATTTTCTGGGCAATTACAGAGCCCCAAACTACATTCAGCTGGTAGACAAACTTCTCAAAGCATACAAGAGAATGAAGTGCAATATGTCACTCAAGATTCATTTCCTCCATTCACACTTGGACTTCTTCCCCGCAAATCTCGGTGCTGTGAGTGACGAGCACGGTGAAAGGTTTCATCAAGACATAGCTACGATGGAGAAACGATACCAGGGCAATTGGAATCCGTCAATGCTTGCCGACTATTGTTGGATGCTACAACGTGATGCACCAGACACTGAATATAAAAGAAACTCGGGAGCAAAACACTTTTAATTCTGTTTCATTTAGTCGCTTGTGCGAAACGTAAACTTGACTATATATTTTATTGTCAGTAAACATAAAAATGTCTATTTCTCATAGTTCTTACGTGATGCAGTAAAACCAAAACCATATTTGAGCATACCAAGTTGGTACCTGTCATAATCACCAAAAACTTTTCAGGAATCAAGACTTAACCAAAAAATTGTTGTGCAGTGTAATTAACATTTTCTATGTGTACAGTGTGCTTTGTGTTGGTTTTTTTTAAAACTGTTGGTAGATCATTTTGACTTGGTCATTTTAAAAGTAGTTCGCAAGTGTGGGCACCCCTACTGTAGAGCATCACCTGAAAACTTAGCTGTATTAGGTGATGCTGTCACCTAAAAGTCTAGGCCTAGCAATATCAGCATTGCATAGTTTTCACAAACAGTCCTTGTTGACCAGTGCTTCAGCTGACTTGCTGGTTGCCAGGGAGCTCTTATCAGTAGTTATCAGTAAAGCCTACTGTGTCTGCCAGTGTCTGTGAGAAGCCAAATTCTTTACTGGGAACTGATTATTCAGACAACATCTGCTCTCACTGCTTGGGAACTTTCACATACTGATAACAGCAAGTAGATGACTTGTTTTTCTAAAATCTGGTGTTTGTTCATTCTGTAACCTTATGTTTTTGTAATATGTGCCATCCTCACATTCTGGAAACAGGTACCATTTTGTGGCCATCCTCTGTGAGTATGAAAGGTATAAAGGGAGGGCCCTTAATGAGGCTTGTGGAAGTTCAACTGTGGGCCAACGGGTCGCTCAACTCCATCCTGTGGGAATCTCATCTGCCAGGCCATTGAGAGGGCTTCCAGGTCTTTGAAAGTTAGGATGATGCTGTTTACTCCCATGGTGAAGCATTATTTTTTTTTCTTGTAAATACATTCTCTACTTATTCCTAAAATAAGCTTGTGTGGGTAATACTGTTTTACAACAGAAATTAGTTGATCAGACTGTATTTGTGCCAACAGTAGTTAAAGAGGTTTTGAGCTGACTTGTTGTAATAGGGTACAGTCAGACAAAACAGTCCCTGGAGAGCTTACAATCTGAGCAATGAAGAGTCACAGTTACTGGAATTTGAACATTTGCTTCCCTGATTCTCACTAGAATTGCCCTGACTCAGCATAAAGAATTATTTTTTTAAAAAAACGAGAGTCTGAACAATTAATGAATAGTAAAAAAGTTAGCATGGAATGTATGTGATCTTGATGCTCACCTTCTAGGGTCTGGACTCTAGAGATATGGAGGGCACCTCAGAATGTTCTGGTGAGCAAGGTAGTATGGGGGAGGGTTGGGCAAGTGTTTTAAAGTAACATAGTGGATGATGGCAGATAACGGCCTGAATGGTCCATCTAGTCTGCCCAACCTGATTCAATTTACAAATTTGTATTTTTTTTTCTTAGCTATTTCTGGGCAAGAATCCAAAGCTCTGCCCGGTACTGAAGTCTCCATCAAAGCTCATTCCAGCCCATCTACACCCTCCCAGCCAATGAGGCCCTCCCCAGCCCATCCTCTCCCAAATGGCCATATACAGACACAGGCCATGCAAGTCTGCCCAGTACTGGCCTTACTTCTTCAATATTCACTATTATTTTCTGATTCTAGATCCTCTGTGTTCATCCCACGCTTTTTTGGATTCCGTCACCATCTTCATCTCCACCACCTCTCTTGGGAACTTATGCCAAGCATCCACCACCCTCTCCGTAAAGAAGAATTTCCTTACATTGCTCTTGAGTCTCCCACCCCTCAACCTCAAATTATGTCTTCTGGTTTTACCATTTTTCTTTCTCTGGAAAAGATTTTGTTCTAAGTTAATATCTTTCAAGTATTTGAATGTCTGAATCATATCTCCCCTGTCCCTCCTTTTCTGTAAGGTATACATATTTAGGGCTTCCAGTCTCTCCTCCTACGTCTTTTGTCGCAAACCTCCTTTCATTTTTGTCACCCTCCTCTGGACCACTTCAAGCCTTTTTGTGTCCTTCGCCAGATACGGTCTCCAAAACTGAACAGTCAACTTGAGAATGTAAAACAGCTGCCCCAGCATATACATGTAAGTGCCTGGAAACCATAGCATCCACACATAGGTGTTACAAGAGGTGCAAAATAGAAGAAACAGAAGTGAGATCAGCACTTACATGAATACCTTACAAAATACATGATTAAGTGCTGATTTGTACTGGCACACAGATTCACAAAATTACTCCTGTCAAGAAATGGGTGGCACTGTGCAACAGCTTTCAAGGAGATTGTTTTATAAAGGCATGCAATGCACACAGAGGAGAATTCTATAAATGGCGTCCTTACTGGAGATGCCTAGTTGAAATCTACATGCAAAGTAATTTTTTTAAATTAGTTTAATTGGTGTGGTAATTGACCACATCATTAATAGCTAATAAAAAATTAAAAAAACAATTAATTAAAGTTGTGTGCAAAATTCGGCATGGCACCTAGCAACACCTACATTGAGGCACCTACCAGAAATTGGGCATGGTATGACTTAGGCATCATTAGGTGTTAGGCGCTGGTAAATTAGACCAGGAAACCCTTGCCCTAATATACCAGTGCCTGGTTGATTGCCAACCATGCTGAGTGGCACCTAGGAATTAGGTGCCATTTATAGAATCAGACCCATAGTATCTTTATAAAATAGTACAGCTTATGCACATTCAGAGTCTGGCATAATGGTGCAAACCTGTTCAGAAAACGTTTTTCAAGACAGTTTTCAAAGATGCACAACTTATAGTATTCTATAGATTGTGTGTCATGCCCAGGGTCCACCAAGGTCATTGCCCACATTCAAAGTACACACCTTTGCAGTTAAATGCTTAGCACCATAGAATTTCCTATAAACGGTTTCTAAAGTTAAGTGCTAATTCCATGCCCATATTTCAGTATGGAAATGTATTGCACTGGATGCAAGGCAGCAAAGCAGGGCTGAAATGGCAAACTGGTGTGGAAATAGGCACTGTCTTATAAATGGGCGTGCAAGTGTAAGTGCATTTTTGTGCAATTGCAAAGGGGTGTTCCCATGGGAGTGGCATGGACAGGTCAGAAGTGTTCTGGAAAACTGCAGAGTACGAGGTATTATAGAATATCGCAGATGTGCACCCAACTTGCATACAAGGATTTACACCTGGTTTTAGTTGGTGTAAGTCCTTGCACTCAAAGTTTCAACCAACGGTATTTTATAACAGCTGCTCATCCCGGAGCACCCTTTATAGAATAGCATTTACTGAATCCAGCCCTTGGTGTCTAAATGTTGGCACCCACTCTTTCGAATTATAAAAATGACCCTCCCTGGAGGTAATAACAAGGCAGTTTAATTAAGTGTGCTGCAAAGCATCTAATTTTAATCTTATATTAAGACAAATAAGTGTCTATTTGATTTTATAAAAATACTGTACTAGTATAAATCCTGGAGAGATTGTACCTGCATTATAGATACAGATATTATACTTGCTGAAGAGCAGGTATAAAGTACACAAGATGGGGCATCGATCAATGGGGAGGAGACTGAAGCTGAGGACAAGGAAGATGAGGACAAGGAAGATAGCCTTCTCAGAGATCCTGCCAGTACCGAGGGCGGATGCAAGGAGGCAGACCGAGCTGCAAGCAATAAACGGTTGGCTGAGGAGATGGTGCGAAGAGGAGGGTTTTTACTTTGTACGGAACTGGACAACCTTCCTGGGGAAAAACAAGCTTTACAGGAGGGATGGACTGCACCTGAGCGCAGCTGGGACGAGGATGCTGGCATATAACATCCAGACCGGCATAGACATGGCTTTAAACTGAAGACAAGGGGAAAGCCGATAGTCGATCTGACATCGACACATCGGACTACAGTATCAAACAAGGATGCTGAACCGGGAAAAGGCGGTAGAGGGCTCGAGACTGAATGTACATTTTTTGAAAAAAAAACCCATAGACGCAATGCAGGGGCCCAGGGAACTAATGAAGCTAAAGAGTGGGAAAAGGAGGAAACAGCCAGAGCCAGAGGGACATCCAGAAATGTGGATGCAGGTAGAGGATGAGATAGGTACACCGCAGGAGGGAGATGAGGACGAAACAGACACACCACAGGAGGAGGATGAACGGAACGAGGCTCGGGGACTGGCAGCCCATGAAGGGGTCGGCAGGAGCACCAAACCACGAGGAAAACCAACAGAGAAGGTTAACAGCCGGGATTTAATTTGCCTATACACAAATGCTAGGAGCCTAAGAACCAAAATGGGAGAGCTAGAATTTATAGCCAGTAAGGAGGACCTAGACATAATTGGAGTCACAGAAACATGGTGGTCCGAAGACAACAAATGGGATGTGGTCCTACCAGGGTACAAACTCTATAGGAGGGACAGGACACACAAGAAGGGTGGAGGAATAGCGCTATATATAAAGGACTCCATCCCTTCAACCAGGATGGAAACAACAATAAGGGCGGACGGCTTGGAATCACTATGGGTTAAGCTGACAGGAGGAAATGGAGCAGACATAAAATTGGGACTGTACTATCACCCACCAGGACAACCGGAAGCAAACGACCAGGACCTGGAGGCTGAACTGAGGCAGGTATGCAAAAGCGGAAGTGTGGTGGTAATGGGGGATTTCAACTACCTTGGAATAGACTGGAACATTGGACACTCAAATTGCACGAGAGAAACAAAATTCCTGGAGGCGGTGAGGGACTGTTTCATGGAACAGCTGGTCACGGAACCAACACGAGGAGATGCCACTCTTGACCTAATCCTCAATGGGCTAGGGGGACCCGCAAAGGAGGTGGTAGTACTAGCGCCACTAGGAAACAGCGATCACAACATGATCCAGTGCAAGCTAAAAATAAGAACATCAAAGGTGAAAAGAACCACAACGACAGCACTCAATTTCAGAAAAGGAAATTACGAGGCCATGAGGAAAATGGTGGGAAAGAAGCTCAGCAACAGCTCAGGGAAGATGGAGACCGTAAAGGAAGCCTGGGCCCTACTCAAGAGCACGGTGCACGAAGCACAAAACCTGTACGTCCCCAGGTTTAGGAAAGGGTGCAAAAATAATCAAACAAAAAACCCAGCGTGGATAACAAATGCAGTGAAAAAGGCGATAAGGGACAAGAAAATATCTTTCAGAAAATAGAAAAAGAACCCAACAAAGGACAACCAGAAGGAGCACAAAAGGCAACAAAAAGACTGTCACTGAGTGGTTAGAAAAGCAAAAAGAGAATATGAGGAGAGACTGGCGGGGGAAGCAAGAAACTTTAAACCATTCTTCAGGTATGTGAAGGGGAAACAACCAGCCAAGGAGGAAGTGGGACCATTGGACGATGGAGACAGGAAGGGAGTGCTAAAGGAGGAAAAAGAGATAGCTGACAGGTTAAACAAGTTCTTCTCGTCAGTCTTCACGAGAGAGGACACATCCAAAATCCCAGAATCCAAGGAGATCATAAACGGAGAACATGATGAAAAGGTGGTCCAACTAGAGGTATGCCGAGAGGATGGCCCCCGACAGGTAGACAGACTGAAGAGCGACAAATCACCTGGTCCGGACGGCATCCACCCAAGGGTACTAAAAGAACTGAGAAACGAAATAGCGGAAACACTTTGCCAAATATGTAACCTATCCTTAAAAACTGGGGAGATCCCAGAGGACTGGAAAATAGCAAACGTCACGCCCATCTTTAAGAAGGGATCAAGGGGTGACCCGGGAAACTACAGGCCGGTGAGCTTGACCTCGGTCCCGGGAAAGATGATGGAAACACTGGTTAAGGACACAATCTGCGAACACATAGAAAACAATAGTCAACTGAAGGCGAGCCAGCACGGCTTCTGCAAGGGAAGGTCGTGCCTCACGAACCTACTGTACTTCTTTGAAGGAATAAACAGCCAGATGGATAAAGGGGAATCCATAGACATCATTTACCTTGACTTCCAAAAAGCCTTTGACAAGGTACCTCACGAACGACTACTCTAGAAGCTGTGGAACCACGGGGTGCAAGGGGATGTCCACCGATGGATCAAACACTGGCTGGCAGGCAGGAAACAGAGGGTTGGAGTAAAGGGCCATTACTCAGACTGGCAATGGGACACGAGCGGAGTTCCACAGGGATCGGTGCTGGGACCGCTCCTGTTCAATATATTTATTAACGACCTGGAGACAGGGACGAAATGTGAGGTTATTAAATTTGCTGATGACACTAAACTCTGCGGCAGGGTTAGAACCACGGAAGACTGTGAAGACCTACAAAGGGATCTAACGAGACTGGAAGAGTGGGCAAAAAAGTGGCAAATGAGTTTTAACATAGAGAAATGCAAGGTCATGCATGTAGGGAAAAAGAATCCAATGTTCAGCTACAAAATGGGGGGATCATTGCTAGGGGTGAACAACCTTGAAAGAGACCTGGGGGTGATGGTGGACACAACATTGAAAGCATCGGCACAGTGTGCGATAGCCTCAAAGAAAGCGAACAGAATGTTGAGTATCATTAAAAAGGGTATCACAACCAGGACGAAGGAAGTCATCATGCCGCTGTATCGTGCAATGGTGCGCCCGCACCTGGAGTACTTTGTCCAGTACTGGTCGCCATACCTCAAGAAGGACATGGCAGTACTTGAGGGGGTCCAGAGAAGAGCGACTAAACTGATAAAAGGTATGGAAAACTTTTCATACGCTGACAGTTTGAAAATGCTGGGGCTGTTCTCCCTAGAGAAGAGGAGACTTAGAGGAGAAATGATATAAACCTTAAAAATCCTGAAGGGTATAGAGAAAGTAGACAGGGACAGATTCTTCAGACTGGGGAACCACAAGTACTAGGGGTCACTCGGAGAAATTGAAAGGGGACAGGTTTAGAACAAATGCTAGGAAGTTATTTTTTACCCAGAGGGTGGTGGACACATGGAACGCACTTCCAGAGGTTGTGATAGGCCAGAGCACAGTACAGGGGTTCAAGGAAGGTTTAGATAGGTTCCTAAAAGATAAGGGGATTGAGGGGTACAGATAGAAGCAGAGGTAGGTTATAGAAATGGTCAGGAACCACTTCACAGGTCATAGATCTGATGAGCCGCCGTGGGAGCGGACCGCTGGACGCGATGGACCTCTGGTCTGACCCAGTGGAGGCAACTTCTTTTGTTCTTATGTTCTTTCATACACTGCCTCTGCTCTGTACTGTACAGACTGGGCCATTGGCAATGTCTACAGTAAAAGTACACACATTCATGCCATTATGCATATTTTTACACCTGCTGCAGCTCTATAAGAGCCATTTTATGCAGGCATATTGCAATATACGTGCTAAAATGACTTTAAAATTCCCCCTAAATTTGATGCCAATTAAATACTATCAGTGTTATCTGCTGCCCGAGATGAGATTTTGCTTTGATATGTAATTTTCTTCCTTGTTAGCTTTATCTCTCACCTAGAAAATGACACGTTGACAGAATTCATCACAGTTCCCGTCCCCGCGGATATCTCAACCTCAGTCCTTCTACACCAGCATTCTTCAATGCAAGGCTGGAGGGTCAGTGGTTGTGCCCATTCATACTCTGATTCTTAACTCTCTCCTTAAAGAATAACATGGGGATGCTCCATGGGGACGGGAACAGTGATGAATTTTGTCACCATGTCATTCTCTACTCTCAACGCTCTCTCTTTGAACTACAACTGTGGAATTTGCTAAAGAGAAAATGGTGCACATAAGAAGCAAAACACCAATCACAAGATCTAGAGCTCATTAAAAAAAAAACAGCCAACCAAAACAAAACAAAATATTAATAAGTGAACACTTTATTAATCAATGCCACCTGTGTTGTCACTGCTTTTCAAACAAACCCTGTAGTGGAGCTATGTGGTAGGAGAATTTGGTGATGACCATATAGATTCCATTGACTAGAATTAAGTCACACACATGGAGATGGAGTTTCAGAGGAACATTTGTTCCATTAGTCTCAGATTTCCATTCACATTATGTGCTTGACGATAGTCTGGATCTAGCTTCACAAATGCTCCCATTTTAGAATTTATCATAACTAAATTTCAATCCTCCCCAATATTCAGCCAATGGCAGGCAGCATAGTAATTAAAAAAGAATGAAAAGTGCTAATTCGTCCAGATTTTGGATTTTGAAACATTCTATGCTAACAGAACTGAAAAATGACCTTGTAGAGTTATTATTAGTAACTTGTAATTTTTCTTTAAAATCCAGCATAGTACCAGAAGACTGGAGGGTGGCCAATGTGACACCGATTTTAAAAAGAGTTCTGGAGGTGATCTGGGATACTAACCTTTTCCTATCGTAATAAATTTTACGTTACGCTGGTTCCAATCGTAACTATTTTAGCAAAGTTTTGTATTATTCACCGTTATCATTTACGGCTATTGTAAACATAATGTAAATAAGTCATAAGTCTGTAAATTCAAATATTTTGTGTTTCTGGCTCTTTATTAGTCCATACACACTGTTTATCCACTGTCTATGTCATTTTTGGAATGTCCTGTTATCCGGGACACACGATAGGAAAAGGTTAAAGTTCCAGAGGTAATCTTGGAAATTATAGACCGGTGAGTCTGACATAGGTGCCGGGCAAAATGGTAGAGACTATTATAAAGAACAAAATGACAGAACATATATATACCATTCTTCCTTAGATCTGAATAGTGAAGGAGAGTCAGATGACAATAGCGGCACTGGGGAATCCTTAAAAAAGTACTTGCGAAACATGTCAGATCCAATGTCTCCAAGGTTGTAAATTAAGGATAAGAAATGAAGTCATAACTGAGATAAGTACATAATTACGACTAAATTAATCTGAATTGAGCTCTATCCTAAGTAAGACAGTAATAGATAAGGGGCATCTATAATAATAAAATGCTAGGCGCGCATGCGCACTCTCGCCGCGTGTTCCCTGAGATCTGATCTGTCGGGAAGTGCCGGTGAGAGTGCGCCTGTGCGCTTACTACACAGCTTACACCTTACCATGTCACAGAGGGAGTGAACGCGGAGTCCTGCCGTCTCCCGAGCCTCAAACATAAGTCTTCTCCTTTGCCTGTGTCCGGCCTCTGCTTCAGTCTGTCGCAGATCCCAGAACTTTTAGCGGCTCCTCTCATGAGGAGAAGGCTTCTGACGCAGGCGGCGATCGTAAGAGGAGCCGCCACGGCACCTTAAAACTTAAAAATCAACCTTCAGACTCCGGAAAAACTCCTCTGAGGCAATTAGCCATCGAGCTCCACTCCAGCACCAGCGGAAGTTAGAGTTTTTCAAAATTGTGAGACCGTGGGAAGGGAAGGGGGAGGGTGCCAAGGAACTAGATAGCAGGCCTGAACGCGGGAAGGGAAAGGGGGGTAGGGTAAAGAACGTGATGTGGCTGCTGCACAGAGAGGGGAGGAATAAATGCTGTTTTTCACTGTAGTTCCAATCAAATTTGTAATTCTGTGCCAAGCCTTGAACTGCTCTGGGAAAAAAACCCCAAAATAGCTTCTGGGTCTGTTTACTGATGTTTTCACGAGCAGGAGTCGGTTTTGAAAACACCTGGTGTGGTTCATGGAATGGGAATGGGGGGGGGGGGTGCTGCTACAGGGAGGAGGTAAAAGTAAGCGAAAAGGGCTGTTAGCACCCGTTAATGTAACGGGCTAAAAAACTAGTTTTAAGAATAAATAGTGTGACAGGGAAGCTCCTGTCACGTTGAAAACTACTACTAGAACTCCCCAGAATGCAGCACAAGGCTGGATAAAACCATGCATGGAGTCAGGACAGCTGGCTCAGGCAAAATAAGGCAAGCCCAGGCAGGTTCCAGCACAGCTGAAGAGCCAATTAAGAAAGGCTCTGCAGACCACTGATTTCCCCTATCACTCCTTTCCTGAAGTCAGGGAGAAACCTGAGGCTAATTTAGAAGGGGGTGGAGTCAGACCCCGGGGTTGGCCTTATAGGAAAGATCAATTTACTACAGGGGGAGGAAGGGAGGAAACGAGAGAAGGAACGAGAGTGAGGAGAGAGGAGAACCAGAAGGAGTGGTTGAGAAGCCTAACTACTCACGTGGGTTCCAGGTCACGGAGGGTGCCTCAAGCCCAGCAGGAACGTAGGGCAAGAAACTCACACCTAGGGAAAGGTGTTACTGGCCTGGAGAGGTATTGTGACTGGCAACTCAAGTCCCAAAGAGCAGGGCTGGGAAAGTCTCCCCAGAGAAAAGCTGCAGATAGTTTTGCAGACGTACAGAGAGGGGGAGGGGAAGCACAAACAGAAAGAAGTGAAGAAACTTCAAGCCAGAGTTCCCGGGAGTGTGAATGGGAAATGGGCAGCGTGCTAAGTAATGAGATAAGTGAAGAGGGCATGGACCTGGGAGAATATGATGTTTGCATGTCCTAAGTTAAACTCCTGAAGAACGGTCTCCTATTGTTTGTATACCCGACAGCATGAGCAGTGCGGGCCAAGTTAACAAGGTGCTAATAAAGTGTTAAACAAATGCAGAGAGCTGAGAAGGAAAGGCTGGACGCAAGCCGTGCTCAGCTAGCTAGGCTCGTAAAAGGTGAAGTCCAGAGTGAGAGCAATCAAGCCCGGCAGGAGCTACGAGCCAAGGAAAGCATTAACTGACTTATACGTTTGCTGGGATTTTACTTGTGATAAGGAAGTACCATCTTGCTCCTTAATAGCACCTGGACTGTAAGAGTATAATGTGGGAGAAGCACTCGAAGCACTGTAACCAACTGAAGTGAATGTTTTATGTTTTTCCTTCTGCTGTTTTATTTTCTTTGAACTTTGGGTTAGTAATAAACCTGATACTATATTCTAAAGAATCCGGTATCCGGGTCTTCTTTCTACTGCCCTATAAAAGGCGTATCAAAAATCTTACTTGTGGTCCGGGCCGCAGTTTCCCACTTACTCAGGGACGGGCCCGGCCACAAGAAGTTGGTGGCAGTGGTGGGATCGCGCCGCCCACAGGTTAGTGGAGGAAGTACGCCCAGAGGTTGGAAAGGAAAACCCCAAGGAAAAAAAACAAAAAAAACCCGGCAAAACCACAGAAACACGAAGGTTGGGGTTTTTTTTTGGGCAAAGCAACAGCTGGGGTTGGCAGTGGAAAATAGTGCCAGAAAGGACTGTGTTCACCAGCCGGTAACACAGTGGTGTGGAATGTAGGAACAATTCGAGCGTGGTTTGGATTTTTTTTTTGAAAAGACATAAATTTCTTAACCGGACTTTCTTGGAGACTGAGGATTAAAAGACCCAGAGGCAACATTAAGGCATCTGGAGGCCAACGTCAGCAAAAGAGTGGAGCGGAGTCCGGAGGAGCGGTTCCAGGTTCCGGAGTTCCTGGTTGCAGGAGTGGCTGGGGAGGCCCTAATATCCCAAGGCTGAGACACATCAGTCCCTAAGGTAACGGTACTTAGGGGTGGCTGATGTGGATTGGTGGGTAAGGGGGACCAGAAGCTTGGGGACCAGAAGGGGAACACCATAGTTTGAAAAGTCCGCACTTGGGTTCCTGTTCTCTCTTGTTTGTATTTCAGGATGGAGGCAGCCAAGTTCCGGACTGGTCTGGAAGGGGAGATGCATCGTATGCAGCTGCATTTCCAGGAGACGTTGCAGTCGCAGGCAGAGCTTTGGAAGGCTGATCACCAGGCGCAGCAAGCAAGGCACACGGAACTTTTGCAACAAATGACTGCTCAGATACAGGCCATAAGCAACCTGGCGCAGAGGCCTGCAGTACCGGCGGCCGGCAGCGGTGATGGTGTCGTCGGGCCGGTAGGCGCTCCTTTTGGGGAGCCAATAAGACTGCATAAAATGAATGTAGATGATGATATACAAGACTATCTAGTTGGTTTTGAGAGAGTGGCCATGGCTTCGCACTGGCCAGTGGACCAATGGTCCATAAGACTGATACCATGTCTAGGGGGTAGAGCCTTAGAGGCTTATCAAACGCTTAGCGCAGAACAAGCGGCTAACTACCAAACTTTAAAGCAAACCCTGCTGGACTATCTAGGCCAGTCGCAGGAGCGGTATAGAGTCCAATTTAGGACAGTAAAAATGGTCCCCGGGGAACGTCCCAAGGCCCTAGTACAGCGCTTAAAGCGGTTGTGTGAGCGATGGATGGCACCATACGCTCATAACATACAAACAGTTATGAGCGAGTTGGTGCGAGAACAATTTCTGGAGGCAGTGCCCGGGTCCATGAAAAACTGGTTGTTAAAGCAGAATATTACCTCCTTAGGCCAAGCTATTGGGGTGGCTGAAGCATATTTAGAAGCTCAGCAACAGGGTCCAGCTGCGCAGGAGGGGGTAGGGTTCAGAGGTCCAAGCGTCCGGAGAGCGGGAGGCATGTCCCGAGGGCTGGGCAGGGCTTCCCTGGCAGGCAAATGTTTTGCGTGTGGGAAACCCGGCCATCGTAGCCGACTTTGCCCTGCCAAGGTGAATTTAATGAACAAGGTGGGCTCCTGGGAAACACACCCTAAGAGAGAATGCATGATTCAGATAAAAATAGAGGGAATCCCGTTAGTGGCCCTAATAGACTCAGGGGCTGATCAGTCCA
Organism: Geotrypetes seraphini; assembly: GCF_902459505.1. NCBI lineage: Eukaryota > Metazoa > Chordata > Amphibia > Gymnophiona > Dermophiidae > Geotrypetes > Geotrypetes seraphini. The sequence continues at coordinate 90,066,472 of NC_047093.1, read as the reverse complement.
TACTGGCCCAGAAAGTATGGCATCAGGTTTTAAGAGCCCGGGGTCAGAAAATCGATAAACCCCAGGGACGGTTGGAAATACAATGCATGCATGGGACATCCTTAACCTATGAAATGAAGGAGGTGTGGATAGAGTATGAAGGGAGAAAAGATGCTCTAAAAATGGCCCTGATGCCTAGACCCCCATATGATGTGATCCTGGGACGGGAATGGCCCTACTTTAGGGAGTGTTTTGGCATGCGAGGGGTGGAGGCATCCCCAGTGCAGGAGGAGCAGTTAGCCCAAATCTTCCCCCTGGCAGAGGAGGTCCTAGAAGAACCCTCCCATAAAAGAAGGAAAAGCCGAGCAGAGAGGCGGGAGGACAAAATATCTTGCTCGCAAGGCAAGGGAGGGGGGAGTCACTTATCGTGGAGACCCTGGGTGCCTTACGAGGTGGCCCAACGATTCCCTACTCTAAGCCGGGAACAAAGGAAAGATCCCTCGTTAGAGCCGGCTATAGAGCAGTGGGAAATCGCTGGGGAGGGGGCTTGTGCGTTCCAGGTGGTAGGGGGATTGCTCTATAGGAGGGGATGGAATCCTAGGGCCCAAAAGACACAAAGGTGCTTAGTAATACCAGCCAGCTTTAGGAAACAAATATTTTGGTCCATCCATAGGAACCGAGGACTAGACCATTTGACCCCAGGTTTGACCATTAAAGAGATCCAAAGGAAATTCTATTGGCCCGGACTAGTCCAAGAGGTAGGGACCTGGTGTAAGGAGTGTCCGAGATGTAGCGACAGGGGAGCAAAGAGTCCGCCCGGGAGACCTGAAGAGGTAGGTCAGAATAGGGACCAGAGAGGAAAGAGTCCGCCAGAGAAACCTGAAGAGGTAGGTCAGAGTAGGGACACGAGAGGAAAGAGTCCGCCAGAAGAACCTGAAGAGGTAGGTCAGAGTAGGGATCAGAGAGGAAAGAGTCCGCCGGAGAAACCTGAAGAGGTAGGTCAGAGTAGGGACACGAGAGGAAAGAGTCCGCCAGGAAAACCTGAAGAGGTAGGTCAGAGTAGGGACAAGAGAGGAAAGAGTTCGCCCGGAAAACCGAAAGAGATTTCCTTGGCCAAGGTTACACCAGATAAGGAGAAGCCCATTTTAAGGGTGATGCGACTATCTCCCAAGGCTAAATTGCCAGTCCGCGTGACACCAGGATCCGTGGGCTGGGACTTAAGCAGTATCCAAGAAATAAAGGTGCCAAAAGGGGGCAGGAAGGTTGTGGATACAGGCTTAGTGATCGCTCTACCAGAAGAGTGTTATGGGCGCATTGCGCCAAGATCGGGTTTGGCCCTCCGGCAGGGCATACACATAGGGGCTGGAGTGGTCGATCCCGATTATCGGGGTACCCTTAAGATTTTGGTAATAAATCTAGGGGAGAAGGAACATAGTATAAAAGAAGGGGATTGTATAGCTCAATTAATATGTGAGCGAGTGATGATTCCGGAACTGCGAGAGGAGGTGATAGATACAGTCACTGCTCGGGGGGAGCAGGGCTGGGGCTCCTCAGAGGAGCAAGAAGGGGTGGTAAAGAAATCTATAACCCGAAGAGTCCCGTTAGGGTTAGGGGAAAAGGCCTCTAAGAGTGTAAAGGAAGAAAGGACCGATAGGGGTTTAAGTAGGGGGGTATGTGACAGGGAAGCTCCTGTCACGTTGAAAACTACTACTAGAACTCCCCAGAATGCAGCACAAGGCTGGATAAAACCAGGCATGGAGTCAGGACAGCTGGCTCAGGCAAAAGAAGGCAAGCCCAGGCAGGTTCCAGCACAGCTGAAGAGCCAATTAAGAAAGGCTCTGCAGACCACTGATTTCCCCTATCACTCCTTTCCTGAAGTCAGGGAGAAACCTGAGGCTAATTTAGAAGGGGGTGGAGTCAGACCCCGGGGTTGGCCTTATAGGAAAGATCAATTTACTACAGGGGGAGGAAGGGAGGAAACGAGAGAAGGAACGAGAGTGAGGAGAGAGGAGAACCAGAAGGAGTGGTTGAGAAGCCCAACTACTCACGTGGGTTCCAGGTCACGGAGGGTGCCTCAAGCCCAGCAGGAACGTAGGGCAAGAAGCTCACACCTAGGGAAAGGTGTTACTGGCCTGGAGAGGTATTGTGACTGGCAACTCAAGTCCCAAAGAGCAGGGCTGGGAAAGTCTCCCCAGAGAAAAGCTGCAGATAGTTTTGCAGACGTACAGAGAGGGGGAGGGGAAGCACAAACAGAAAGAAGTGAAGAAACTTCAAGCCAGAGTTCCCGGGAGTGTGAATGGGAAATGGGCAGCGTGCTAAGTAATGAGATAAGTGAAGAGGGCATGGACCTGGGAGAATATGATGTTTGCATGTCCTAAGTTAAACTCCTGAATAACGGTCTCCTATTGTTTGTATACCCGACAGCATGAGCAGTGCGGGCCAAGTTAACAAGGTGCTAATAAAGTGTTAAACAAATGCAGAGAGCTGAGAAGGAAAGGCTGGACGCAAGCCGTGCTCAGCTAGCTAGGCTCGTAAAAGGTGAAGTCCAGAGTGAGAGCAATCAAGCCTGGCAGGAGCTACGAGCCAAGGAAAGCATTAACTGACTTATACGTTTGCTGGGATTTTACTTGTGATAAGGAAGTACCATCTTGCTCCTTAATAGCACCTGGACTGTAAGGCCCTGATTCTCAAAAAGTGCGTCCCGATTTTAGGCAGCTGTAGGCGTCTTACAGCTGTCTAATCAGCCAATCGGGATGCACGTTTTAAAAAAAAAAATGCTCCCCAGGCAGGCCTGAAGGCACCTCCGGGAGCCTAGGGAGACCCGCAAGACGCCTAAGCTCGCCTAAGGGCCTTAGGCGAACCTAGGTGGCCCTACGCGTCTCCCTAGTAGAGGAAGAAACCTTAAAAATGTAGGCCAGCAAAATGCTAGTCTACATTGTAAGTAGACGCAGCTGCTATACATATCGCGGCAAGGGATCTCTCTACCGCTATAAGTATAGCGGGCCGCGGCCTGTCCGATCGGATGCCCCCCCCGACATTACCGATCTCCCTCCCACCCCGACACTACCGATGCTGGCAGGAGAGTGCCCAATCCCTCCTGCCCGAAGACAGCGCACCCCCCTCCTGCCCGAAGACGGCGCACCCCCCCCCTCCTGCCCGAAGACGGCGCACCCCCCCCTCCTGCCCAAAGACTGCACACCACCCCCCGGCGCTAACAACCCCCAAACTAACCTGTTCTTCTGGCCAGACGGTTCTTTCCCGTCTAGCCGGTAAGCCCGCCTCGTCGAAATGAGGTGGGCTCGCCCCTTCCCGGCCCATCCCGCCGAAGCCTAAGGCCTGATTGGCCCAGGCTCTAGAAGCCTGGACCAATCAGGCCTTAGGCATAGCGGGTCCGCCCATCCCCACTTGGCCAATCAGACCTTAGACTTAGTGGGGATGGGCGGACCCGCTATGCCTAAGGCCTGATTGGTCCAGGCTTCTAGAGCCTGGGCCAATCAGGCCTTAGGCTTCGGTGGGATGGGCCGGGAAGGGGCGAGCCCGCCTCATTTCGACGAGGCGGGCTTACCGGCTAGACGGGAAAGAACCGTCTGGCCCGAAGAACAGGTTAGTTTGGGGGTTGTTAGCGCCGGGGGGTGGTGTGCAGTCTTCGGGCAGGAGGGGGGGATGTGCCGTCTTCGGGCAGGAGGGGGGGGTGTGCCGTCTTCGGGCAGGAGGGGGGGGATGTGCCGTCTTCGGGCAGGAGGGGGGGGTGCCGTCTTCGGGCAGGAGGGATTGGACACTCTCCTGCCAGCATCAGTAGTGTCGGGGTAGGAGGGAGATCGGTAATGTCGGGGGGGGGGGGCGGTTGGTAGTGTCGGGGGGGGGGGCAGTCGGTCGGTATTGTCGGGGGGGGGCATCCGATCGGACAGGCCGCGGCCCGCTATACTTATAGCGGCAGAGAGATCCCTTGCCGCGATAAGTGTAGCGGGCCGTGTCTAATCTAACCCGATTCTCTAACCCGCGTCTGTAACATGGACGCCGGTTACAGAATCGGGGTTTAGTTTAGGCCGATTCTGAATAGGACGCCTCTCCCGGGCGTCCTATACAGAATCAGGGCCTCGCCTTCAATATAGGCGGCCTGCCTGGGGAGCATTTTTTTTTAAAAAAACGTGCATCCCGATTGGCTGATTAGACAGCTGTAGGACGCCTACAGCTGCCTAAAATCGGGACGCACTTTTAGAGAATCTGGGCCTAAGAGTATAATGTGGGAGAAGCACTCGAAGCACTGTAACCAACTGAAGTGAATGTTTTATGTTTTTCCTTCTGCTGTTTTATTTTCTTTGAACTTTGGGTTAGTAATAAACCTGATACTATATTCTAAAGAATCCGGTATCCGGGTCTTCTTTCTACTGCCCTATAAAAGGCATATCAAAAATCTTACTTGTGGTCCGGGCCGCAGTTTCCCACTTACTCAGGGACGGGCCCGGCCACAATAGATAAATTATATTAAAGGCCGGTGACAAATTAACACCTAGAGTTCTCCGCTAGAAAAGTGTGTTTATGCAGGGGAGGTGGTATAACTGAGACCTGCAATAAATTTACAGAGACATATTATGTTAAGCTGCAATAAGAACATTTAAACTCGTACACGTCTTGGTAAAGTTGTAGAGCATATACATAAGCATGGATTAATGAGAGAAAGCCAACATGGATTTAGTCAAAAGAAAGCTTGCCTCATCAATCTAATTTATTTCTTTGAAGGGGTGAATGGACATGTGGATAAAGGTGAGCCAGTTGATATTGTGTAATTGTATTTAATGTAGTTGGGAAAATATTAGCGAAATTATTAGCTTTACGCTTGGCCAAGGCTCTTCCTTATATTAATGGTGTCCACCAAACAGGGTTCGTTGCTAGTAGACATTCTTCAAATAATACTAGATTGGCCTTTCATATGCTAAATTTGACAAAAAAATGGATGATCCGGCCTTTTCTGTTTCTTTAGATGCAGAGAAGGCTTTTGATCGAGTAGAATGGTCCTTTATGTATCAGGCTATGGAATGGTTTGGTATTGGTTCTGGATTTATACAAATGATTCAAACCTTGTATTGCTCCCCTTTTGCTAGATTGTCCATTAATAATACTTTTTCAGAGCGGTTTCGCTTGGAAAGGGGGAATGAGACAGGGATGTCCGTTATCTCCTTTGCTGTTTGATATTGTTTTGGAACCCTTACTGTTGGCTATTAAACAAGCAGAGGAGATTTGTGGTATTCCTTGGGCAGGTCGGGAATACAAAGTTTCTGCATATGCAGATGATATTTTGCTTCATTTGAGAAGTCCTGAAATTACCATACCATGCTTACTGGAACTAATTAATAAATTTGGAAAATTCTCTGGTTACAAAATAAACTGGAGTAAATCAGAAATTCTTCCATTGAATGTTCATTGTACGAAAGGATTATTTGATGAATTTCCTTTTATTTGGAAGGAGGATGGTATTAAATACTTAGGTATATGGATTAAAAATACATAGGAAGGAACGATGAAAATAAATGAAAAATCATTATTGTTAAAGGTCACGGAGATGTGTGAGCATTGGAACCCTCTACACTTGTCTTGGTGGGGGAGAGTTCAAATGGTCAAAATGATGATCTTGCCGGTAATTTGTTACCAACTGGGTATGTTACCAATTTATTTTCAAGGGTCCTTTTACAAAAAGTTAAATATTATATAAGCAAGAATTGCTTTAGTATCTCTACAAAAACCAATTGTGGAGGGTGGGGTAGATTTTCCCAATTTTTATAGGTATCATCAAGCCTATGTAATGCGTCAAGGTATGTATTGGATCCTCCCTGAGCTCTTAGAACATTACCCAGACTGGCTATATCTTGAGTGGAAAATCATGTCCCCGATGAGACTGTCTCATATATTAAGTATTAAAATACCTAGGTACGCTAAGGATAATGTGATTTTATTGGACACATGGAAAACAATTAAATTTATTGATAAGTTAATAGATGTTCCCATAATAAAGGCTACTTTGCAGTCCTTATGGTTAAACTCCAAGATTCAAATAGGCGGTGCTGGGATCACTTGGAAGAATTGGATGCAAGCAGGTATTTGGACATTAGATGACATTATGTCTTAATGGAAATCTGCTTGATTTTTCACAATCATTTGGAAATATAAGTGGTTGCAGTTGAAGCAGGCTATTCAGAGTGGGTTCCCTGAATAGAAAAATTTTAAAACATATTTTAACCTGCAAATCCTTTGCTACCAAACTGATTTAGTAGGGCATCAGGCTGCTCAGTGGTACAAATTGATTTCTGGATTTTTGAATAAAAAGCCAAAAAATAGTCTTAGAGACATCTGGAGCATCGAGATAAAACAGTATATTTCTGTGTCTTGTTGGCCACGAATTTGGACTTGGAGATTGAAATGTACATGGTTATTTTTGTTACATAGGATTTTCTGGACCCCAGTTCGATTAAATAAAATAGATAGTTCTAAGTCTAATAGATTCTGGCATTGTCATATTGGTATAGGGACTTTGGATCATCTGTTGTATTTTTGTCTGTTTATATTAATATATTGGAAGTCAATTTGGGGACAAATAAATTTAGTACTAGATTCAAATGTTCCAATGTCATATGAGTCTATAATTTGTGGAACAATTTTACATGTGAAACCTACTCTAGATAAATATAAGTCATCTATTTATGATCCTAACAGGTATAGCCATTCAATTGATTACAAGTAATTGGAAAAACTATGATAGAATTAATTATACATTTTGGTGGGTGAATGTGTGTACTATATACAGATACGAATGAATTAACGCAGAATGTAGAGGTTTTAGTGAGGTATTTAATAAAATTTGGAGCCCATTGACTAAATTTGTAAAAACATAATAATGTATTTTCATCACATCTCTTCTTTTCTTTGGTTTATTTTCTTTACACATCCAGGGGGGTGGGGGTTGGAGGGAGGGGAATAAATATTGATAGTGATATTTGGGTAACTTTATTCTTTATTTGTATTGTATATTAGGATATATTATGATATTATTATATGCAGGAAAATAAAATTATTGAATTATATTTATGTTACCTGTATAGATAATAGTGTAATATGTGGAATATCTTTTGTTCTTTCATTTGTATGACACTGTTTTTGATTAAAAATCAATAAAGAATTAAAAAACAAAAACAAAAGGTATTTGACAATGTACCTTATGAAAGACTTCTGAGGAAATTAGAAAGTCATGGGATAGGAGGTAGGATAGGAGGTAATGTCCTATTATGTTTTACGAACTGATTGAAAGACAGAAAACAGAGAGTAGGTTTAAATGGTCAATATTCTCATTGGGGAAGGGTAAATAGTGGGGTTCTCCAGGGGTCTATGCTAGGACTGCTGCTTTTTAACATATTTATCAATGATCTAGAGAATAACTAGTGAGATAATTAAATTTACTGATGACACAAGAGGATTGTGAAAAATTGCAAGAGACTGGAAGACTGGGCATCAAAATGGCAGATGATGTTTAATGTGAGTAAGTGTACAGTAATGCATATATGAAAGAGGACCCGAACTATACCTAAGTGATGCAGGGTTCTATGTTAGGAGTCACTGCCTAAGAAAAGGATCTAGGTGTCATTGTTAAGGATACGTTGAAACCCTCAGCTCAATATGTGATGGCGGCTAAGAAAGCAAATAGAATGCTAGGAATTATCAGGAAAGGAATGGAAAACAACGATGAAAATGTTATAATGCCCTTATATCATTCTATGGTATGGCCACAACTCGAATACTGTGTGCTGTTCTGGTCGCCATATCTCAAAAAAGATATAGCAGAATTAGAAAAGGTACAGAGAAGGGTGGCGAAAATGATAAAACGGATGGGACAACTTCCTTATGAGGAAAGGCAAAAGTGGCTAGGGCTCTTCAGCTTGAAGAAGAGATGGCTCAGGGGTGTTCCTCTAGAAATTACCAGATATCTTCTTCTTGTAATACGTTTTTTGTAATTCTTTTGTAATCCGCCTTGAACCACAAGGCAATGGCGGAATAGAAATCTCTAATGTAATGTAATATGATAGCAGTCTATAAAATACTGAGTGGAGTGGAAAAGGTAGATGTGAATTGCTTGTTCACTCTTTCCAAAAATATGGTAACATAGTAACATAACATAGTAACATAGTAACATAGTAGATGACGGCAGATAAAGACCCGAATGGTTCATCCAGTCTGCCCAACCTGATTCAATTTAAATTTTTATTTTATTTTATTTTATTTTTTTCTTCTTAGCTATTTCTGGGCGAGAATCCAAAGCTTTACCCGGTACTATGCTTGGGTTCCAACTGCCGAAATCTCTGTTAAGACTTACTCCAGCCCATTTACACCCTCCCAGCCATTGAAGCCCTCCCCTGCCCATTCTCCACCAAACGGCCATACACAGACACAGACCGTACAAGTCTGCCCAGTAACTGGCCTAGTTCAATATTTAATATTATTTTCTGATTCTAAATCTTCTGTGTTCATCCCACGCTTCTTTGAACTCAGTCACAGTTTTACTCTCCACCACCTCTCTCGGGAGCGCATTCCAGGCATCCACCACCCTCTCCGTAAAGTAGAATTTCCTAACATTGCCCCTGAATCTACCACCCCTCAACCTCAAATTATGTCCTCTGGTTTTACCATTTTCCTTTCTCAAGAAAAGATTTTGTTCTACATTAATACCCTTTAAGTATTTGAACGTCTGAATCATATCTCCCCTGTCTCTCCTTTCCTCTAGGGTATACATATTCAGGGCTTCCAGTCTCTCCTCATACGTCTTCTGCCGCAAGCCTCCTATCATTTTCGTCGCCCTCCTCTGGACCGCCTCAAGTCTTCTTACGTCTTTCGCCAGATACGGTCTCCAAACCTGAACACAATACTCCAAGTGGGGCCTCACCAATGACCTGTACAGGGGCATCAACACCTTCCTTCTACTGACTACGTCTCTCTTTATACAGCCCAGAATCCTTCTGGCAGCAGCCACTGCCTTGTCACACTGTTTTTTCGCCTTTAGATCTTCGGACACTATCACCCCAAGGTCCCTCTCCCCGTCCGTGCATATCAGCTTCTCTCCTCCCAGCATATACGGTTCCTTCCTATTATTAATCCCCAAATGCATTACTCTGCATTTCTTTGCATTGAATTTTAGTTGCCAGGCATTAGACCATTCCTCTAACTTTTGCAGATCCTTTTTCATATTTTCCACTCCCTCTTCGGTGTCTACTCTGTTACAAATCTTGGTATCATCTGCAAAAAGGCACACTTTTCCTTCTAACCCTTCAGCAATGTCACTTACATACATATTGAACAGGATTGGCCCCAGCACCGAACCCTGAGGGACTCCACTAGTCACCTTTCCTTCCTTCGAGCGACTTCCATTAACCACCACCCTTTGGCGTCTGTCCGACAGCCAGTTTCTGACCCAGTTCACCACTTTGGGTCCTAACTTCAGCCCTTCAAGTTTGTTCAACAGCCTCCTATGAGGAACTGTATCAAAGGCTTTGCTGAAATCCAAGTAAATTACATCTAGCATATGTCCTCGATCCAGCTCTCTGGTCACCCAATCAAAAAATTCAATCAGGTTCGTTTGGCACGATTTACCTTTTGTAAAGCCATGTTGCCTCGGATCCTGTAACCCATTAGATTCAAGGAAATACACTATCCTTTCTTTCAGCAACACTTCCATTATTTTTCCAACAACTGAAGTGAGGCTCACCGGCCTGTAGTTTCCTGCTTCATCCCTGTGACCACTTTTATGAATAGGGACCACATCCGCTCTCCTCCAATCCCCAGGAATCACTCCCGTCTCCAGAGATTTGTTGAACAAGTCTTTAATAGGACTCGCCAGAACCTCTCTGAGCTCCCTTAGTATCCTGGGATGGATCCCGTCTGGTCCCATCGCTTTGTCCACCTTCAGTTTTTCAAGTTGCTCATAAACACCCTCCTCCGTGAACGGCGCAGAATCTACTCCATTTTCTCGTGTAACTTTGCCAGACAATCTCGGTCCTTCTCCAGGATTTTCTTCTGTGAACACAGAACAGAAGTATTTGTTTAGCACATTTGCTTTCTCCTCATCACTCTCCACATATTTGTTCCCAGCATCTTTTAGCCTAGCAATTCCATTTTTTAACTTCCTCCTTTCACTAATATATCTGAAAAAATTTTTATCTCCCTTTTTTACATTTTTAGCCATTTGTTCTTCCGCCTGTGTCTTCGCCAAACGTATCTCTCTCTTGGCTTCTTTCAGTTTCACCCTGTAGTCCTTTCTGCTCTCCTCTTCTTGGGTTTTTTTATATTTCATGAACGCCAACTCTTTCGCCTTTATTTTCTCAGCCACTAGGTTGGAGAACCATATCGGCTTCCTTTTTCTCTTGTTTTTATTGATTTTCTTCACATAAAGGTCCGTAGCCATTTTTATCGCTCCTTTCAGCTTAGACCACTGTCTTTCCACTTCTCTTATGTTCTCCCATCCTAACAGCTCTTTCTTCAGGTACTTTCCCATTGCATTAAAGTCCGTACGTTTGAAATCTAGGACTTTAAGTATCGTGCGGCCGCTCTCCACTTTAGCCGTTATATCAAACCAAACCGTTTGATGATCGCTACTACCCAGGTGAGCACCCACTCGAACATTAGAGATACTCTCTCCATTTGTGAGGACCAGATCCAATATCGCTTTTTCCCTTGTGGGTTCCGTCACCATTTGTCTGAGCAGAGCCTCTTGAAAGGCATCCACAATCTCCCTACTTCTTTCCGATTCCGCAGACGGAACATTCCAGTCCGCATCCGGCAGGTTGAAATCTCCCAACAGCAGAACCTCCTCTTTCCTTCCAAACTTTTGGATATCCACAATCAGATCCTTATCAATTTGCTGCGATTGAGTCGGAGGTCTGTAGACTACACCCACGTAGATAGAAGTTCCATCTTCTCTTTTCAGAGCAATTCATATCGCTTCTTCCTCTCCCCAGGTCCCTTGCATTTCGGTCGCTTGGATATTGATCTTTACATAGAGAGCTACTCCTCCACCTTTATGACCATCTCTGTCCTTCCTAAAAAGATTATATCCCGGTATGTTTGCATCCCATCCATGTGATTCACTGAACCATGTCTCTTTGATAGCAACAATATCTAGATCTGCCTCTAATATCAGGGCTTGCAGATCATGAACTTTGTTGTTTAGACTGCGAGCATTTGTGGTCATCGCTTTCCAGCTATTTTTCAGTGATAATCTCCTTTTTCGTATGGATTTTTGTGTCGTTTCACTTTCCGTTGCAATACTAAGAAATGAGTTGCTGATATTGCTTATGTTGCAGCCTTTACTACTATCACATCTTTTCTTTTGCCGGGGGTGGTCTCTATAATTGTCCTTCGTACATACACCACCCCCACCTTCTAGTTTAAATGCCTAGAAAAATATTGTCTAAATTTCTCTGCAAGGTTTCTTTTTCCTGCTGTAGTAATATGTAGCCCATCAGTGCAATATAGCTTCTTGTCCTTCCATGTATTTCCCCATCCTCCTATGTACCTGAAGCCTTCTTGATGACACCAGGCTCTGAGCCATCTATTAAAGTCCTCTGTGTTTTTCACTCTTTGCTCTCCTTTTCCATATGCAGGCAGTATTTCAGAAAAAGCTAAAGTCTTTACAAAAGGTTTCACGCCCTCACCAAGCTCCAGAAAAGCTTTCTGTGCTGCAAGTGTGGAGTTGTTGGCCAGGTCATTTGTTCCCAGATGGATAACAACATCAGTGTTAAAATCCTTAGTTTCTTCCTTAATTATAGTCAGTATTTGCCTGGAACTCCTGGTAGCTGAGGATCCTGGAAGACATTTCACTATTTTGGTCTCCTCGCCCTGTGTTCCAAGGTTAATGCCTCTGATGATGGAATCCCCCAACAGTAATAGTTTTCTGTTTTTGGCTTTTTTATTTGTACTTAGGGTGCGCTTGTTCTCTTGAGTTACCTTCATTGGTTCCAGTCCCACCTCCCTTCTGTTTTCCTGAGTATCGCAGTGCACTAGTGGAGCGAAGGAATTCTGTAGAGGGAATATTAGTGAAGGTGGATGTTTCTGTGTTACATGTCGCAGTCTTCCTGAGCCTACTGTGACCCATTTATTCCTGGGCTGTTTTATTCTTTGAGGTAGAGGTGGTAAGTTGGTATGATTTTGTGGAGTGATGGAAGCTGCTTTAATTGTACTCAATTCCTTCTCTTAACTCTAGGACTAGGGGGCATGCGATGAATCTGCTAAGTAGTAGATTTAAAACAAACCGGAAAATATTTCTTCACAGAACGTGTAATTAAACTCTGGAATTTGTTGCCGGAGAATGTGATGAAATCAGTTATCTTAGAGGGGTTTAAAAAAGGCTTGGATAATTTCCTAAAAGAGAAGTCTACAGGCCATTATTGAGATGGCTCGGGGAAATCCGCTGCTTATTCCTAGGATAAGCAGCATAAAATCTGTCTTACTACTTGGGATCTGGATTGGCCACGGAAACAGGATACTGGGCTTGATGGACCTTCAGTCTGTCCCAGTATTGCAATTCTTATATTCCTATGGATCAAGTAACTCGATGAATGGAAAAAAAAAAAAATCACATTCAATCTTCACAATTATTCGACTGAAAGGCCTTGCACCTAGGTTTTTTAGGCCATGTTTTACTCAAAATCATATGATATATTAAGAACGGCATTATAACATGGTTGACCTCATTATCCCTTTCCCAATATGCACATAATTTCACCAGCATTTAGAACTGGCCATAACAGAGGCATGTTATCGCTGTAAAATCAACTTGAGTTAAGAGAAGGATGCCAAAATATGGTTTCCCACACTCTAAACCCTTCCCTTCTCATTTAAACATGTTCCAGATCACTAAGACAGCAAAACTAGACTACCAATTCTCCAATTTACTGATCACAACCCCAGACTACAAATCCTTCAGAAAAGAAATAAAAACCCTGTATTCAAGAAATCCTTAAAGACAAACTAACACAGCAAGAATCATCTCAATCCCTAATAGCAACCCGCTCCACTCCATAACTCCTTATGTATTCTTGAAATCCAAATAACTCCTTATGTAATCTGCCTTGACCCGCAAGGTAATGGCGGAATAGAAATCACTAATGTAATGTAATGTAATGTAAAATCGTTGAACTCTACTGTACATGAATCAATGATAGTGATTCTTGAATGAAACACTATCAAGAGCAGAAAGAAGTTAAACCAATTACTATATTGGAATTAGAGAGGCTAACATGTGGAGGTGTAGCCTAATGGTTATAGCAGTGGGCTAGGGAACTGGTTTTGATTCCCACTGCAACCTGATGGTTAGTGCAGTGGATTGAGAACTTGGAGAACTGGATTTGATTCCCATTACAGCTCCTTGTGATCCTGGGCAAGTCACTTAATATTATTAAAAACTTTCTATACCATATAATAGCCTAAAAAAGGATCCAAGCAGCGTACAATATATAATACATATTCATCCATTGTCCCAAATGCGTAACTTAGATTGTGACTCCACTAGAGACAGAAAAAGTACCTGAATATAGTATATGTAAACTGCCTTGATTGAACCCACATAAAGTTAGTATATCAAGTCCATGACCCTTTACATGAAAAGAGCAAGAAAAATCTTTGCATCTTTTTCTGATCCACACGATACTTCAGAAACCCTCCTTGACCAAAAACACATCTGAGCATGCCACAGCAAAGAAGCATTGTTCTGTACTCAGTCGCTCCTAGAGAACTGTTCTTGGTAACCTAGTGAGGGGAGATGCATAACTATGCAAGTCCCAAATCGAGTGAGGGGGAGAGACAGCCCTGACAAGCACACCTAATACATTTTTTGTGTGAATGGGGAGTTCTCAGTCCCATAGCCTGCAATGGGGAAACACTGCCCCCTAATGCAGGGGAGACTTTTTCTCTTCTTTTGCCTATTTTCAGTACTCTTCTATTGGGTTTGTGTTTAACTATGCAAGGCCACACACATTTACTTGAACATTTAATTATACTGATGTTAAGTCAATTAGGATGGACATGATGTCTCATTAAGAAGTGTTTAGTAGATGGTGAAATAAATTAATATCAGCCAGACAACATTTATTTATTTATTTATAAAATTTTATATTGCACGTAGGTTGATCTCTACAGCAGATAAAATAAAATAAAGATTTCATCGCACATTAAAGGCTCCTTTTTACTAAGGTGCGCTAGCGTTTTTAGCGCACGCACAAGATTAACATGCGCCAGCCGAAAAATTACCACCTGCTTAAAAGGAGGCGGTAGCGGCTAGCGTGCATGACATTTTAGCACGCGCTAAAACCGCTAGCGCACCTTTGTAAAAGGAGCCCTACGTCTAATCCTGTCCATACAGAATCACACATCCATCTAACTACTATTCAATCAAAGGTTATTCAATATCTGCTGAAAAGCCAGGCCATTGCCAATTAACGGAATTGTAGGTACCACAGCTCAGAACGCAGAAGAGGAAGCAGGTGCCATAATACTGCAGCACAAAAAAGCCTGGATTGTTAGATGCAACACACAATTGCACATTAGTGTGTGCAAACACAGTGCATGCATCATGTTAGTATGCACTAACCGCTACATACACCCATTAGCGGTTAGCGTGTTCTAACACGATTACATGTGCTAAAGTGATTGTGTGTGCTAACACGCTTAGTGCCCTTTGCTGAAGTTTCCTCTTAATCTGAACACCAAAATTGCTTTTCAATTTTAAATCATGCTTCTCATATATCTAGAGTCATTTATCTTTTTTTTTTATTACAACTCGCTGAAAAGTGCTGAAGTATCCAATGTAACCTTCGTGGCGAAACGTTTGGAGACCCCTGGTATATGTGTTTGAAAAATAGATTAGCAGAGAGTAAGTCTGACTTGTTAGTGTTCCCAATGGTGAGACGGGAATAGTGAAGTCATTCAGGCATCTCTGCTGGAACCACTGTGAAATTTGATATAAGTAATCTGGAAAAGAAGAACTTAAAGGTGATCAAACTTGCAGATATAAAATTATTCAAAGTTAAACTACAAGTGGATTGTGAAGAACTACAGGAAAACATTGCAAAAATGTACTTTCAGCATCTATTCCCAAATATATAACTCTGTCTTCACGATGTAGCCTGCTTTCAAAATTGAGAGCAGTGTTCTGCAATGGGACAGCAGTGTTTAAGACTTTTGAGGATGCAATGCTGCTGACTTATTCAGTCTGCACGCCCTCTGCTGGTGTGCAGATGCAATGAATGGATTTAGACTAGAGTCAGAACATTCCTCCAGTTCTTTACTATCTGAGGGAGCAATGTCTCCAAAATAGGCTTGTTTAGCACATATTGTGGCAGGAAAGAATCTCATTGGTAAAAAAATAAACAACAAACCCAGAGTATTATGGAAAAGATCTTGATCTCTGCTAGTGTTTGTCTTCAGATAACATACTGAGGTAAGCTTGGAAATTTTTATAAATCAAGCTAAAACAACCAGAATTATTTCTCTATCTTTCTACCACATTTTCCAGGTCTCTCATACTTCAGGATCTTCTGTCTCTTATATTTACAGTAGAAGTCACTCTGTGCTCTCTCTCTTTGGGTTCAATTACTGCAGCAGCACCTTGTGAACATGGGCATTTCACCTAATCCTCCATTGCCCCAGGTACAAAAAACACCTTGTGAGTCTGTTAGGGATGGAGAAAGTACCTTCATAGGTACAGTGCTGCAAATGTCTAGAAGCCCTATAAAAATGGGTAATAGTCATTGAATGGGTTTTTCTCTTTTACTGTGAGAGATTGGAGAAACTGGGCCTCTTCTCCCTTGAAAAGATGAGACTAAGAGGGAACATGATCGAAACATTTAAAATACTGAAGGGAATAGACTTAGCAGATAAAGACAGATTGTTCACCCTCTCCAAGGTAGGGAGAACGAGAGGGCACTCTCTAAAGTTGAAAGGGGAAAGATTCCGTACAAACGTAAGGAAGTTCTTCTTCACCCAGAGAATGGTGGAACGCTCTTCCGGAGTCTGTTATAGGGGAAAGCACCCTCCAGGGATTCAAGACAAAGTTGGACAAGTTCCTGCTAAACTGGAATGTATGCAGGTGAGGCTGGACTCATTTAGAGCACTGGTCTTTGACCTGGGGGCCGCCGCGTGAGCGGACTGCTGGGCACGATGGACCACTGGTCCGACCCAGCAGCGGCAATTCTTATGTTCTTATGTTTTTTGTTTTGCATTAACCTTTTAATTGATATGGGGATGTCACATATGATCACAGGTTGTTCATTCTCTATAGATCTGTCAGGGTTGTGCTTCCAGTATTTTACTGGTAGCACAGTGTTATAGTGTTTACATAATTTGCAGTGGTCTCGTTGTGCTACCTGATTGTATCTTTCCAGAAACAAATAATGGCTGCATTGAATGTGTCTATCAAGTATGCACTAAAATGAGAAGTGGGGGGAAAAAAAGCATAAGAATATTTTAAGATTGACTGTTTGAAAAGGAGAAGAGGAAGCAAAAGACAAGAGGGGACAAATTGAAAATGGAGAGGAATGAGGGAAAAATGGGATTTAGAGAAAAGTTGCTTAAGACCAGCATCAGAGAATTAATGAGAGACCCAAACTTGCTAGGAGAATTTGGTAATTTGAGGCTTTTACCTACATGAGAAGTATTTTCATATAATGTGTCATAGGATCTTGCTCCCTCTCATGGCATCCATTCCATTGGCATGTCCAAGATGGAAATCCGCCTCATGAACTGCTGGGTCAATGATGATTTCCAGACCATGCCTTAGTGGCTAGGTTATGTAATACACTGCATGCCAGGACAATGTCATGACCTCTGGGGAATACTGCAAAGGCCCCCCACTAAACATGTAGACAGCGGAACCAGTACATCAAATATGCACTCAATAACATTCTGTCTTTAA
The DNA here is from genome assembly GCF_902459505.1 of Geotrypetes seraphini. Taxonomy (NCBI): domain Eukaryota; kingdom Metazoa; phylum Chordata; class Amphibia; order Gymnophiona; family Dermophiidae; genus Geotrypetes; species Geotrypetes seraphini. The sequence goes on along the minus strand of NC_047093.1, from coordinate 90,049,548 downwards.
ATGTGCAGAATTGTTGCACTCTTCATCAGGGGTTTGTGGATAAGACACCAGAGTTATTAGCAATGTGTTGAAGATTCCTGGAATTTACAGGTATGACAATTATTACTGATGATATGAAAACTGAGATTGTGAATGAATCAAACTTAAGTGAATATATTAAAAAATACAGTTATCTGCACATTGCATTGGAAATTCAGCCTTGAGGCCTTGTAAGAAATAGATTTAGCTAGCTCACAGATTGGCATTCCCTGTCTAAATTGCTGATTCTACATTTCAGCTAATGTTAGGAAGTTCAGAAGGTTGATTTTATGACTCTTAAGAGACATAGATTTATGTACCATTGTTCACATACATCCATGGGGATAAGGTTCTCAGAGGAACAGGAAATTTGGGTGTTTTACAGAGAATCTGTTTCTTATAGATTAGAAAATACAATACTACTTTGAAGTTCATTCAGAAGTTAAGATGTGTTTGTAGGAAGCAGGGCTTTGTAATTGACATGATTGATACCTGGAAAGGTCAAAGATCAAAACTGATTTAGGAAAAAAAGTGAAACACTGCCACCTGCTGGGTTTAAAAACTTAACAGAATGGACTTTTAATGTTAACATTCATGTAAGGCAGGGATCTCAAAGTCCCTCCTTAAGGGCCGCAATCCAGTCGGGTTTTCAGGATTTCCCTAATGACTATGCATTGAAAGCAGTGCAGGCACATAGATCTCATGCATATTCATTGGGGAAATCCTGAAAACCCGACTGGATTGCGGCCCTAAAGGAGGGACTTTGAGACCCCTGATGTAAGGCATTTTTGGAAAGGAAATCATATGATCAACTGTGCCATTGTATTCTAAAGCATGATAATTATTACAATTGATGTCACTTAGGGTATAAATCTGTTTGCCTTGTTTTCTCTTTTTGAAGAGCACTGAAATTCCGAGGGCTTGCTCTTCCCAGACTATGGAAGCTCTGTCAATAAAGACATATTTGTTTTTACATGGATTTTCCTCGTCTGTTATTTGAATTCACAGAACGGAGTCTCTAGCCCAATGATGTGGGAAAGAGAATCCATTCTGGCAATTCTTTTGGCCTCGATGTTAGTCTCCAGCCTACTTGAACAAATGGCTTACATCCATATCCTGCATCTCCTAACCAAAAGATAGTGAAACATAAAACAGACAGTTTTAACATGAATTCTAGGGGTCCTGTCAGATCATCAGAGGTAAGAATTCTATTGAAGTTTTTCATCCCCTTAGCAAGTCCTCACTCAGCACCTCTTTGGACAGGAGCAGCTAAGTACCTGGATTGTGGAAAGCTGGGCTGAGCTGGGAGGGGGAGGGGAAGAGAGAGGAGATCCTGGATGAATATGGTAGGAGGATGGAAGGGGGGAAGAGGAGATCCTGCATGGTTGGGGGGAGGTGGGAGCAGAGGCAGGAGATTCAGGATTGAGCGGGGGGATGACAAACAAGAGAGCATGGTTATAAAAGACTGCTCATTTTTCTTAGACTATTTCTATGTGTGATAGTGTGATAGATGTTATGCACCCATAAACCAGCCTTCTCCAAATTTTCCATCTGCAAAATTTTGACCTATAGATGAGTGTGACAAGATGAGTGTGTCATTGCAGCTCCCAGGGTATTTTGCAACCACATCCATGATCCTCATCCTACCATCACACAGAACCTGGATGCTCATTGAGTATCCAAGCTTCCTGTTAAGGTAAGCCATTTATCTTGGTCTTGGGGGGTGTTGAATGATACATGAGTACAATCAATAGCACCCAACACAGAAGAATTGCAGTTTGAACTGTTGCCATTCAGCTTCCCAGTCTGGGAAATGGATATATTCCTGAGCATGCTTTGTGATTGCAGCCAATTCTTGTTTCAAGTGTCTTGAAAATGTGGATTGGTCTATGCTGCTGTAACCTCCCAGAATTTTAAGGAAGAAGATGTAAAAGATCTATCTGAATCAGAAATGGTTTTCAAGGGTAATGATGTGGAGGAACTGACAGAATCTCTGTGAACCTGGAAGGCATACAAAGCCAAACTGAAAAGTCAAATAGTGATAAATCACCTTGATTGGATGGTATATATCCCAGGGTACTGAAAGAGCTCAAACATGAAATTGCTAATCTGTTGCTGGTGATCTGTAACTTGTTGCTAAAATCGTCTGTAGTACCTGAAGATTGGAGGGTGGCCAATGTTACACCAATTTTTAAAAAGGGTTCCAGGGGAGATCCAGGAAATGACAGCCCTGTAAGCCTGACTTCAGTGCCAGGCAAAATAGTGGAAACAATTATAAAAAATAAAAATGTGGAACACATAGACTTAACATGATTTAATAGGACAGAATCAGCATGGGTTCAGCTTGACTTCTTAAAAGGTGTGGATTAGAGAATGACACGGTGGCAGTTTACCTGCGGCTACTGCGTTTAGCCGCGGGTAACCCGCCAAAAACGGGGAATGAAAATTAGCAGCCTCTATGGGGATGGGGACAAGGCCATCAGCGCCCCGTGGAGCGGTGAATGGTCTTGTCACCGCAGTGAGGCATAAAAGATCGTGCGGTCCCCGCAGCACCCACTCGCCCACCTGCACGCCGGCTCGATCATTTAACCAGCTTCCTCTCTCCACCTCACCTTAGTTTGCCGGCTTTCTTTTTCGGCGACCGGAACGCTTTCAAAAGAGCCGCGCATGCGCGGCTGCTCAGTATTCAATCTTCTGCTCTGACCCAACCGGAAACAGGAAGTTGCAGCAGAGCAGAAGACTGAACCTTGAGCAGCCGCACGTGCGCGGCTCTTTGAAAGCGTGCCGGTCGCCGAAAAAGAAAACCGGCAAACTAAAGAGAGCTGGAGAGCAGTAGCGTACCAAGGGGGGGGCGGGAGGGGCAAAAAAGGTAATGGCGCCAGGCCTTGGAGCACCGAGGCAGACCGCTTCTCCCCCCTCCCAGCCGAACCCCCGCTGACCCTCCTATCTCTCCCCCCCCAAGTGAACCTTTCCGACCCTCCCAGCGAAAGCAGCAAACCTCCCTCCAGTTGCGTCGGCTTTCTCCTCCCTCTGCCGCATCAATAATGACGTCATCAGTGACGCGGCATATGGAGGAGAAAGCCGCGAAGGAGGTTTGCTGCTCACTGGGAGGGTCAGAAAGATTCACGGAGGGGGGGAGATAGGAGAGCCAGCGGGGGTTCGGCTGGGAGGGGGGAGGGGGGAGAAGCGGTCTGCCTCGTGCTCCATTACCTTCTTCGGGCAGCAGCAGCGTTTACAATTCGCTGCTGTTGCTGGCTTCAGGCCTTGTTCTCTGCCGGGTCCTGCCTACTTCCTGTTTTCATGAAGACAGGACCCGACAGAGAGGAAGGCCTGAAGCGGGCAACAGCAGTGAATTGTGAATGCTGCTGCTGCCCGATGAAGTTCAGGACATTGGGGAAGGAGCAGGGAGAAATTGGCTGCTGGCTTGGGGGTGAGGGTAGGGAAAGAATCGTGGAAGTGGAGAAATTGGCACGATGGCTTTGTGGGGGCTAGGGGGAGAGAGAAAGAAAGGAAAAAATAAAGAGGGGGGGCCAGGGGGAGAGAGAAAGAAAGGCAGAAATAAAGAGGGGAGCCAGGGGGAGAGAGAAAGAAAGAGGGGGGGGGGCAGGAGAAGAAAGAAGGACCAGAGACTCATGAACTCACCAGACAAAAAGGTAGGAAAAATGATTTTATTTTCAACTTAGTGATCAAAATGTGTCCGTTTTGAGAATTTATATCTGCTGTCTATATTTTGCACTATGGCCCCCTTTAAACTAAAACACAATAGTGGTTTTTAGCACAGGGAGCCTGTGAGCGTCGAGAGCAGCGTGGGGCATTCAGCGCAGCTCCCTGCACTAAAAACCGCTATCACAGTTTAGTAAAAAGGGAGGGGGAATATTTGTCTATTTTTGTATAGTTGTTACTGAGGTGACATTGCATAAAGTCATCTGCCTTGACCTCTTTGAAAACCCACAGAATATAAATGATAATTAACATTTTCTCTGCGTACAGCGTGCTTTGTGTTTTTAAAAATTTTTTGTTGGTAGATCATTTTGACTTGGCCACAAAGGTAAGGGGGAGGGAGGGAGGGGAGCTGCTGAAAGACATCTAGTAATCCTTGCAGGCTTGACTGTGCAGGGAATTATTTTTGTAAAATCATGTTTTGTTATGTGACTGGCATTATCTAGACTTTAATTTCTATGAATGAATAGAATGAAAATGATATAAAATTACTTGCTTGCGGGGACCGCGTGTTCCGGCTCACACAAGGAAGGAGGGGGTGAAAAGAAAAAAGTTTCTCTTCCTTGGAAATAGATTCTGAAGTGACCTCATCAAAGAAGACCAGCACCAAATGTACAAGAAATCCCTTAAACAATGTCAAAAGAGCCCAAAATAGAAAACTGCTACTGCCTTGAGACTCCATTACTGAAGGAATCAACTTGAAATCACAGAAGAGACAGGAAAAGGTTAAATGCCTCATGGAATCCTCAGGTACAAAACACAAACCAAATTGTGAATGAAATCAGAGCAGACAGTAAGAATTATAAAATTGATGTCATTATCCATCTGGAAAAAAAGGCGTACTAGAAATAATGCCTCAGCAATACAATTTTCAGAAGTTCTATTTGCTCATGGTAAGGGAGAAGAGAGACTGCTAGTGATGGTGGGGGGACTGATAGAAGATATGAAAGAAGGGTGGTAGAAAGGAACAGATGGTAAAGGAGGGAGGGAAGGGTGGTGGTGGAAAGGAATAGAACAGACATTGAAAGAGGGTAGAGAGGAACAGACCCTGAAAGGAAATGTGGAAGGCAGAGTGGGGAGAAGATGCTGGAAGGGAAGAAGACAGATGCCAGACTATGGGGGAGCAGAGGGAAGAAGATGGGTTCTAGACAGGGACGGTGACGGGACGGTGAATGGGATGGCAGTGGCGGTGACGGAGCGGTGAAAGGGATGGCGGTGATGGGGCGGTGAAGGGAATGGCGGTGACAGGGCGGTGCAGAGGATGGTGGGTCGGGGACGGTGCAGTGACGGGGACAGATTTTTTCCCCGTGTCATTCTCTAGTGTGGATAAACATGTGGATAAAGGTGAGTCAGTTGACATAGTATATCTAGATTTTCAGAAAGCTTTTGACAAAGTTCCTCATGAGAGGCTTTTGAGAAAACTAAAGTCATGGGATAGGATGCAACATTCAGTTGTGGATTAGGAATTGGTTAACGGACAGAAAACAGAGGATAGGGTTAAATGGCCATTTTTTTTCAATGGAGGAGGGTAAATAATGGAGTGCTGCAAGGATCTGTACTGGGACCAGTGCTATTTAATTTACAGTGGTGCCTCGCACAGCGAACGCCTCGCACAGCGAACGCTGCGCACAACGAACTTTATGTCTTGATTCGTACAACGGACTTCGTTTCACACAACGAAGTCCGGGGTTCCTGCGGGGTTGGATCGCAGCGGGGTTGGTCGAGCCGCGAGGGTAGTCTCCTTCTCCTTACCTGCCCTGTCGCTGCACACAGCCGAACGGAAATCTTCCCGATGTCAGCGCTGACGTCGGAGGGAGGGCTTAAGCAAAGCCCTCCCTTCCTCCGACGTCAGCGCTGACATCAGGAAGACTTCCGTTCGGCTGTGTGCGGCTGCGGCAGGGCAGGTAGGAAGAAGGCAATGGCGAACGAAAGAGGGGGGAGGGAGCGGTCCGCCCCGAAGAATGTGCACAGCTGGTCAGGTCCCCCGATCGACCGACAACAGGCCCGGCCGACAAACCTCCCTGCCCTGTAGCCGCGAATCTAAATTACCTCTTACAGCAGCTTCAATAATCCAGCTGCTGTAAGAAGGTAATTTAGATTCGCGGCTACAGGACAGGGAGATTTGTCCGACCGGGCCTGTTCTGTTGTCGGTCGGGTGCAAAAGCGCCACAAAGGTGGAGGCAGGGAGGGAGGAAAGGTGGAGTGGAGAAGAAAAGACGCTTAAGGGGGGAGAAGGCCGCTGAAAGCACATGTTGGAGCAGGGGATGAGAGGGAGGGAGAGAAGGGGAAATATTGGACAAGGGCAGAAGGGATGCTAAATCATAGGGTGACAGGCAGAGAGAACAACAGGAAAAAGAGTGGAAGCAATCTTGAACCCTGAGGGTGAGGGCAGAGAGAGGTGGTGAGATGATTGATCATGGGGAGAGGGACAAAAGGGAATAGAGATGGGATAGGAAGATAGTGGAAGTAAAAGGACAGGGAGATGTATGTTTTTAGATGTATCTAAATAAAAATAATAACAAAAAATTTATCTTTTTTATGTCATCTTAGCATATTTTATGCTGCAGAACAAATTATTTTTTTTTACATGTATTCCTATGGGAAAACGCGTTTCACATAACGAACGTTTCACATAACAAACTTGCTCCTGGAACCAATTAAGTTCGTTGTGTGAGGCACCACTGTATTTATAAATGATCTGGAAATTGGAACGATGAGTGAGCTGATTAAATTTGCAGATGACGCTAAACTGTTCAAGGTTGTTAAAACGCATGCAGACTGTGAAAAATTGCAGGCAAACCTTAGGAAATTGGAAGACTGAGCATCCAAAGGCAGATGAAATTTAATGTGGACATATGCAAAGTGATGTGCATTGGGAAGAATAACCCAAATCATAGTTACCAGATCAAGGGTCCACCTTGGGGGTCAGCTCCCAAGAAAAAGATCTTGGTATCATTGTGGACAATATGCTGAAATCTTCCGCCAATATGTGTCAGCAGCTAAAAAAGCAAACAAGATGCTAAGAATTATTAGAAAAGGGATGGTAAACACGACTAAAAATATTACAATGACTCTGTATTGTGCCATGGTGTGACCACCTTGAGTATTGCATTCATTTCTGATCACCTTATCTCCAAAAAGATATAGTGGAACTAGAAAAGGTTTAAAGAAGAGCGACTAAAATGATAAAGGGAATTGAACTCCTCTCATATGAGGAAAGATTTAGGGCTTTTCAGCTTGGAAAAGAGATGGCTGAGGAGAGATATGACTGGTCTATAAAATCCTGAGTGGTGTAGAACGGGTCTTCAGTGAATAAAAAGATTGAGCACCACAGATTTTCTCTTTTATTTTCCTGTGCATTTTTTCAAGCCATCTCAATAATATCCTATGGACTTCTCTTTTAGGAAATTATCCAAACTTTTTTTTAAACCCCGCTAAAATAACTGATTTCACCACTATGGGACACTCGAAGTTACAGGGAAATATTTTATCACTCAGAGAATAGTTAAGCTCTGGAACATATTGCCAGAGAATGTGGTATAAGTAGTTAACGTAGCTGGTTTTTAAAAAGGTTGGCTAAGTTCCTGGAAAAAAATCCAGTATGCTATTGAGACAAAAATGGGGGAAGTCACTGTTTTCTATGGATCGGTAGCATGGAATGTTACTATGTGGGTATTTGTTACTATTTGGGTATTTTCCAGATACTTGTGACCTGGATTGGCCAATGTGAATACAGGCTACTGGGCTAGATGAACCATTGGTCTGACCCAGTACGACTATTCTTATGTTTTTATGTTTATCTTGCTGGAATGTCCCCTTGGCTAGGAACTGTAATGTGCACAGCAATTTTAAAAGCCTTGGAACAGCATGTACTGTACTGAGGGTGAATCAGGGTTGTACCATATAACTTCATAGAGGGATAAAATTGCATTTCTGTTCAAACGGTACTCTTTCCCACCAGGTAATCACATATCTCATCAAAATTTACCCTAGTGTGATGCTGTCGAGGCCAGTTCAGGGGCCTCAAAACCTGGGGTTCCTCCTGTCTACCCTGGTTGTTCTCTTCTCTGGCTCGTGCTGTTGCACAGGCATCAGGCAAATACAGTACGCCAGCATGAACAGGAAACTGCCATTCAAAGAGTGCTCTAAATGAGTCTAGCCTCACCTGCGTATGTTCCAGTTTAGCAGGAACTTGTCCAACTTTGTCTTGAATCTCTGGAGGGTGTTCTCCCCTATAACAGACTCTGGAAGAGCGTTCCAGTTTTCTACCACTCTCTGGGTGAAGAAGAACTTCCTTACGTTTGTACGGAATCTATCCCCTTTCAACTTTAGAGAGTGCCCTCTCGTTCTCCCTACCTTGGAGAGGAGGCCCAGTTTCTCCAATCTCTCACTGTACAGCAACTCCTCCAGCCCCTTAACCATTTTAGTGCCCTTCTTCATGTATGGTGACCAGTGCTGGACGCAGTACTCCAGGTGAGGGCGTACCATATCCCGGTACAGCGGCATGATAACCTTCTCTGATCTGTTCATGATCTCCTTCTTAATCATTCCTAGCATTCTGTTCGCCCTTTTTTGCCGCCCCAGCCGCCATGCAGTGCGCGGGCGGTTTCATTGACTTGTCGATCAGAACTCCCAAGATCTTTTCTGGGAAGTCTCTCCAAGTACCGCCCCGGACATCCTGTATTCGTGCATGAGATTTTTGTTACCGACATGCATCATTTTACACTTATCCATGTTGAACCTCATCTGCCATGTCGATGCCCATTTCTTGAGCTTGATTATGTTACGTTGCAGATCTTCGCAATCCCCCCTGTGTCTTCACCACTCTGAATAACTTCGTATCGTCCGCAAATTTAATCACCTCACTCGTTGTACCAATGTCCAGATCGTTTATAAAGTTTGAGTTGGCCAAAGAGACTGGATATTCAATGCTAGTCACCGGAAAGGTTGACTAGCTTTGAATATCTGGGCTCAGTGTGGACTGCAGAAGTCAGCCCAGCTAGGTCCTGTGGTCTGAATATCAGACAGTTCCTGCTCAACAGAGCTTACAATCTATTCAGGAAAGGTGAACAGGACAAAGGGATTAGGGAATTACTTATAGTAGGAGTGATTAAAACAGACATGGGTACTGAAAATGTATTAACAGTCCCTTCATTTCAACATGTATGTTATGACACAGTAGTCAGTTTATAGTGCGATAGTCCCATCTCTTTTGAACACTTTCAACTAGACCAGTGATTCCCAACCCTCTCCTGGAGGACCACCAGGCCAGTCGGGCTTTCAGGATAGCCCTAATGAATATGCATGAGAGAGATCAGCATATAATGGAGGTGCCAGGCATGCATATTCATTAGGGCTATCCTGAAAACCCGACTGGCCTGGTGGTCCTCCAGGACTGGGTTGGCAACCACTGATCTAGACGTTTCCTTTCCAAAATTTGAGACTGTCTTGAAGACTTTTCCTTAAGAGCTATCCTCCTTATGAGTCAGTGGCATGGATGTGGTTGAACAGAGTTTGGGATAGACACAAGGGCCCAGATTCTCTAAAAGTGCGTCCCGATTTTAGGCAGCTGTAGGCGTCCTACAGCTGTCTAATCAGCCAATCGGGATGCATGTTTTTTTTTAAAAAATGCTCCCCAGGCAGGCCGCCTATATTGAAGGCGAGGCCCGCAAGACACCTAGGCCCTGATTCTGTATAGGACGCCCGGGAGAGGCGTCCTATTCAGAATCGGCCTAAACTAAACCCCGATTCTGTAACCGGCGTCCATGTTACAGACGCGGGTTAGAGAATCGGGTTAGATTAGACACGGCCCGCTACACTTATCGCGGCAAGGGATCTCTCTGCCGCTATAAGTATAGCGGGCCGTGGCCCCTGACCGATCACTGGCAGGAGGGTGCCCAAACCCTCCTGCCCGAAGATGCACCCCCCCCCGACACTACCGACCGCTCCCCCCGACACTACCGACCGCCCCCCCCGACATTACCGATCCCCCCCGACAATATCGGTCGCTGGCAGGAGGGTGCCCAATCCCTCCTGCCCGAAGACGCACCCCCCCCGGCGCTAACAACTCCCACTCCACCAAACCTGTTCTTACAGATGGGTCTTGCACGTCGAGCAAGCAGGCACGCCTCGTCGAAATGAGGCGGGCCCGCCCCTTCCCGGCCCATCCCGCCGAAGCCTAAGGTCTGATTGGCCCAGGCTCTAGAAGCCTGGACCAATCAGGCCTTAGGAATAGCGGGTCCGCCCATCCCTACTAAGTCTAAGGTCTGATTGGCCAATCAGACCTTAGACTTAGTAGGGATGGGCGGACCCGCTATTCCTAAGGCCTGATTGGTCCAGGCTTCTAAAGCCTGGGCCAATCAGACCTTAGGCTTCGGCGGGATGGGCCAGGAAGGGGCGGGCCTGCCTCATTTCGACAAGGCGTGCCTGCTTGCTCGATGTGCAAGACCCATCTGTAAGAACAGGTTTGCTGAAGTGGGGGATGTTAGCGCCGGGGGGGGGTGCGTCTTCGGGCAGGAGGGATTGGGCACCCTCCTGCCAGCGACCGATATTGACGGGGGGGGATCGGTAATGTCGGGGGGGGGGGCGGTCGGTAGTGTTGGGGGGTGCGTCTTCGGCCAGGAGGGTTTGGGCACCCTCCTGCCAGTGATCGGTCAGGGGCCACGGCCCGCTATACTTATAGCGGCAGAGAGATCCCTTGCCGCGATAAGTATAGCGGCCGCGTTTACTTACAATGTAGACCAGCATTTTGCTGGCCTACATTTTTAAGCTTCTCATCTACTAGGGAGACGCGTAGGGCTGCCTAGGTTCAGCCTAAGGCCCGCCTAAGGCCCTTAGACGAGCTTAGGCATCTTGCGGGTCTCCCTAGGCTCCCGGAGGCGCCTTCAGGCCTGCCTGGGGAGCATTTTTTTTTTAAAAACGTGCATCCCGATTGGCTGATTAGACAGCTGTAGGACGCCTACAGCTGCTTAAAATCGGGACGCACTTTTAGAGAATTTGGGCCAAGATGCTCTTCTATTCTTTCAAAATTTTAATATGATTTAGTTTTTAAATTGGTGTCATTTTGATCTAATTCCTAGATTTTTTTAAAATTTACCTATATTCTCTTTTCTTTTTCTTACTTTTTTGATTTTTGTACTATATATTGTACTTCATAAACTACTTTTAGGCAATATATCAAGCTGTAAATATATTTTAAACTTAAGCCTCCTGAGCTCCAGCTCAGATATCGGGGTTATCACCAAGTTCATAGAAACATAGAAAATGACGGGAGAAAAGGGCCACGGTCCATCAAGTCTGCCCACTCTAATGACCCACCCCCCTAATTTCTTCCATGAAGAGATCCCACATGCTTATCCCATTTTTTCTTAAAATCTGGCACGCTGCTGGCCTCGATTACCTGCAGAGGAAGATCATTCCAATGATCAACCACCCTTTCGGTGAATAAATACTTCCTGGTGTCGCCATGAAGTTTCCCACCCCTGATTTTCAACGGATGCCCTCTTGTTGCCGTGGGTCCTTTAAGAAAAAAGATATCTTCTTCCACCTCGATATGGCCCGTGACATATTTGAACGTCTCAATCGTGTCTCCCCTCTCTCTGCGCTCCTCGAGTGAGTATAGCTGCAACTTACCTAGCCGTTCCTCATAAGGGAGATCCTTGAGTCCCGAGACCATCCTGGTGGCCATTCGCTGAACCGACTCAACTCTCAGCACATCTTTTTGGTAAGTTCCATGAGTAAAACTTATGCTGTATGAAGGAAGCTTTTCCTGTATCTGTCTCTTATTTAAGTTAACATTGATTGCTAAGCTCTTATTTTTGCAAGTATTTCCCGTGTGTATTCATCAAAAATTGTATACAAAATATATCTCTTAGGTGAGGTTCCAGGATCGAGTTGGTAAATGTTATCCTAGGTGTTGAGCCTTGGGTAAGGATATGAACATGAATCAGAACAGCAGGGAACATTTCATTATCAAGAATCATTCTGTATTACTAGAGTGAGAGGAGGAAAGCCTGCTAGTTTATTTGCAGGCCGCTCCCTCTATATTTTATTAAGAAGGATGTTCGATTCTTTTGTTTGGTACTGACTGTAAATATTACTGCTGCTTCTCATTTCTACAATGCTAATGGACATATGGAACATTGCATAGATACACATAAAAGATAGCCCCTTCTGTTGGAAGCGTTCAATCACTTCAAGACACAGAGGAAATTCATTATATCCACAGTGGGTCAGATGGCATGATATTAACCTTTTTTTATTGTCGAGGTGTTGATTCTCAGCCAACAGACTAATAAGCAGCCATCCTGGGTCCTCAGCTCAGACTCACTCAAATCTTAGCTAAAAGGCCAACTTGAGACTGTCTTTGGCTCACGGTTCAGACCAGAGACTTGGATCTTAGCCAAAAAGAGACAGAAACAACATTATGATCTTGATCAGAGCAGTTACAAACAAAACAAGGTTTTCAGTGCTGAGAGGATGGAACATGCACCTACTTGATTAACTTTTATAGCTCATTCTCCCCTAGGACCTACTGAGTTGCCTTTTCTCAGTTGATGTTGATTTTAGGTCTTGTACCTCCCCATGAAGGTTCACAAGTACTTTGGCAAAGGATGCTGGGATAACAATAAAAGAGAAAATTATAGACACTATATTATTAAAACAGCCTTTCACAGTACAAGCTTGCCGATACCGGATGTACATAGGAACCTTTCAAGGCAGGGCAAAGACTCAGATAATGAATGTTAACCCCCCTCTTCCCCCCCCCCCCCCCCCCCGAATAATACAATCAGAACCTTCTGTTTGGTAGCAATCAAATTCGAAGAAGAGATTTGCCAAACAAATTACAATTCTTTCTATACCCACCTGCTACCCTCTATTCAGTCCCTTACGCCCACAGATATATTATAAAAAAAGTAGAACGTAATTGGTTTTGGATGACGCTGTGATGTAAATTTGCAAGCTGAACAATCTGAGCTGGATCATTCTACATTATAATATTATAATCAAGTCAATATTCAGCTGCATTTTAATTCTAAATGTCAGCAGCAGAGGTAAAATAAATACCCAGATATTCAGATCCATTATCTGAATAGTGACCTGTACGTACCAAATATCCAGATAAGGCAGTCAATATATTCAGTCTGCTATCTGGATAACTTAGTTATCATTCCATCTATCTGAATTCATCCAGATAGCAACCTGCCATTGCCACTATCTGGATAAGTTCTATACCACCCTGGCCCCAACCATGCTTTGTCCCAACACAATCTGCATATTGCAGAGACGGTCTGTGAGGATATTCAGAGGCACTTTCCGGACACTGCCTCAATACTGCAGTCAGCAGCCCTGTTCGTGAAAAAGGACATCAAAGCCAAGGCACAATATAAAAGCAGCAGCTATGGAAAATGGTCAGTCTTCACTTGACTACCAACTTCATCCTTGCACCCAACACCCCGCTCCCAAGCTAAGGGTTCTCTCTGCTTGTTCTACACTTTCTTGGATACCATTATCATTTTGACTCTAATAGCTTGACTGGGAGGCTGTTCCATGTATTCCTCACCCTTTAGATAAAAGCCCAAAAGGCCTACAACAAATTCTTCCCTGCACAATGGTTTCATCACCAAAAATGATTGTGATGATGATTTTAAGGGAGATCCATAATGGAACACAATGATGATATCATTTGACTTTTTTAGTGTTTGGCAGCCATTGATATGTTTACTTACCTCACCTTAAGAACACAAGAATATCCATACTGGGCAGATCAGTGATCCATCTTGTTTCCTACAGTGGCCAATCCAAGCCACAAGTACCTGGTAGAAACTCATACACTAGCAACATTCCATGTTATCAATCCAATGACTAGCAGTGGCTTTCCCCTGTTTAACTCAATAGCAGACAACAGACTTTTCCTCCAGGAATTTGACCAAACATTTTTTATTTTATTTAAAAATGTATTACCCACAGCATCCTACAATTCTGTGTGGGTTACAATAAACGCACATAATTAAATCAAGACATAGTAAAAATAAACAAAAACCTATCTCAACAATAAAACACTTTCAAGAAAAAGCTTGCTTACGTAAAATAGTTTTCACAATTTTCCTAAACCGCAGCACACTAGCGGCACCTTTTGCCTCCACAGGTAATGCATTCCACATTGATGTACCCTGTACAAGAGATCATGGAGTGTCGAAATCCAGCTATGCTAACCATGCTATGTTACCATAGGGAATTCCAGAGCTTAACTATTCATTGAGAGAAAAAATATTTCACTCAATCAAATGTTAAGCTCTGGAACTTGTTGCCGAAGGCTGTGGTAATAGTGTAACCTAGAAGCTACAATGTTTTGAAAGAGTATGAAGGCTGGAACATGTAGGAGCTGTTCACGTTTATGACAGCAGGAGAATCCAGTCCAATTTTTAACTAATACTTTCCTACTTCTCCTTCAGCCTTCTAGCTCAATCAGAACTGGCCTCTACTAGGCTACAGTTAATTCATTTATAAATACTTGGTCTTCTATTTTATCTATCTATCTATTCAGTTGGCAGTTATCAAGGCTATGATCATTGTTTCAGAAGTATCCTCAGCCATGAGCAACTTGTAGAGTTCAAGCTTGGCCTAAGATTCACACCCAGTCTTCTGCGTGATCTAGCACAATTGTTGAAGTTACTCTTATTAAAAGTCTAATTTTAATAAGTGGAGGAGCAGCCTAATGGTTAGTGTTGTGGCCTGAGAACCTAGGTTCAATTCCCATTACATTACCTTATGATCCTGGGCAAGTCCTCCAAACAAAATAAGTACCTGAATATGTAAACCACTTTGATTGTACCCACAGAAAGGTAGTTTATCATTTCCCCTCCCCTCTTATACCGTTCTTCATTGTAATCCTGATGTGACCCAGGTGGCACTAACACCCTTACAGGAAAAGATACATTTTCTATTTCATGCCCTTCCGGGAATGGAACTGCCCTTGAAGCAGCATAAGGGATTAAAAGTCTAGGATTGTTCTAGTTGAGTCACTAAGTGAGATGTGCCAAAATGCTGGCCTACATTGTAAGTAGATGCGGCCGCTATACTTAATCGCGGCAAGGGATCTCCCCCTCCCCCTAAACGAACGAGGCAGGAGGGATGCCCAATCCCTCCTGCTGAAAGACCCTCCCACCCGCTCCCACCCTAGGCTCCTGTGGGTTGGGCGGGCCTGCCTCATTTGGATGGAAGCGGGTCTGCCGGCCAGTGCGAGGACCCAGCCAGCCAACTTGCTTGGTGAGCCCAGTGGGGGTGGGGTGGGGGTGGGGTTTCCAGGGAGGGGGGCATTTTGTTAGGGAGGTTCGGGGATGGGGGGTTCATTGTGGAGAAGTCCGGCAGGCAGGAGGGATTGGGCACCCGCCTGCCGGCAATCTTCGAGAAAGGGTGAGTGGTCATCGTTCAGGAGGGGTTGGGCTCCTTCCTGCCTCGATCGTATGGGGGGGGAGGAAGGGGCGATCAATGGGCAGGAGAGGTTGGGCTCCTTCCTGCCGCGATTCTCTGGTAGTGGGGGACTGGCAGTTGCGGTGCTATACTTATCGCGGCAAGGAGATCCCTTGCTGCAATAAGAATAGCGGCCGCATCTACAGTAACCCGGTTCTGTAACCGGCTTCTATAACATGGACGTCGGTTACAGAATCGGGTTTATTTTGGATGGGCCTAGGCCCGATTCTGTATAGGACGCCCGGGAAGGGCATCCTATGGAGAATCCGGGCCAAAATTGTTAAATTGCAAAAGGCAAGAGGATCTTGTGAGACTGGGAGACTGAGCATGAAAATTGCAAATGATGTTTAATGTGAGCAAGTGCAAAGTGAAGCATGTGGGAAAGAGGAACCCTAACTACAGTTGTGTGATGCAGGGTTCCATGTTAGAAATCACTGCCCAGGAAAAGGATATAGGTGTTATTGTTGAAGATACATTGAAAACCTCATTTCAGTGTGCAGTGACAGCTAAGAAAACAAATAGTAATTATCGGGAAAGGAATGGAAAACAAAGATGAGAATGCTATAATGCCCTTGCCTTGCACCTTGAATACTGTGTGTAATTCTGGTTGATGCATCTCAAAAAAGATAAAGTGGAATTAGAAGAGGTACAGAGAAGGGCAACAAAAATAATAAAAGTGATGGGATGACTTTTCTATGAGGAAAGGCTAAAGTGGCTAAGGCTCTTCAGCCTGGAGAAGAGTTAGCTATTGTAGAGGTCTATAAAATCTGAGTGGAGTGAAACTAGTAGATGTGAATCACTTGTTTACTCTTTACCTATCGCTACAATTGTCTGTAGTACCTGAAGATTGGAGGGTGGCTAATGTTACGCCAATGCAATGAAGCTACAAAGCACTAGATTTAGAACAAACCGGAGAAAATATTTATTCACTCAACATGTAATTAAACCCTGGGATTCATTGCCTGAGAATATCATGAGAGCGGTTAGCTCACCAGAGTTTAAAAAAGATTTGAATAATTTCCTGAAATAAAAGTCCATAATTAAGTCCATTATTTCCTGAAATAAGCCATAATTAAGATGGACTTTGTGAAATCCACTGCTGATTCCTAGGAAAAGCAGCATAAAATCTGTTTTATTCTTTGGGATCTTGCCAGGTGCTTGTGACTTGGGTTTGCCACTGCTGGCAACAGGATCCTGGACTTGATGGACCTTTGGTCTGTCCCAGTAAAATAACTCTTGTGTTCCTATGAAATGCAAGCAGGAGGATTTTAAATTCTATACTTTATTCAATTGCTAACCAATGATATTCTTTTAGCGCTAGTTCAACATGTTAAGTTTTATGTAAATGACATAGGAGCCAAATAGCCATGTTTTGGAGACATTGAAGTCTATTAAGAGTGGTTCTGCAAAGTTGAAATGTAATTCTTGTTTTAGTTTGGATGTAATCCGCCTTGAACCGCAAGGTAATGGCGGAATAGAAATCACTAATGTAATGTAATGTAATGATATGTACCATGTTCATTTTGCTCCAAAGTTGTTCAGTAAAGTTGTACAATAGTGTGTGCTGTGGTCTTATTTCTTAACCACTATTACTATTACTATTTATTATTTCTAAAGCGCTGAAAGGCGTACGCAGCGCTTTACATTTTTAACATACAATAGATGGTACCTGCTAAGAAGAGCTTACAATCTAATTTAGGCAGGACATTTCGGAGTTGGGGAGATTATGGTAGAGGAAATGGTACAGTAGGTATAGGTATCTGGCAGCCGTGAGTGGGAGTTAGGAGTTGAAAACAGATTCGAAAAAGAGTGGATGGCTGTGAAAGTGTTGACACAGAGCTGGTTGCTGCATGGGGCTTTGGAAAAGGTTCTTTCCACTCTGCACTCTCTGGGCTCGTAAATGTAAAACTTGTTTGTAGCCCAATGAATCCACCTGTTGGAACATGAGGTTTCCTGGTGTCCCGCTACACTGAAAAAGTGTTTCTCTGTTTTGATGACACCGTGACAAGATCTATGCTATTATTCTGGGGTGCTCCTGATTCTCTCTCTCTCTCTTTGGCACTTTCTGTAGTGGCAGTCTTAGCCATCAAAGCCCAGGGCTGGGCCGCGAGCCCAAACCACAAAACCAAAATAAAGCTACACATTTATGTATTGTTGTTGTCGTTTCACGGAAAAGATGGTCTGGAAAGCATTTAAAAGTCATTTTTAAAAATGCACCTCATGCTGCTTTGTCTGTGTTTCTTCACAAGTCACTGCTGCTCCTGCCAGCAAATGTTGTAAAACTAGAGTAAAAAGGCTGGGACTGAATTTGGACACTTGTTTTAGCTTGGTATATGAGGCATACAAAGTACCTATCATCTCCTGATTCACATGAAAGGCAGATGTGCCAGCTTTTTAATCCCCCTCATCAACTCTAATGGATACAAGTGGCTAGAATGACAAGTAGCACCAGTCAGAGTGGTGCCCCGATATTCTTCCTGGCTTAGAGCAAGAAGTTCTACACAAGGTCTTTATAATTCATTGATTTATTTTTTTTTAAACTATACAAATAAAATGATACATAGAACTGAAGCCTGTTTAGGGGATAGTTCTGTGGCACAGAAATGGCTACTTTATTGGGTTTGCATTTAATAATGTGCAATTTCCAAACTCAAAATGGAGAAATGGATATATATGTACTAGTTGCATGTTGTGGGAACATCTGTTTTGGTTGCAATTTTATGAGTGAGCACTTTTTTTTAGGTTCTCCAGTCTCATGCAGAGAAAGCTTTTTCTTTGAAGGCATCTGGGCGCATGCTTCTGCTTCTAAGCACTACACAGACTTGCCCCTACATATATAACTGACCTTTTCGCCTTCTCAGACAACAGACACAAGAGAAGCTCACATTCCAACTTTGTTTCCCCCCAGTGAGAGGTTGTAAACTGAAAAAACACCATGAACATCTTCTCTCGCACCAAGCAGCATCATGGGGTAAAGACCTAGAACAATTGCTTTCGCCCACTACTTATGAGGAATTTAGGAAACGTCTGAAAACACACCTGTTCCTAAAGTATTTAGACAACTGATCCTTTCTTCTCTCTCCCCTCTATAGCGATTAACTTGTTCTATTGATCACTCTCTCCTCAAAAATGGATTTCCTGTCCTATTAACCCTCTTTCTTCCTCCCCTCTTAAAGTCAATCAATTTGTACCTTTGCTTAATCTTTGTAAACCGCATAGAACTTCACGGTATTGCGGTATATAAGTTGTTATTATTATTATTATTATTATATGATACTAGTATAAGCTGACATTGGCCTCCATCCGCCCAATAGTCATCACTACACGCCCCCCTCCATATTCAAGTTTCAAGTTTTATTAAAATTTGATTGAACACTTATTTGTATTTCTAAGTGATTTATATATAAAAGAGGGGATGCAGTAATATAAATAATATCACATATACAAAACAGAACAAAAATGACTAACCAAAAACAGAAGGAGAGAGGGAGGGACTACAATTCATAATAGGACAGAAAACATGTAAGGTAATAACATCAGGGTGGGAAGAAAAGTGAAAAAGAAAAAAAAATGTGGGCGAAGTTTAAAATCTTAAGAATCGTTGCTGATCGACTAACTTATTAGTCTCTGAAACTGTCTCTGAAAAGAAACCTCTTTAATGAACTTTTAAATCTTTCTAATGAGGATTCCTCTTGTAAGTGGATAGGTAGTAAGCTCCCTCCTGAACAGGAAAAATTTGCCAACAACTTTAGAGTCAACTCTGATCTACCTCCCTTCCACCTCCCAGACTTTTCCACACCTTACTTTTAAAGCCTGGTCCTCTAGCGGTGAAATGGGGCAGGAGCAATCTTCCTATACTCCTGCAGAGCTGTGAACAAAAAATGCTGAATCAACTGGATGCCCCAAGGTTCCGGGCATCCAGTTGATTCAGCAGTTAGAGGGGGGAATCCTTGAAAAGCCGCTGTTATTAGGCGAAACATTTCGGATTCACTCTCCTTGGCTGATGGGCAGAATGTATTTTGAAATGCTAAGATATGTCTCTATTTACCATGATAAAGCTAAATGAGGGGTTTATGGTTTAAAAGCTTTATATCTACTATAATAAAACCCTAGACGCGCATATGCACTCTTACTGGCATGTTCCGTGATCTCAGATCTGTGATCAGTAGGTCCGTGGCCGGCAGGAGTGCTTATGCGCACTTACCGTTGACAGTGGCCGCCAGACAAATCGGAAAGTGCTGGGTAGACAAATTGGAAAGCGCTGGCTTCCCTGCTCGCGCAGACCTCCATCAACGAAAAATGGCACTACCGGCCGAAGTTTATTTTAAAGTTTAAAGCCACTGCAGCGGCTCCTCTCATGAGCCGCTCCTGCGTCGGAGAAGGCTTCCGACGCAGGCAGCGATTGTGAGAGGAGCCGCCGCAGCACCTTTAAACTTAAAAATTAACTTCAAACGGTAGTGCTGTTTTTCCATTTCCAGCTGTGCCCTCTCTTGATTAGTAGGTCCATGGCAGCCAGGTGATGTGCGGTTTTGCCGGCTCCATTACATTTCACGCCCGGCTGAAGTGTATTTTAAAGTTTAAAGATGCGGCGGGGACTCCTCTCACGAGCCGCACCTGCGTTGGAGAAGGCTTCCGATGCAGGAGGGGATCGTGCAAGGAGCCGCGGCGGAAACTGAGACAGTGCAGGAACTGAAGACATCAGGAACATTCCAGAGCCTCCTCACAGCCATGGAAGGTGAAAAGGAGCAGAAAGAAAATATTCATGCTAAAATTGCCAGGGAGGAAGAAGATAAAGTTTCTGCAGTAACAGTTGCAGGATGTCAAAAGAGAGAAGGAAGTGGAAATTCAGCATCATAATGAGCTGATTGCTCACCTGAAGGACCAGCTTCAAGAAATGAAGACAAAAACCAGCATGGAGGGCAAGTATGTGAAGACTGACATGGACCTGCAGATATATCAGACACAGAAGAAGTGCAACAATGCTGAGGCAGAGCTGGAAGAAAACATCTTGAGGCTAAAGGCCAAAATGGATGAAGAGATTCACATGCACATGGAGATTGAGAACTTCCTCAGACACTAGCAGAGGGAGCTTGAAGAGAAGCTCGAACATTGGATGGAGAAGTATGATAAAGACACAGAAGCAAAGCAGCAAGAGCTGAATGACCTGAAATCAGCTCAGAGCAGCGATCAGCAGCTGCTGCAGGAACTTGCAAAGCAGTACAGGGATTACGAGCGTGCAGTCATTGAGGACCGACTTTAGAAACAAGGTGAGAAGCAACAGCGTCAGACAGACAGACAGACAGAAAGCAGCCAAGGAGAGAGAGAGAGACAGAAAGAAAGAAAGACAGACAGCGGCTAAGAAGACAGAGAGACAGAAAGACAGACACATCTATTCTAACACCCGTTTATGTAATGGGCTTAAAGACTAGTATTTATATATTTAATTACTAGATAAAGGTTTGATAAGTAAATTAAAAAAAAAATTTAAAAACTGATCTTTTCAAAACTAATGAGGAGGTGCATAAAACTCCTTGCAATGAGAGGTTAACTGAGCTTGAAGTTTTGTTAAAGTTTATTGAAATGGTATGAGTGTGTTTTGAAAGGTTGTTTGAGGGAGATTAAATTGGGTTTAAGAAATGTTTGGGGGAGTTTTGTATTCCTGAGATTTAATATAGGTACTTGTATGCTTCTCAGGTTAAAGATTTAATGGAGGGACATAATCAAAAAAACCGTTTAAGTCCCTTTTTGGCCTAAGGCCTTAAACATTGAAAGCAGAAGCAGGGAAAGTGTCCATAACCAAAACAAACGTCCTTGTTTTGATTATGGCCTGTCTCTACCTTCAGCTGTTTAATCCCCCAGCCAACCACTACGTCTACAAGTACACCCCCACGACATCTACACTTATACCCCATAATGAACCAAAAAAACGCATAAGCCCAAAACGTCCAACACAAGGGCTTTTATGCGAAGAAGGAGCCAGTCCTTCGCCTAAAAGCTGGATTCTGTAACCGGTGTCTGTCAAAAACAACACCGGTTACAGAATCCCCCCCAACCGCACCCCCCCCCCACAACATCGGGGCAGGAGGGAACCCAAGCCCCCCTGCACCGGGCATCCGCGGCACCCCCCCCCCCCCCCGACGACATCGGAGCAAGAGGGAGCCCAAGCCCTCTTGCCCCTGCAATCATGCCTCCCCTCCTGCCGAGTACGATCAGGCCAGGAGGGAGCCCAAATCCTCCTGGCCCTGGCGACCCCCCCCCCCCCGACTGGATCTGTCCAGGAGGGAGCCCAAGCCCTCCTGGCCCTGGCGACCCCCTACCCTCCACCCCCACTACAATACGGGCAGGAGGGATCCCAGGCCCTCCTGCCCTTGACAGAACCCCACTCCCCCCAATGACCGCCCCTCCCAAACCCCCAATCGCCCCCCCACCCCCATCCCCCTTCCCCGTACCTTTCAACGTTGGCCAGGTGGATGGGTGCCAAGCCCGCCTGTCTGACAGGCCAGCCGGCTCCAGAATGGGGCCGGATTGGCCCAGGCGGCTGAAACCCCACCCACAGGTGGGGCCTGAGGCATCTGGGCCAATCAGAATAGGCCCAGGAGCCTTAGGTTCCTCCTGTGGGTGGGGCCTTAAGCACAAGGGCCCAACCCGGCCCATGTGCTTAAGACCCCGCCCACAGGAGGAGCCTATGGCTCCCGGGCCTACCGCAATGCCATCACTCCTCTACCCGAACTGCCGCAACCCGTGGCAGGAGAGATAGGGCATCTCTCCTGCCACAGGTCACGGCAGTTCGGGTAGAGGAGTGATGGCATCGTGGTAGGGGAGATGAGGCATTTCTCCTGCCGCGATGGTTGCGGTAGGTGGGTGGGTAGGTTGCCGGGCCGCTGAACTGATCGCACCAGCGGCCATCAGCTCAGCGGCCCCTTTTTCGGCACTTAGACCTGGTTTGCCTTCGTCTAAGTCAAAAAGATATAAGTGCCGACTAGGCAACCTGCCTACGGTTTTGGTTATACCTGCTGCACGCCTAGGTGTAGGTCGGCCCACCTCCCGTCCTTTCCCCTCCTCTAAACACGACTCTTTTCTCTCTGTACGTTTAGAGGCAGGGGAAAGGCCTAAGCTGTTTTTAGATACGTCTAAAAACCAGCTTTGGTTATGGGTACTTGGACGATCAGGCTTTTTGATCGTCCAAGTAGCCATTTAGGACACTTTTTAGACTTTTTTTTTAAATTATGAACCCCTTAATTTGTGCCATTTATAAGTGATCTAAATATATTTTTAAGCACTTCTAAAACACAAAGTTCTGATAATGTTTAACTTCTTTCTCTTTAATCAAAATCTCAATGTGGTGACTAGAAAAAAAGGTTAACTTTGTGTGTCCTTCCTCCTGTTGATGAATGGAGTGGACACAGTTTGATTGGAATTGTTTATTTGATATGCCAATAACGAACAAAAGATCTACAGTGGTTTCCAAAAATTAAAGCCCAGTTACAATAAAACCTAATCAACGTGCAATAGTTTTATCTGCAACTTATGAAAATAAAAAATAAACTGTTGGATGTGCGCAAATAAATTGATGCTAAATTTACAGAAAACAAAAATAATGCACTTAGCTCGAGCTACGCAGGCAGGTTCGCTGCCATCAGTTCGGATCCTTGACACGGTGATTCCGTGGTCCTCGGGATTTTGGTATTTAGGGATAATCCTTGATCCCCAGTTGTCTTTTAGGCTAGTGGTTCCCAATCCTGTCCTGGAGGACCACCAGCCAGGCAGGTTTTCAGGATAGCCCTAATGAATATGTATGGGGCAGTTTTGCATGCCTGTTACCTCTTTTATATGCAAATAACTCTCATGCATATTCATTAGAGCAGGGTGTCAAACTCAGGCCCGCAGATCAAATTTGGCCCGCGATTTGGCTCACCATTCCTTCCCGCCCTCCATCCCAGCTTCCCAGTCTCATTTTCAAAGCAGCCTGCAGAGGATAGCCAGTTGGCTGTAGTGAATCTTGTAGGCTGCCTTGACCTCTGCAGCACATTTCCTATGCTGCAATCCCATACATCAGAGGAGGGGTGGGACTGTGGCAGAGGGAACGTGCTGTGGAGGATGAGGCAGCCTGCAAGGTTCGCTACAGCCGACCTGCGATCCTCTGCAGGCTGCTTTGAAGATGAGACTGGGAAGCCGGGATGAAGGGAAGGAACGGCAGGCCAAATCTAGAAGGTGAGACCGGGAAGAAGAAGGGGCAAAATATGCAGGCCTTCGGGAGGGGGGGGGGGGGGGGCGGGCCCTGGTGTAGAAGTACAAGGAGGGAGGGAAGGAGGGGTCCAAAGAGAAGTGCATATGCTGGACTGAGGGTAGGGGGAGGGGAAGAAATAATGAATCTAAAAACAGGAGAGGGAGAGAGATGGTAGACTCAATTTAGACTGTAAATTTAGTAATGGGATGGAGGGAGGGAAGGAACAGAAAGGGAGAGAAGTTGGATACAAGGGATGGTGTGGAGGAGGAATAGAGATATTGGATAGGAGGGTAGTTGGGAAGAGAAAGGGAGAGATGGTGGATGAAAGGGTAGTTGAAAAAAGGAGAGATTATGGATCTAGGGATGGTTGGGTCCATTACTGTAGCTGTGGGGATGGAGATGAAAAATGGAAAGATGTCAGACCTCCAGGGGGAGGGAAGGGAAACAGAAGGGGAGGACAGAGATGGAAGATGGATGGTTAGCACGGAAAAAGAAGAAAACAAAAAATGGCAGGAGACACAGGCAAGCGAGTTATCAGAAGACAACCAGAGTCTGGGACCAACATGATTTGAATAATGACCAGACAACAAAAGGTAGAAAAAAATAATTTTATTTTCCGTTTTGTGATTACAATATGTCAGATTTGAAATGTGTATCCTGCCAGAGCTGGTGTTAAGACAGCAAATGTGAACTAGGAACTAAAAGAGAGAAGAAAAGTCTTTTTGTATAGGATGCCTGGGAGGGGCGTCCTATACAGAATCGGGCCTACACTAACCCCAATTCTGTAACCAGCATCCATGTTACAGATGCCGGTTACAGAATCGGGTTAGAGTAGACGCGGCCGCTACACTTATTGCGGCAAGGGATCTCCCTGCCACGATAGGTATAGCGGCCGCAACTGCCTGTCCCTCCCACCTGATCGCCGGCAGGAGGGTGCCCAACCCCCTCATGCCGGAGGACACCCCCCCTCCGGACACCCCCTCCCATGCTAACACCCCCTCCAACCTCCTCCCCAACTAATCTCTAATTGTTGGCTGGCCGGGTCTTGCTGCCGTCCATCCGGCAGACCCGCCTTGTTGAAATGAGGCGGGCCTGCCCCTTCCTGGCCCATCCCCGCTAAGCCTAAGGCCTGATTGGCCCAGGCTCTAGGAGCCTGGACCAATCAGGCCTCAGGCTTATCAGGTCTGCCCATCCCCGCCCATCCCCACTAAGCCTAAGGCCTGATTGGCCCAAAACTTTACATGTACAGTTGAATAAAAGCAGCAATGGGTCAACTTTTCCGGAAAACAACTGATTAATTCAGTAGCTACTTACATTATTTAGAGCACTATAGTGGCAGATTTGCAAAGAAAGACAATTTTTTTGAAGTAGTTCTTTGATTACAGGCTTTCATTTAAAAAGTGCTGTCCTACATTTTGCCCAATTAAAGCTGTCCTCCCTCTCTACCATGTCCCCTAATGAGGAGATAAGAAATGAAATTTGTTTTAAATCATCTGATTTGAAGCAATTTGAAGCTGACAGCAGGCTGTCGACTTTGATTATAACAACTTTGCAGGAGACTCTTAAGTAGAAAACAGAGATGCTACATTTTACAGTAGGAGAGGAGGAAGAAAAGTTATATGAAGTTGTTTATCTCTGGATTAACTAGTGTATAAAGAATAGGGAGCACCACAGGCTATGAGGGGCATAATCAAAACATTCAGATGTCCAAAAACCTGCCTAAATCAGCACTTGGATGTCCTAATTGCTGATAATCAAAACAGTCTTTCTGTATGTCTAGCATGATGTTTCAGCCTTTGTACATTCAGAGCACAAGATAGGCATGGTGGAGGCATTTTATGGGTGGGTTTTGGGCAGTCTCAAGGGAGGGTTAGACATGGACATCTTGCAGCAATAATCAAACATTTTGCAAGACATCATGGATGGAACTAGACCTGTTTTAGAAGGGTCTAAGTGCCACAAAGGTGCCTAAACTGATCAGAAGACCACTGAATGCATCACGATAAGACACTCCCACACTCCCCCATTGCTCATGGACCTCCTCACACCCACAAAGATCAGAATACAAACGTATATACATGTCTCCAGAACATGGTATAGGAAAGCCTATCAGAGCTACACACAGGTGTCTTAAGCAGCCTGGTGGGTGGGCTAGTGAACCATAGAGAGGAGTAGCAAATCCCATAAGCCACTCTAACCACTACATTCATGGTTGAAAATGTGAGCCCACCAAAAACCCCCAAAACTCTACTCTATGGCCATATACCGTATTTTCACACATATAACGCGCGCGTTATACACGATTTTTACAAACCGTGCATAACCTTGCGCGTTATACGCGTGAGCGCGTTTTACAAATTTTTTTTTACATAGTTCCCCCCGACGTCCGATTCACCCCCCCCCCGTAGGACCGCTCGAACCCCCACTACGAAGGACCGCTCGCACCCCCACAGCCTCCCGACCCCCCCCCCCCCCTCATCATGTAGAAGCTCCTACCGGTGTCCTGCTGCTTCCTCTTGGTGGTCCCGGCCCTTCCGTGAGCCCTGCGTCTGCGCTGCTTCCTCTTCCGGCGGTCCCGCCCTTTCTCTGATGTCATAGACTGTTGCCATGTCTAGGTGGCCAGTCTATTACAGGACTCACCCCTCCCATATCCAAATGGTCTTGTTCTAGGCATTTGGGAATTGGACAAATTTTTTGTCAAAAATGTGATATAAAGATAGATGTTCCGGTGGTCTGGGCTTCCCAATGGCTGGATGTCCAGACAGTGAATTTTTTAAAAAATGATTTCTATACGTATGGTGGTTTGCCTTTTGAAAATAGGCGTTTTCTTATTGCCGACTTTGGACATCTAGCGCCATACGTCCAAATCAGACTTAGAAGTATGTTTTGAAAATGCCCCTCCGCAAGTATCTAGATTTTCAGAAAGCTTTCAACAAAGTTCCTCAAGAGAGGCTCCTGAGAAAATTGAAGTCATGGGATAGGTGGCAAAGTTCAGTTGTGGATTAGGGATTGGTAATTGGACAGAAAACAGAGGTAGCTGTGTTGGTCCATATGTGGTGATAATTGTTTGTTAGACTAAATCCATTTTTTACTATCTTTCAGAAGTCAAAACATCCTTCCTCAGATTAGTACACTATCTTCACCAGAGGAAGGCAGTTTTGAGCCTCTAAAAGCTAGTCAAAATGAATTTTGTCCAATAAAAAGGTATCTTCTTATCTATTTTTGTTTTATTTATTTATTTTTAATTTAGGGCTCCTTTTACTAAGCCGCGCTAGTGGTTTAACACGTGTAATAGCGTGCGCTAAACCACGAGACACGCTAGCCGCTACCACCTCCTCTTGAGCAGGCGGTAGTTTTTGGCCAGCGCCAGAGTTAGTGCATGATGAAAAGTCACGCGCGGCTTAGTAAAATGAGCCCTTAGGAGTAAATTCTCTATTACTGCGTTTAACTTAGGCGTGCTTTGGACGTCCGATGTAAGTGAATAATTACGGAGTTAAGGGTCTTAATTAATGTTAATTGGGAAATAAACGACACATAGACGTCCCTAAGAGGTAGTTGACGGACTGACGTCTACAGAAAGCATAGTCCCGTCTCCAGTTCTGGACGTGGGCGTTCCGTGGGCATTCCGTGGGCGTGCCAAATGGGGACGCTAGATAGGCGCTACCTGAGCGAACGCCTGCGTCTAAATATCGTGTATTATGTAGACGTAAGAAACCCTGGTCTAACTTGGATTTCAATGCCGTTTCAACTTTCGTAATTGCGGCTCTTTGTTAGACGCGAGGCAGACGTTCGCTGTGTTTTTCATCAATAATTCCAATAGTGAGTTTGAATAGGTAATTTTCATCTTTTCTCTGTCCTAATAAATATAATGTCAATGGAACACATTATATTGCATGGATAACAAACCACATTTCTGCCCGAACAATAATATAATTTACACATGGCTTTTACAACCCCCTTTTTTTTCTCAACAAACAGCATTGCAATCGGCTCTCTTTTGAAAGCAAAGAAAAATCAGCACACATTATCAGCACTTAAAAAGAGAATAAACAGATACACACCTTAACATTCAGCTTCCCTTATTGCAAAATGGAGGTCTTCAGTTGCACAAAACTGACCTCATTGTGACCCCATCAATCTGCACCTTCAAAGTAGTATGCCACAATTAAAAGATGTGCTGGGTGTAGAACTCACAACCTCTGGATGTTAGGAGCACAGGCTGGCTCCTAACACATAGAGCTACAGCTGCTTCTACTTAGGTCCAACTCACCACCCTTTCATACCATACTTGACTGAGCTGTCTATGCTCATTAGCTATCATATCAGGATGAACTCAAATAAGTTTAAGCAAAGGAATGCCTAAAGATTTGGAAGGTTTTCAAGTAGAAAACAAATATCAAATATGTATTGAAGAATTGCAGCACAAATGACGCTGATCGGTAAGGGCAAAAAAACACCACTTTTCCGGGTATGACGCTTAAACGGAACAGATTACTTACAGTCATATATCCATTAGTACAGTGCTTAGAATGAAGATTAGCGTGTGAGAAAAATGGAGCTCCACCTCACATGCATTCAAGCACACTTGGGAATATGGGTTTGGGGCTCAGTGAAAGCAGCGCTTTTAACGATTGAGCTACCACTCTTTTGTCTCAGCCTACTATGACATTATAGCTAAACTCCTTTTCCCTTAGCACTTCACTAAGATATGATATGACAAGGGAGCCAGAGACATTGGAGCAAAAGTTGCTGTAGCTCAGTGAGGAAAGGCACTCTCTACCAATCTTTCGGGCTTTGAGGGTTCAAATCCCAGCCTGTATTTTACTTGTGGCATATCTACCTTCCAGGTGCACTTTGATGATGCTTTCCACTTTTTATAGGAGTTGAATATAACATTACTGTACAACTTTGCTGTGTAGCAGAAAAATAAACTTTTCCCCCTTCCATGCTAAGAATTTGAGTTCAACTCATCTTATATTTCTCCTTTTAAACATGGCATACTTTGTTAGTTTTTATCATGGTAAAGTATACATTTCTGAAATGGTGAAGAAACAATAATATACAACTGCAGTGTTTTGTCTCTTAGCAGAATTAACGGCCTATAAGAAGTGGTATAAGCAAATCCAAACTGCTATAAGCACAAGAAAGCATTTCTAGCTCAACACAGTAATGCTCCTGTTCCGAGCTCTGACCTCTGAAACTCCCCGGTTCGACTCCCACCTTTGCTCATTTTAATAAGGTCCTAGTTTTTTCCTATTAGCTCTTATAACAGGGTCTACATGGTGGACTTTGCCATTTGTAAGGTGCACATTTCCCTTTCCAGGCAAACCTATTTTCAACTTACCATGGCTCGGACATCCTAAGCATTGATGAGAGCACATTAACCAGGCGATCCACAAATGTCATCTTGCTGTCAGAGGAATGGCTCCCTTGTCATATCATATCTTAGTGAAGTGCTAAGGGAAAAGGAGTTTAGCTATAATGTCATAGTAGGCTGAGACAAAAGAGTGGTAGCTCAATGGTTAAAAGCGCTGCTTTCACTGAGCCCCAAACCCATATTCCCAAGTGTGCTTGAATGCATGTGAGGTGGAGCTCCATTTTTCTCACACGCTAATCTTCATTCTAAGCACTGTACTAATGGATATATGACTATAAGTAATCTGTTCCGTTTAAGCGTCATACCCGGAAAAGTGGTGTTTTTTTGCCCTTACCGTTCAGTGTCATTTGTGCTGCAATTCTTTAATACATATTTGATATTTGTTTTCTACTTGAAAACCTTCCAAATCTTTAGGCATTCCTTTGCTTAAACTTATTTGAGTTCATCCTGATATGATAGCTAATGAGCATAGACAGCTCAGTCAAGTATGATATGAAAGGGTGGTGAGATGGACCTAAGTAGAAGCAGCTGTAGCTCTATGTGTTAGGAGCCAGCCTGTGCTCCTAACATCCAGAGGTTGTGAGTTCTACACCCAGCACATCTTTTAATTGTGGCATACTACTTTGAAGGTGCAGAATGATGAGGTCACAATGAGGTCAGTTTTGTGCAACTGAAGACCTCCATTTTGCAATGAGGGAAGCTTGAATGTTAAGGTGTGTATCTGTTTATTCTCTTTTTAAGTGCTGATAATGTGTGCTGTTTTTACTTTGCTTTCAAAAGAGAGCCGATTGCAGTGCTGTTTGTTGTTCACTTTTGTTTCTTTGCATCCTAACAGTTCTCAGAAGTGGTGGAATTTGCTGTTTCTCCTCAGCATTCTGCAGCCACAGGCTGCATGAGATACTTTCATGAATGTGTTTCTTTTGATGCAATATAGGCATTGGCCAACAACTATGAGTTAAATCAAACTTCAGAGGGCTTGGACAGGTGTTGAAGAATGATCCAGTTAAAGGGAGATGTTTTTGGTGGGGGAGGGTGTTCAGCATGAGAGAGAACAGGTTGCATTAAATATTAGACAATGGGCTACACATAATAAAAGCTGAAGCAAAATATTGATATGTAAAGGCAAGGCTAAAGAGTTACCAGGTGTCCTGGCTGAGAAATGAATATAAACTATTTGCTAACCTTACTCAAGACTTGAACCCCCTGATGTATGGAAGATGAAAAGCAATGCCTTAAGGCATAGAGCTATAGAGGTAACATTGTTTAGAACATAGAGCTTCGTATCAAAGCTTAGAGATGTGAAGGAAATGACTACAAGGTCACTACAGCTGTATATGGCAAAACGACATCCAATGCACATCCAATTAGATTTGAATCCTAACGGTTCCTATGACGTCAGCCGCTAATTAGGCGTGCATAGTATATAGAAAGCTTTGGCACAGCCATTTTTCCTATGTAGGACCCCCTCATGTGATTTGGTGTTTGTGGTGTTCCGTTTCCTCAATGATGAAACTTTGTGCTATGACTTGGCTGTTCTCCTTTATACTCCCTTCTGCCTTTGACACTCCTCCCCACCCCCATTATCTGTATTTCTTTAGTTTATGGATTTTTCTGGGTGTTGGTGTGAGGGATTGTTGAGGACTTAGGTTTTGTGTTAAGTGTGGAGGGGAATCAATTGTTAGGGAAAAGAAGGGGCCAGGCCAGGTTACACACAGATGCCCACACCCACCACTCTCCCTGCTTTCATAATGTCATGGACTGCCCCACCTCCATTTTCCATATCTGCAACTCTCCATGCAAGAAATTTGATTTCCGTTTTGGAGCCATGTTGTAAGGTGAAGACATCTTTTCAGGCTACTTGTAGAACATGTTCAAACACACCCCATAGGACAGCCAATGAGGTGTGATGGGCGTGGTTAGGAAGCGGGACAAGCAACCACGCCCGAACGGCGCTCAATAGGCATTGGGAAAGTTTTCCCGCCCTACTGACGTCAGACGCTACATAGGCGTGCATGGGTATAAGAAGGTCCAGGTGAGTAGTGTTTCCTTTCTATTCTGTCCTATTGCTTATGCAGATGTTTGAGACTTTACTCTGTCTTAGTCTTTTACATTTTTTTTCCTATCTCTGCCTCCCATTTCTCTCTATTCCACAGAGCCATTAACAAGCTACATGTCATTCTAATATGCTGTTTTATCTTTTCTAGAAGCAGCTCAGATAGTAAGTCCAGGTGAGAATGATATTTTGTAAGCTACTTAAGTGTCCTTATGATAGAACTAAAGAAACCAACCAGAAAAACTGACTTCTCTTTATGGGCTTTCATTGTGTGCTATTGTTTATAATAGTTATTTTATTTCTGATATCTCCTACTCTCCATTCCACAGGGCTGACAAAAATGACTGAGAAGACTGATAAAGACCATGCTGGTAGAAATTTTGCTGGTAGAAAAATGGATATGTAAGTAAAATGGATGTGTTCACACATCTGAGAGGGTTTACTCATAGAGCTAAAGTTAATTCTTTGTAGAATCAAATTACAGGCAAGTTAAAATCATGTGAGGAATGGTTCTGTGTACTAACTCATTGATAAAAATAGGTCGGGTGTGTTGGGGGGGGGGGGAACACTGCCCTTCAGTGGACATCCAATCAGTGTACATGGTTCAGGTGGAAAACTCCTAATGAGTGCCTAATGGCTGCCATTTTTAATAAGGAGTCTAAAGGTATGTTAGCAGCTCTGTTACTTCTAGGTGTGTGTTCTGCCACAACTTCAGTGTTTAATTTTGGAGACATAGGTTAACAGTTTCTCTCTATTCTTCATTTCAGGTTAACTCTGCTCATCACCTATATGTTTGCCAGAGAGAGACCAGATGAGCAGCTCAGCACACCAGCTTGCACCTAGCCAAACAGTTGTAGGTGAGAATGATATATGGTAACCTTTATTTGCTTACTCTACTATTCTTCACTTGAGTCACTCTTCAGATGAGTGAAATATGTTTCACACTTCTATTGTTCTCTTCACACAGGTATCATTGATGACTTTCAGGAACAATAGTAAATTGATAATGTTGGCCTCATAGAACACCATGGCACGCATTCCTGCTGTTATATGCACACAAACTTTTTGTTTTCAGTTAGTCTATTCCCTCACATGAGTTCTAAACAGTAGCAGTGGAGGATTACAGGTGATATTAACCCACACCATCAGCGAGTTAAGGCTATTGCTTTAACAACTTTACCACGGTGACATCTAAGCAGCTCAACGTAAATGAGGTTAACACATTGCTTCAGGGAAGGGAGGACAGATATGGACCTTGGGGGTTGAACCCCCTGTTTGTGAACCTTGTGTAAACCAGCTTCTCCTCTTTTTTGTTTTCAGGTGTCTAAGACAGGCAACTGCAGTATTATCAGATGGAGTTTTGTATTACTGAGAGCAGTGCAGCTGTGAGCATCTTTGTGGTTTCCACACCTGCTTAACCAAAATAGTGCAGCTCAAGAACCAGGAGGATAGATTGAGGTATGTGGCCTTTACTTCCATCACCTTCCGTGAAAGGAAGAAAAACCCACATGTCTCATTTGGATTCTCCTGGTGTGGAGCCAACTCTTACTAGCAGTAGCCCTATTCCTCAACAACAAATCTACCACAGTGACTTATATTCTCTTCCTTATGTAGCCATTTACTTTGGAACAGGGACTGGCTTACTTTGCACATCATAGCTGAGATGTCGTCATCTACCTACAGTTGCATATACCCTTGCATTCACTTGCTTCTTTCCTAGATTCTGCAATGATTTGACATCAGAGTGACTAGCAGGTAATAGAATGAATGACAGACCCCAATAAAGATTGTTAAACTTTCTATATGTCACCTTGTTATATTGAAAAGGGCCCATTCAGCAGTCCCTCCTGAACCCCTATCTACCTTGGACTCTGTCCACTAAACTGCTGATGCTACAAGGTTAAAACCACACAGGAAAGTTTAAACTATAAAAAAATTTTTAATTCAAATATAAAACTTTTAAAAATTTAAACTTTTGAAAAATATAACTATTTACATATAACACATAACGCAGGGAAAGTGGGTGGGTGCCCCCCAAGAGCAGCTTGAGCTACCTCAGGCGAGGGGGGCGGAAGAGGTGCAGTTATTGAGAGGGTGTATGGCTGCTGGCACCATGCCCTCTTTCGGCTACCAGCCACAAGAGGGCATGTTCCATCCTCTCAACACACCCTCTCAATACCTGCACCTCTTCCAAGAGGGCAGAGTAGGGCTCTATCTCCCTGACCGCCCCCTCCTGAGGCTGGTCGGGCTGCTCCTGGGGGGGAACAGCAAGGAAAGGGGGTGGGATGGGAACAGGAAGGGCAGGAGAGTGAGGGGAAGGGCTATGGGTGGGGGAAGGGGAAGGTCCAACAGGGGATGGTGGTGGGGGGGGTCCTGGAGGTAGTGGTGGTGCAGGCGGTGGGGGTCCAGGGGGCAGTGGTGGTGCAGGCGGTGGAGGTCCAGGGGGCAGTGGTGGTGCAGGCGGTGGAGGTCCAGGGGACAGTGGTGGGGCAGGCGGTGTGGGTGGTCCTGAGGGCTCCCAGGGAGAATAATCCCCCTCCTCCTCCTCCCCTTCTTCCCTCTCCGCCTCCTCCGCCGAGGACCAGGGTGGGGCTCCCTCCATCAGCTGTGGTGCCTCCTGAGGGGGTGCCTGCGCTGCTGCTTGACAAGAGAGAAATAGGATACAGTCAGATATGTCCACAACACTTTTGAACATGACATTCTTTACTACGTTATTTTCTTCAAATGCTAATAACAGGATGCAAAGCACCTACTCCACTGTAAACATCAAAATGTAGCGTAAGTAAGTGAGGCAAGTAGAACACCATAAAGCCATTGTGACATGATATCACAATGGCAGCTTTACTGCAGATTTTATGATTAAGAATGGTTTACAGCTACTCAAGCATTTTCATCTATTTATTCTGGTAGGCTGATCACAAAGAAACACACGCTGGACTCATTACTCACCGGCTTCAGCGCGCAATTCCTCCCTCACCCCCTCAAGGAAGGCCCGCTCCTGGCACCTCAGCATCCGCCCCCTTTTCCTGAGATCCTCAACCTGGATAATAGAGAGAGAGAGAGAAAGAACAGAGAGGAAGGGATATGATGAGTGCCATCTAGCACTGTGGCATAACATGTTTACTTAAGTATTGACCTCTATAAGCACATAAAAATGGAGTATGCTGCCCTCCAAGAGCCCCTATCCGCTTTGCTGCCTGCCTCCACCCCCTTCTGCCACATGTTTTACATGAATGTATTCACGTACTCCACATTTTCCCCTTTCTGTGCTGGAGGCATCGCTATCTCTCTACTGTACCTGGTACAGTGGGGGGGGGGGGGGTTTGAGGTGACATGGCCAGCATCACAAGGAGGAGTGTGGGATTGAACTCACAACCTCAGGGTGCTGAGGCTGTAGCCTATCAGCACTGCCCCACATTACAGCATGTCCTGGTGAGCTTACAATCATGCAGCAGGGGCAATAAAATAGTTTGGTCAGAAGGAGCAGCGTGGCTTGAAACCCCTGACGTCAGGGTACTGACGCTGTCACTTTAAACGTCATGCCACTATCTCCCTAGACCAGCAGATTGATACAGGAAAGTTGAAGGTATTTGAAATGACATAGCAGCACTTTAATATATTTGTTTTCCTTTGGCAAAGTTGATTTCAAGATGTTTCTATTACAAATGCGATGTTCATGACCCAAAAATTAGTTGTATGCATGTTGTGAATGGAATAGATGCCTTATAGGAGCTGAATTTGTCATTTAAAATCCTACTACTGCTCCTTTGGGATGTGCTTTAATTTCAGTATTCAATGTAAAAGATTTTATTATGCACAATTGTAGTTTTTAAAAGGAATCAAGATTTACCCACAATAACATGACCAATTTGATTGAGACAGGTTTCCATCATCATTACATGATTATTTGTGAGGGCCTGACTTGGAATACTTACTTCCCTGAGACATGAGGCTCTTCTGTTATACCGCCGGATCAGGCGGGTCCAGGAGTTCCTGAACTGCAGGTATGACCTGTGATGGCCTGCCACTCTAAAATAATGGTGCTCATGGCCCAAAAAGAGCCTGGCCAGCAGCCTGGAGTCCTCAGTACTGAAGTTTGGCTGTCTCCTGGCAGCCATTTTAGGAGAAATAACTGCGTATGAAGAACGGGTGATTCTATGACATCACAACGCAAAAAAACACGATGATGTTTTTGTGCCGCTTGGGCATGCTTGCAGCGGCTGCTCCGCACTACATCAACACTGTTGATTACATCTTAAACCACACCGATATCGCTGTTATACAAAAAAGTATAGCAGAACGCTTAGAAGCTTACCATGTAAACCTAATGAAACTTCACCTCCCCCAAACACAATGACAAGTTATAAATTAAATAAATGAAGATTGGGAAGTGAGGTTCACATATTTTAGCTTAGCTATGCATGTTTGGGTGGGTGGAAAATAAAAAGAATATTATGTCTTTGGTAACCTTAATCAGGACTTGAACCCCTGACCTTTGGAAGATACATGCAGTGCTTTTAAGCACTGAGCTATGTTGGGGACTTGGGAATGGGAGTCTCCAGAAATGGCTTTAGGTACAAGCTTTGACAAGGGGTAATCATTGCAAGTATCTACAGGTGTATTTGATCTGAGAACACCCAATGAACGTCCAAAACGATTTCAAAATTCTAACGGCTTCTATGACGTCAGATGCTACTTTATGGTTAGGGTTAGGGCTACAGTTAAGTAGCTCGGTAGCTCAGTGAGTAAACGCGCTGTACCAATCATCCATAGGTTGTGAGTTCAACTCCTGGCTTGTCTTTTACTTGATTATAACTTTTACTTGATTATGCTGCAGGAGTGTGTTGTTGGGGGTGTTGCAGGGGTGTCTAGGATGACAGAGAATAGTCACTTGCATTTTCAACAATGCATTTGAATTTCTTAAGATGAAACCTTAGTGAGCCGGGGGAGGAAGGTCACCGCAGCCTCGCGCCTCAGATGAAAAGGTTAATTTTTTAGGGACTGTGTAAGCTGATCTGGGACAGTCTTCAGCGACTCGGAGCCCTACTCCCGGGTGGGCAGAAGGAGGAGGCTTTGGCGGTGGTGGTTTTGGTGGTGAGTGAGGGCGGGAGGGGGGAGTCGCCTGGCTGCTGAATCTGCACTCCTGCTGGCCACAGACCTACTGATCACAGAGCAGAGATCACAGAAGCACGCAGGTATGTGCGCATGTGCGGCTAGGGTTTTATTATATAGGATATACACCTATCGCATCTCATTTTCATCACAAACACATTAGCGAGACTATACACAATACATTACAAAGTTGAGCTTGGGTTTGATAAAATAAACAGCATAATTTTGACTCTGTATTACATTTATTGAACCATACTTAAGAATATGGGTGTTGCATCCGTGACAACGGTGCTTTACACCATTGAGCTACCAGTCTTTTACCTCAACTGACTATGATATGATAGCTAAGTAGAGTATACTTTAGCACATCACTAAGGTATGCTATGACAGGGGAACCAAAGACACAGGTGTAGGTCAGTGAGTAAAAGCACTATATCGATCATCTGTAGGTTGTGAGTTCAACTCCCGGCTTGTCTTTTACTTGTGGCATATCTACCTTCCAGGTGCACCTTGATGATGTCACAATGAGATCAGCATTGTGCTGCTTGCTACTTCCTCTTCCTGTGAACTAGAAGCCACATTCAGGTCTAATCTGTGTTTTGATTCTGTTTCTAAGTTGGGCCAGTGTAGGTTATGGGATTTACCTTTGTTCTGAAGAATGAGCTGATTGTTGCAATGTTTTAAGACCAGGAGAGTGTTCTTTCGAGCAAGATATCACTTCTAAACTATCCTCTCTGAAATAATGTCTCTGGGAAATCGAGAGAAAGCTTATTGGATGACTTAGGGTGCCTTTCCTGCCAGTCTTTGTGGAACTTAAACGAAGTTTATATGGTGTTCAAAGTCCTATCCTTTCCACTTCTAATAGGAGGTGAGTATGACATTTCTGTACAGCTTTCTGTGTAGCATACATCTACCGGTTCCCACCTTCCATACTGATAATGTAAGTTCAACACCCACTCGGTACGTTT
The DNA here is from genome assembly GCF_902459505.1 of Geotrypetes seraphini. Classification (NCBI taxonomy): domain Eukaryota; kingdom Metazoa; phylum Chordata; class Amphibia; order Gymnophiona; family Dermophiidae; genus Geotrypetes; species Geotrypetes seraphini. The sequence continues at coordinate 90,012,601 of NC_047093.1, read as the reverse complement.
CATCTTCTAGTTCTCCTTTGAAACATAACATATTTTTTTCCTTGTATTAATGGTAAACTGTACAATTCTGATATCCTAGAGGAAAAAGATACAACACAGCAGTGTTCTCTGTCTGCCATTCCCTACCTCACTGATATTGCTAGATCAACTAATATATAGTTTACAAAATGGTATACTGTGTTTTAGTTATCTTTTTCATCATCCTATACTTACAATGCTGAATGAGTGATAATAAAGAGTATAAATAAAGTATAATTTTAAAAAAAAACAAAAAACAAAACAAAACCGTACCCACGTCTATCACGGGTCCATTGGAGACGTCTTAATGACGTTTCAGAAACCTGCGTCTATTTTGCGCGAAGAGGATGTAGGGACGTCTACCGCACGCCTAAGTACCATTTGATTGACACTTGCGTTTCCCGGACATCTAAAGCACGCCTATGTTAGACGTACTAATAGAGAATTTACCCCTTAGTGTGTCAGTTTTTAAAATTTACATATTCTATTGTTATGTTTTGCATAGTACAGATGGACATGCATCACTCTTTCTGTTTCTTTGATGATGCACTCTATGCAGAGCCTGGGATCTTGGTGTTTCAGTTACATTTTTGTCTGTATATTTCTACTTTTTGTCAGTGGTTACTTATTCTATACTTGTGAGGGTCTATCCATGTATGTATGTGAAAAAATGTAGATATTATACTGGCACTGATTGTATAGGATTGATACATACTAATCTGGCTTGTATAGTTTTCCCACAAAAAAACAGTGGGAACGGACAATGAACACTCCATACAAGATCACCGATATAAAAAAAAGTCTGTTTATTCCAATAAAGGACATACACAAAATGTGGACCCGATACAGTACTGTGTTTCGGTGAATAAAAATGCCTGCATCAGGGGTCACTGTAGTGTTTTAATCCACAGTCCTTTGTTAGTACAAGGCTGGATCAATCAAAAACAAGAAAAGGCCAAGCGCTGAATAACTGTTGAAGCAATTCAAAAATAATTTTGACCAATAAAAAGGCGAGAACTGACGGCAGCCAATTTGGTGCCGAAAAGATTGCTCCTGCCCTACACCGCTGGCCGCAGCCATCAGCCATCCAACGAGGGAGGTATTTAAGGGGGGGGGAATGGTTTTAAAAGGTACTGGTAAGATAAGCTGCGGCTTATCTACCAGTTTTAAAACATATATCAGCATTTGCTGTGGCCTATACACTGGGGCGGCCTATATATGGGGAAATGCGGTACTATGTTACTGTCATCTGACACAATAAAAGATTTAATGACTTGTCCAAGTTTTCAAACAGTGGCAGTTGGATTTGAAACTTGGCTTCTCCGGTTCTCAACTCGCTGCTCTAAACATTAAGTACAGTTACAGCCTAATTCTAAATATGGAGCTCAAAACTGCACGTAGAAATTTAGGCATGTGCCCAATTTCCATGCCCAATTTGAATAACAAGCCAATTAGCTCAGATAACTGAGAACTAGTAATCATCATTTCTAATTGGCATTAATTAAAATTTGCACACACACTTTAGGTGCTGGGATATGCGGGGGCATTCCTGGAATTTAAGCACAATTTTAGAGAAAAAGGAAGATCATTCCATTAATGACATCCAACTCTGAGCACAATTTATAGAATACGAGTCAGCATGAAATTTTATTGGTGATGATTTTTCAGCGTCATCTAAAGAATTTTGGTCTGAAACCTGGTGGTTATTTGGCATCCTATGAAAAACACTGTGAGCAAATAATTTTAAAGCTATCAGTAAGTAACCTCAAGATTTCTCTTATAGTGCCACTGAACATCACTGTTCATATCCCCATTAGGAAGATACTGGACTGGAGTGCTAGAGATGACCGACAGCCAAGAGTTAAAGTACCAGTGTATATTTCCCAAATGCTGTTACATACATAACATAGTAAATGACAGCAGATAAAACCCCGAATGGTCTATCCAGTCTGTCCAACCGTACACGCTCTTAAATTAATGATTTCTTAGATATATCTGGGCCAGAAACCCAGAGGTCTGCCTGGTATTATGCTTAGGTTCCATCTATTGGAGTCTCCATCAAAGCTCACTCCAGCCCATCTAAACCATCCCAGCCATCGAAGCCCTCCCCAGCCCATCCTCAACTGAATGGCCATATACAGGACACAGACCATGTAAGTCTGTCCAGTAATGGCCTTAGTTCTTCAATATACAATATATCCATCATTTTCTGATTACAGATCCTCTGTGTTCATCCCATGCTTTTTTGAACTCTATCATCGTTTTCCTGTAAATAATCTACTTTTTGTGTATTATTTTGATTTTTTTGGTACATACTTAATTCCCTGGAGTATGTTCAGTGTACCTGTTACCATAAATAGCAGAAGTACCAAGGGTAGAGGGAGAAGGCAGCTGGTGAAGCCATCAGAGGAACACAATGAAAGAGTCCTTCCTTGCTGTTTCCCAAAGTGTCACCACTGTCCCTTTACTGCTGACACAGTTGCCATCCAAGGATTTAAATTTACCCTGTTAAGCCCCATCCCTCTCTGCCTAACCCTGCCCCCTTTAGCCTTCCCAAACACTGAAAATCATGGAAGCTAGAGTTCAATCCTACTTCTCCTGCTGCTGCTCCTTGTGAACTTGGGCAAGTCACTTTACCCTCCATTGCCTCAGGTAAGGCCTCCAGTGATAGGAAAATACTTGCTCTATCTGAATGTAACTCACCTTTAGTTACAACTTAAAAAGACAGAATTTTACAAGCTAAATCTCCAACCAAGTCCAACCCTGGATATCCTGTTCTGGCCTGCTGCTCCTACCGAGAGGTTATCAACCCAGTCCTTGAAAAACACCCAGGGTTTTCAGGTTATCCACATTGAATAAGCATGAGATAAATTTGCATGCGTTACCTCCATTGTATACAAATCTATTGCATGCCTATTCTTTGTAGGTATACTGAAAACCTCACTGGCTGGATGTGTCCCAAGGACTGGGTTGTGAACTGCAGCTGTAGCTATTAGGCCACTTCCTCTCCCTTTTAGTCGCTGAGGAAGGAAAAATCTTGCACATGCTTCAATAAAGATTACAGAGTCTGATTTTATGATGTTCTGTAAAAAGACAGACAAACTTCCTTAGTTTTACAGACCTTCCCAGAAGGGACTTAGTTAACATTAATTTACCCCCTCCTTTACAAAGCCGCATTAGCGTTTTTAGCGCCAGCTGCCATGGTAACAGCTCTAACGCTCATAGAAGGCGCTAAGAATGTTAGTGCGGCTTTGTAAAAGAGGGGGTTAGTGATTTAGGTACTGGTATTAAGCTAGCACTCCACTAGGAAGAGAAGGTTGTACGTTGGACAGGTTTGACCGTAGGCTATTTTAAAACTCCATGCTCACCAGCTACATCCTCAGTTACAACTTTTATATGACCTACTTCAAACAGCTGGTAGAAAGCACCTTTCTCATTTTGAACAGTTCATCCCTGGGGACCAACTTGCTGACTTACAACAAACTACCCACACTCTACTTCAGGGGTAGGGAACTCCGGTCCTTGAGAGCCGTATTCCAATCAAGTTTTCAGGATTTCCCCAATGAATATGCATGAGATCTATTTGCATGCACTGCATTCAATGCATATTCATTGGGGAAATCCTGAAAACTCGACTGGAATACGGCTCTCAAGGACCGGAGTTCCCTACCCCTGCTCTACTTGAAACTAGAGAGCTGCACGGGAACGGGGACGACAGGAATCCCGAAGGACCCACGGGCATCCCACGGGTTCCCCCTTCAGGTCACGGGGATCCCGTGGGGACGCCCCCTAGGGTCGTGGGGATCCCGTGGGGACGCCTCCGAGGGTCGCGGGGTTCCTGCGGGGCTGGATGTACTCAGTCGCGCGCCTCTTCTCCCTACCTGCTCTGCTTGCAGCACAGAGCCGAATGGAAGTCTTCCCGACGTCAGCGCTGACGTCGGAGTGGAGGGAGGGCTTAAACAAAGCCCTTCCTCCCTCCCACGTCAGCGCTGACATCGGGAAGACTTCCGTTCGGCTCTGTGCTGCAGGCAGGGCAGGTAAGGAGAAGGAGAGTAGCCTCGCGGCTTGAGTGGCTACCAAGGGAGGGGAGCGGTCCGCCCCGGGTGCAGCACAGCTGGCCAGATCCCCTTACTTTTGTGGTGCTTCCCCAACCGACCAACCGACCGACAACAGCCCCGATCCGACAAATCTCCCTGCCCTGTAGCCGCGAATCTAAATTACCTTCTTACAGCAGCTGTAAGAAGGTAATTTATATTCGCGGTTAAGAGCAGGGAGGTTTGTCAGACCGGGGCTGTTGTCGGTCGGGGAAGCGCCACAAAAGTAAGGGGACCTGGCCAGCTGTGCTGCACCCAGGGCAGGAGAGAAGGAGGGGGAGAAGGACGCTGAAAGCACTGGGGAAGACAAAGGGGTGGAGAAGGATGCTGAAAGGCAATGGGGAAGACGGGGGGGGGGAGAAAGATGCTGAAAGGCCATGGGGAAGACAGAGAGGGAGAAGGACACTGAAAGGACATGGGGAAGACAGAGGGGGGAGAAGGACCCTGAAAGGATATGGAGAAGACAAAGGGGTGGAGAAGGATGCTGAAAGCACATGGGGAAGACAGAGGGGGGAGAAAGACCCTGAAAGGACATGGGGAAGACAAAGGGGTGGAGAAGGATGCTGAAAGCCATGGGAAAGACAGAGAGGGAGAAGGACGCTGAAAGGACATGGGGAAGACAGAGGGGGGAGAAGGACACTGAAAGCACATGTGGAAGACAGAGGGAGGAGAAGGACGCTGACAGGACATGGGGAAGATGGGGGGGGAGAAGGACGCTGAAAAGAAATGGGGAAGAGAGAGTGGGGAGAAGACGCTGGCAGGGAAGAAGACAGAGATGCCAGACTATGGGGGGAGCGGAGGGAAGAAGATGGGTGCCAGACCAATTTGGAAGGGGGGAGAAAGGGAGAGGCACAGTAACAGAGCAAATGGAAGATGCAGAAGGAAGAGAGACAGTGGATGGAAGGAATTGAATGAGAATATGAGGAAAGCAGAAACCAGGCAACAAAGGTAGGAAAAGAATTCTATTTCTTTTTTTTTTTTTTGCTTCAGGATAAAGTAGTATATTAATTGTGTTGATAAAAATTTATAAACATTAGAGGCTTTGGTAGAAACCCGTTTACAAAGTATGTATTCTTCCCAAGTAATATTTCCATATTAATAAAGTCTTTCTGCTTATTTTTAAATGGGTTTCTACCAGAGCCTTTAATTCAGTAGCATAATTAAATGAAATAAGTACTTCTGAAGTTTATAGGGACGGGCGGGGACGTAGGGGATTCCTCACGGGGACGGGCGGGGACGGAGGGGATTCCTCGCGGGGACGGGTGGGGACTGAGGGATTCCTCACGGGGACGGGTGGGATTCCTCACGGGGACGGGTGGGGACGGGTCGGACATTTGGCGGGGACGGGTGGGATTTCTATCCCCGCGCAACTCTATACTTGAAACTAGAAAACTCACAGTGCGATCAGTGTTTGATGCCTTTGATGTAACCTCCAGAGCATCAGATCTATCTATTGCGATGTGCCGACAGGCATGGCTTCCAGTATTGGACTTGGATCCTAATGTCCAGGACTGTTGGGCAAATATTCCTTGTGTAGGAGATGAAACTATTCGGTATATTAGATAGATTATGAGCCCACTGGGACAGACAGGGAAAAGTGCTTAAATGCCTGAATAAATCCATGTAAATTTTTCTGAGCTCCCCCTGGGAGAACGGTATAGAAAACTGAATGAATAAATAAGTGTATTTATAAAATATTACTGTTAACTGTACCTTGTTCAGTTTTGTTTGAAAATGGGCAAACTGAGTAAATAAACTACATTTTCAGTGCTTTCCAACATTACCTTAACAGAAAATGATCTTGCCTTCAGTAGATACCAGTCATTTTCAATCGAAGAAATACTAGGCCTGTGATTGGTCTTAATCCGGGTTTTGATGTTGATTGGTGCACATATCTCAGAGGAATGGTCTGGATTTAAAATAGATGGATTTTATTACTGCATAAATGCTTATTCTGATTCATTTTGAAATGTGTTTAAAAAGAAGGATCTCAGCTGGTTCTTGATTCTTTAAATAGTAATAATAATAATAATAACTTTATTCTTATATACCGCCAACAATCTTGCGACTTCTAGGCGGTTTACAATGAAGAGAAACTGTACAGACAGCGAATTACAGAGTATAGCATTGAACATCAAGTGATAGTAACAGGAGAGTTACAGGGCTGTGTATTACATGGTTTCACAATGAGTAGCATTATACAGTCGACGATATTCAGAGCATAAGTAGGAGAAGAGAAAGGAGATTGCGCTTTGAGTTACAAAGGTGCAAGGCTGCGAAGGTGAAAAAGATAACATGAGAAGTAAGTTGTTAACTTGGTACATTTGAATGAAGGACGGGCACCAGTGGGAAAAACTGGTAACAATTTAAAGATAGAAATTTTGGCAGAAGAGGGTAGACGGACTCCTTGGGATGGGAGGAGGCTCCGATTTTAGGGGAGAAGTCTGGTTAGGTTATAAATTTCTTAAACAATGTGGTTTTTAGTTCTTTCCTAAAGATACTATATGATTCTCTGGTGGCATAAGTGAAGTAGCCTGTCCAAGTTTGCAGTCTACCTGCTTGGAATTTGAATGTTCTATCAAAGAAGGTGCGATATCTACAGCCTATGATATTTGGATAGGTAAAGAGGTTACGGTTTCTGGTAGGCCTAATAGAGGAGTGGAATTCGAAGTGAGGTAGTAGGTAGCTGGGGGCCAGTCCCCAGATCAGTTTATAGCAGAGGCAGGAGAATTTGAATAGAATTCGTGCTTCAATTGGTAACCAATGAAGGAGTTTGTAGAATGGACTAACATGATCGCTCTTCTTTAGTCCGAATATTAGACGGATGGCCGTATATAAGAAGTTTGGAAACTTCTTATATACGGAATTTGGAAACTTCTAAAGGCTCTTTGTGCAAGAAACATCTTTTTATCTAAACTTCAAGGATGAGTGAAGAGATGCTCTAATCAGCCAGCATGTGTTCCCTTCCTGCATCTCTGCGTGCAATCAATGTTCCAGGATATTACACAATCTCACTATAGCAGCAGGTAAAAGAAAGAAATCAAAGACAGTACTGCAGGCAACTGAAATGTCCCTCACATTTCCTGTGGTTTAATATTTGCTCTGACAAATTTATTTATTTAAAAAATTTCTATCCCATACCATCTACAGTTCTGGGTGGCTCACAAATGTTATACATAATGGGCTCCTTTTACCAAGCTGCGATAACGTTAATTCTAGCTGCGACAGCGTTAGTTCTAGCCACGTAGCGTGGGTTTATCATGCACTGCAATTCAGCATGCGCTAAAAACACTATCGCAGCTTAGTAAAAGGAGCCCAATATTTTTATGACATAAACCATACAATTAAGAAATAAAAACTTATATTATTAAAAACTTTATATACCGTGTTTATAGCTAAAAAGGATCCAAGCAGTTTACAATATATAATTCAAAACAATTTTGAAAAGAACTCCATTCAAAATAGAAAAGAAAAGAAGAAAAATATTTTTTTAAAAATACATGCCCCCTCTTCTACGAAACCACGCCAGTTTTTTTAGCGCAGAGAGCTGCACTGAATGGCCCTTGCTGCTCCCGACACTCATAGGAACTCAATGAGCATCGGGAGCAGCGTGAGCCATTCAGCGAGGCTCTCTGCGCTAAAAAAACACTAGTGCAGTTTTGTAGAAGAGGGGGATAATATTCTACAACAATCAAATTATCGATAATAAAAATTAACTAATTAATACAAACTAAAAATTTTATTAAAAATAAATAAATGAATAAGTATGGACTGCAGTCCAAAACTCATTTCTTCAATTTAAAAAAAGCCAGTTGAAAAAAAAAATGTGCTTTTAGATGTCTTTTAAAATTTATATGATTCTTCTTTTTTCAGTTCTATAGGTAAACTTACCCTTCATAACTAGCCAAAGCAAGTTACCATTCAAGTATTTGCTTGCATGAAGAAAAAGGCCTTAACGTGTTTTCTAAAAATAATAATAAAAAAAATCTCAATTTGTCTAATATGATGTGGTAGTGAATTCCAGAAAACTGGACCAGCAATCATTAACATTTTCTCTCTCTATGGAATATATCAAGCCTTACTTGTTTAAAAGAGGGCAGGACAAAGCAATTGCCTACGGCAGCAGCGTCTGGGAGTGGAAAAGAGCATCTACAATCGAAGCAAAATAGATCCAATAACCACACAAACTGAAATAAATAACAGGAGGTACTTTACCAGAAGGAAGGCTAGACAATAAAATAATAATGAACATTTTGGGGAAGAGGAGACTTCTCTTGCTCTTGTTATTAGGTTTCACTCTGGCTTGCGGGAATTGGCTGTTTTCTACTAGAAGCCTAGGAATAATAATCAATAATAAAAAAAACAACAGATTTAAAAAAAAATTTAAATTGGATTTTTTTTAAATAAAATGATTATTTTGAAGAAAAGTCTATCTAAAGATACATTATAGTCCAAAAGTTATTCATCATGAAATAAGGATGTTTTTAATCATGTAGCATGAGGCTGTATATTCATGCAATGTTTACATTTTTTGCTAAATAATAATAATTTATTTCTTATATATCGCCCTGCAAGTAGTTCTAGGCCAGGGATCTCAAAGTCCCTCCTCGAGGGCCGCAAACCAGTCGGGTTTTCAGGATTTCCCCAATGAATATGCATTGAAAGCAGTGCATGCACATAGATCTCATGCATATTCATTGGGGAAATCCTGAAAACCCAACTGGATTGCGGCCCTTGAGGAGGACTTTGAGACTCCTGTTCTAGGCGGTTCGCAACAGTGAAATTAAAAAAACATTTCAATTAATAAATACAATCACATACTCACTAACAATGAGCAAATACAGTTTCAGACACACAGCTATTAATACCTCAGTTAAATACAACCTAATTAGAGGAAAAAGTTACAAGGAGAGCCTATTAAAAAATATCTTTGTAAACTTATAATAAAATCAACATTCTTGTTTATCAAATAAATGAGTTTTAATAATTTCCTAAATATAGGGTAAGAATGAGCCTGTGCAATCAATGGGCTTATCCAGGAATTCACTTTCCCCGCCTGATATTCTAAAGTCCTGTCAAAGCATGTTTTATAATGACATGCTCTTGGGGGTAGGGAAGATCAACATACCCAAATTTCTGGTATGTTTTTTTGAATTAAACAGTTTCAGATATGGTACCAGATAAGAGGGTAATAGTCCAAAAAGAGCCTTGTAACAAACACACCCAAATTTAAAAAACACTCTGGCCCCAAATGGCAGCCAATGCAGTCTAGCATAATAGGGACTTACGTGATCATATTTTTTAAGACCAAAAATTAAACATACCGCAGTATTCTGAACCAGTCGGAGTCTTAATAAGATCTTTTTCGGTAATCCTAGATAAACAATATTACAATAACCTAGGGTAGACAATACTGTAAACTGGACCAGTAACCGAAAGAATTCCGTGTCAAAATACTTCTTAATAGTCCTCAGTTTCCACAATAGTGCAATTTTTCTATCTAGGGCCCCCTTTTAACAAGCCGTGTTAGGGTTTTTTTATTGCTGGCCACTGCGGTACAAGCTTTGATGCTCATAGAATTCCTATGAGCATCGATTCTATTACCGCAGCAGCCAGTGATAAAAAAAACCCTAACGCGGCTTGATAAAAGGGGGCCTAGATAATCACAGATGCTTTGGTTTTGCATTTCTCAAAACTGAAAATTTGTGTCTGCAGAGATAACATGCTTTTTCACAGCAAAAATGTTATAAAATATAGGAGTTGAGAAAAAGACCATAGCTCCATTGTTCCTTTGCAAATCAATTTACACAGAATCAACCCCATATTTTGTTTAATCACATCAGTTAACATGGATGTTTAAACAAATACGAGAATACATATGCTATAATGTTATTGTTTTGGTTAAATAAAACTATTTAAATTGTTATTATGGTAATTATTATTTTTCTCCTTTCAATAAAGTACAGCAGCAAAGTTATCCAAACATGAAAGATTAACCTATTAAAATGGAGATATTTCACCTTGAATTATTTCATAATTATTTATCTATGTATTTCTATTTCTAATAGTATAACCAAATCAGCAATTTTTTGCTTTAACTGTAAAACTAATCTGAAAAGTTATTTGGTTGTAAATATTAAGATTATACTAGAAAGAATGAGTCTTTCTATAGAAAACCATGATTTAAATTAACTCTTTCTTACTATTGATCTAAATTGATTTGATTTAAATCAAATCTGCCCTGATCAGAATTATAAACTAACCCAGTCCGGATTCTCTAATTGGCATCCAAGTCAGCAGCCACCTTAAAAGCAGTCACCGATCACGTGCCAATTACATAAGCTGGTTACAGAATCATGCCTGATAGGTGGCTGAAAAGCAGGCCCAGCAAACCCAGGCCATATCAGTCACCTATCTTTGCCATGGGATCCTAAAACCAGAGTATAGCTGCTATAAGCTGATTGGAGCAGGGGAATTTCCCCCCGATTAGCTGAGCCAGCAGGACTCCCCGAAGCCGTGGCTTCGGGGAATCCTGCCAGCTTAGCTGATTGGGGGGGAATAGCCCTTGCCAAAGTCAGGTCAGTCAGCTGCAGCAGACAGAAGACCTCCCCAACCTAATTGGCAGGAGGGATGCCCACTCCCTCCTATATGAGAATACCCCACCATATGAAATCAGCAGGAGCGATGCCCACTCCCTGCTGCCTGATACTCCCCAACACCCCCATCTGAAATCAGTAAGAGAGATGCCCACTCCCTCCTGTCTAATACCCCTCAACACCCCCATCCCACTTCATTATAAATTTTTGTATTGTATACTGTCTTGATACAATTTTGAAAAGCGGTATAGCAAGCACTAAATAAATAATAAACCATAAACCAAACCATTCCACTTCCTCATTTTCATATATAGTGGGGCATAAGCCCGATTTCTTGCAGCTTTACCTTACTAAAAACAAAGTGGTCTCTTCCAGAGTCTGTCATAGGGGAAAACACCCTCCAGGGATTCAAGACAAAGTTAGACAAGTTCCTGCTGAACTGGAATGTACGCAGGTAGGGCTAGTCTCAGGGCACTGGTCTTTGACCAGAGGGCCACTGCGTGAGCGGACTGCTGGACACGATGGACCACTGGTCTGACCCAGCAGTGGCAATTCTTATGTTTTTGTGTTCTTATGAAAAAGCTACACCATAGGTATGTATATAATGGGCGTACCTTATTGAAGCAAAATACATGCGCACATCATAGGTATGCATTACATGTGCTGCTATATGAATCATAGATATACCAGTGCTATTGGATGGAGGGGAAGGGACGAGAGGGGAGGTGCGTCTGCTTTCAACAAGTGCACATAAGAGACTACTTTAGTACATGCACCTGGGATGCGTGCTTTTGAAATTTTTTCCCCAGAAACTATTATACAACTATACTAGTATAATTTATGTGAATGGTGTATTTTTTATTTTATTTTATCATGAGCCACAGTCAGAAACACATACTTGAGATGAACTTTTCACAGTACCGGCACATCCGGACCAGCTGGTATTTTTGGTTGTCGAAAGTTGGCACTGCGCTTGGAGAATCACCTGACAATGAAGGATGAATTGCTCAGAGTGCTTGTTTAAATATTAATGAGTCCATTTTACTACCATTTTCATGTATTTATGACCTTGTTGTAATACATTTGCATGGCAGAGTAGGAGGCTGCTAGGAACCTTGGAAGACCATGGTGAGTCATTCTGATAATCGTGCGGTTACACACTGTCATGCTAAACCAACTGGAGCCGGTTTAGCGACCATCATTAATGGCAAGGTAAATTTTGAGAATCCGGCCCTGAATATGAAAACTAGCTCGAAGGAAAGGCAGATAAAGGAAACAAAGAGGGAATGGGAGAGTGTGAGGTGCAGTGAAACTGAGAGCTTTACTTAGGTTCACACAGTGAACTGTGGAGCTGGGATCCGGAATGCTATTCCTAGGCCACTACACTCTGTGGTGTCACTGCTAGGCCTCCATGGCTGAATTTACAAGACAAAAACTGAGAACTTGGTACCACAAAAGGACTCAGAGTAACAATATGTTGATGCATTAGTGAAGGAATTCAACTTCCCACAGTTTTAATGGTTTACGCCTTTCTGATTTCTTTTACAGGTAGTTGGTGTTTAAAGTCTTTCATTTTCTAATAAAATTGTCTGGAGAGAAGAAGGGAAAGAAAAGAGTACATGCTATGATTACGGTAATGTGAAAATGAAGCATGATAAGGTGTCAGTTGTGACTTATAGCTACAACAAAATTTCTAAAGTAGGGAAAAATACAATTATCTGAGTCAGAGGTCCTCTTTCAAAACAAATACCACAAATCTTGCAAGGACATTGAGAGAGAGAGATGTAGATAACGGAAGGGGTAGAACAGATTTATAAATACAGAGAATAACTATTACTACTAGAATACCTATTACTACTACTACTTAGCACTTACAGAATGCTGAAAGGTGTACGCAGCGCTGTACATTTTGACATTTATAGACGGTCCCTGTTCAGAAGAGCTTACAATCTAACTTGGACAGGCAGACATGACATATAGGGATGCAGAACCCAAGGTGTGAGGAGTTGAAAGTCAAAGAGGTGGGCTTTTAACTAGGCCTTGAACACTGCCAGAAATGGAGTCCGCCGTAGGGATTTGGGTAGCTTGTTCCAAGCATACGGTGCAGAAAGGCAGAAGGGATGGAGTCTGGAGTCGGCAGCCGATGAGAGGGCACAGAAATGAGGGACTTACCAGCTGAGTGGAGCTCACGGGGGTGGGGGAGGGGGAATCATAAGGGGAGATAAGTGAAGAGAGTGAGGGGCAGCTGAGTTGAGTGCATTTGTAGGTAAGTAAGAGGAGTTTAAATTGTATTCGGAAACGGATGGGAAGCCAATGAAGTGACTTTAGGAGAAGGGTAACACGAGTAAAGCGGCTCTCCCAGAATATGAGTCATACAGCTGAATTCTGGATGGATTGGAGGGGAGCAAGATGACTAAACGGAAGGCCTGAGAGTAGCGAGTTTCAGTAGTCTAAATGCGAGATGATGACGGCATGGATGTTTGGGTAGTGTGCTCAGAGAGGAAGGGTTGGATTTTGGTAATATTATAGAGGAAGAGGTAGCAGGTTTTAGCGATATGTTCTATCTGGGTGGTGGAGAGAGAGGAGTCACAGATGACCCCAAGATTATGAGCAGAGAAGATAGGAAGGATGAGAGTGTTGTCCACAGATATGGAAAATGAGGGAAGCAGAAAGGTGGGTTTAGAATAACTAGTATTTATTGGGAAGGAGATTGACCTCCATACATTAGGCTGAGGGTCAAATAGGGGGGCTCATTCAGGTGTCTGTAAGTGAGGGAAGAATGACAAGGGAGAGGTACCCAGAAAGTCCAAATAAATTATATAATAAGTTCAATTAACCACTTTAACAAGAAATAATTGAAATTTAGATGTCCAAAGGCTGTGCGCGATTCACAAAATAGGCGTCCATAATTTTGTGGATGCCCATCAGAAAAAGCTGTGCCTAATGAGATGGACGTGGCTTTGATATAGACATCTATTTACAGAATCGCATGCCGCTCAGTGTCCTAACTCATCTACATTCTCGCCTAAAATGTAGGTGTTCAAAAAGCAGGTCTACTTTTAAGCATTATTTGGGCACGAGTTAGGTGGACCTGACTTAGGAGTCACTTAAGTGTGCTGGAGGCATCCACAAATAGGTGAACAGGGCTTCTATTTTTGGGGTAAAGAGGACTCCAGTTTGATATTAAGGTTAAACGATGTTTAATAATGCATTATTTAAACAAAGCACATTAAAAAAAAAAAATATATATATATATATATATATATATATTGCATATTAAACCTTCTATTTTGGGGGTAATGAGGACTCATTTTTGATCATGGAAAATGAAGTTCAATAATGCATTACTCGTACATATATTTTGCATATTAAGCCTCATTTCCAAAAGATTAAGAAAATAAAAAAAGAAACCCTACTCACAATGGTTGTGGTTCAGGGCAAATGGACAATCTTGACATCATTGTGACATCATCAATGTGCACCTAGATGGAAGATTGTCACTAAAAAATAATAAGAACCCCTGTCTAAAAGGAAATGTCTGTGGCTCAGTGGTTAAAGGCATTTCTTCCATCTTCCAAAGGTTATGGGTTCAAATCCACACAACCCCTTCATCCCCCCTCCCACTTAACAGCTTTGTTTAGTCTCATAAGAGAGTATGAGTTGTGGACTTTGCCATTTACATTTACATGCTGCCCTTTCCAGGATCCAGAAGGAAACATATTTTTACCCTGAGATGGCGATTCTCTATTGTGCATCTAGACTTAATAGAATCACGCTCAGCATTGTGCTGCTGGATGCCTAAACGATGCCTTCTGGATGTCCTTTACAGAATATGCCCCAAGTGACTGAGGTGTCTGCAGGCAAGCTGATGATTGCATTTCTGGCATTAGGGGGAAGAGTGTGGTGCAGTGATTAAAGCGACAACCTCAGCACCCTGAGGTTGTGAGTTCAAACCCATGCTGCTCCTTGTGACCCTGGACAAGTCACTTAATCCCTTTATTGACCCAGGTACATTAGACAGATTGTGAGGGAAAAATGCTTGAGTACCTGAATAAATTCATGTAAACCATGAGTTCCCCTGGGAGAATGGTATAGAAAATTAAATAAATAAATGACACAATGCTATTTCTGACAGTATGTGCCACTGTTATCACTGTCATAAGCCAGTATCCAGATCACTGTAAGCTCAATTAATATTTACCATGTGCTAGATATGGTACATGGATATGGTTTGCCCATCTTTACACCTGCAGACATTTAAGGGAGCAGAAAAGATTTCTGGGCAATTAAGATGCACATACAGACCAACAGGTGCTGAGAAAGATCATAAGAGACCTCCCTTTCTCTCCATCATTTGAATCCATTCTCTTATGTTTTATCTTTATTCCCTAAAGTAAATGATGGATTTTACTACCGAAATAATCAAACTTGTTTAAACACTTCAATCCAGGATCATTGTCAGAATGTTCTGAGATAGATTTACAAATTCCAGCCTGACATTCCAGGCATTAATTGATGTACGTATTATAAGAAAATGAATGAACAACCCAAGAAAACACCTCTCTTTTTGTGACATCACAGCTCAAAGAGGAAGGGTCGGATTTTGGTAATATTATAAAGGCACAGAAGCGGCAGGTTTTAGTGATACATTCTATCTTGGCGGTGAAGGAGAGAGAGGAGTCAAAGATGACCCCGAGATTATGAGGAGACAAAACAGGAAGGATGAGCGTGTTGTCCACAGAGAAGGAATCCCCAGCTCTATTTTTTTGCTTACTTTTTGCTTGATGTAGTTTGATTTGTTAAATTAGGCAGCCTGCTTAACCAATCAAACTGCATCAAGCAAAAAAGTAAACAAACAAAAAGCTGGGCTCTTGAGCTGGGGATTCTCCAAACCCCCCTGAGGGTTCTGACAGTATTGATCTGAATCTGATTGTCTGAACAATAGCTGTCTGTTGCCTGCTCAACCAATAAAATTCAGAGCAATACCCTCAGGCTCTTTAGGGGAAGGGGCGAATCCCCTGAAGGCTATGACCGCAAGCCATTGGACACTTGATACAAATGTATCTGCTCTCAATGGATGAGAAGTTTGCCTCAGTCTGCAGACAAATAAGTTTATCCCAGGAGTTGTCCGAGAGAAATCATCTTATCCATGAGGGCTTTGAACTCTATATTTCAAGACTCCTGTTCCATTGGAATTGGAAGGACTGAGAGAAAAGAACCTAGCTTTCAAAAGTAAACATTTTAATGGGGGGAAAAACATAATAAGACCATGAATATTATATTGCCTCTGTATTGCTCCATGGTGCAACCTCACCTTGAATACTGCATTCAGTTCTGGTTGTAGTATCTCAAAAAATATATAGCGGAATCAGAAAAGGTTCAAAAGAAGAGCGACCAAAATGATAAAGGGAGCAGAACTCCTCTCGCTTAAGAAAAGGCTAAATAGATTAGCGCTCTTCAGCTTGGAAATGGTACGGCTGAGAGGGGATATGATAGAGGTATACAAAATCCTGAGTGGTGTAGAATAGGTAAAAGTGAATCAAATTTTTATTCTTTCAAAAAATTACAAAGACTAGGAGACACTCAATGAACTACTTTTTAAAACAAATAACAATATTTTTTCACTAAACAAATAGTTAAATTCTGGACTATGTTGCCAGAGGATGCGATAACAGCAGTTAGTAGTAGCTGGGTTTAAAAAAGGTTTGGACAAGCTCCTGGAGAAAAAGTCCACAGTCTGTTATTGAGAAAGACATGGAGGAAACCACTGTTTGCTCTGGGATTGGTAGCATGGACTGTTGCTACTATTTGGATAGTCATGACCTGGATTGGCCACTGTTGGAAACCAAGATAGACTATTGGTCTGACCCAGTATGGCTATTCTTATGTAATCCACTTAAGTTAATACCATAAACTCTATCCTGTCTCTAGAGGGAGGGGGGGGGTCTAAACTATCAGCTGGTGGCTAATCTGAGATGACCAATTATTTAAGTTTGGCATTTCACACTCTAATTCTGGGTGCCCAATAATGGATTCCTTGTCTATCCTCTGATAAATCATTATTTAAGAGTAGGTTTTGGGTGTATAAATGATTGCTGGTGCCTTAATTTGAATTAGAAGCTAGGAATGTGGTGTTTATACCAGTACAGCACTGGCTACCCTCCTATGAAAAAGAACATGAAAATCTTACTGTAAGTCCCCGGAGAGCTACTATAAAATACAGAAAGTGCCATCTAATGGAAAGTGTTGAAGGGTGACCAGAACGATGTTCGTCAGTTATACCTATTCTTCCCGCTTTAAATCTCTCATTGATTCATGGCGCTGTGTCCATACCGAGTCAATATCCGATGGTGAATTTCCACAGAGTTCGCTCCCTGTGCCCAAAGAAAGCGCACTACTGCACGTTGTTCTTCGATGGTGCAATCTTGCAATGAAGCGTCCATGTTTCTGACCTCGTGACTGCCACATGACTAAAGGCCGAGTGATGCACTGTGCGTGGACGAACTATCCAACAGGCAATGGATGTATACATATGTTGCATTTCGATAGCTCTGTTCTGGTTATCGTGCAATGTAACAATTGCCTTTAATTTTTGATTTGCCCTCGTACATTTCATGAAACATAGCAACACGAGTAACATAGTACATGACGGCAGATAAAAGACCTGTGTGGTCCATTCAGTCTGCCCAACAGTCACATTAATTTCTGAGGCAACGTTAAACTAAGGGCTCCTTTTACAAAGGTGCGCTAGCGGTTTTAGCGTGAAGTTAGCACGCGCTAAAATGCCCCGCGCGCTAGCCGCTACCACCTCCTTTTAAGCAGGCGATAATTTTTCAACTAGCACACGTGCTAAAAACACTAGCACGCCTTTGGAAAAGGAGCCCTTAATTTTATAGACCGGCTCTTCAACCAAGAAGGTGATCGACTCGATTTACAATAATGGAAGCATAGTACATAAATATAGAAGAAGAATGTAATCTAGAATAGCTTAGTTTCCAAAGTGTTTTGTAAACAAGAAAGTTTTCAGAGCTTTCTGAAATAAAACGAAGGGGCCTAGACTTCTAAGTGAAAGCAGTAGCTCATTCCAGAGCTCAGTTAGTTTGAAAATGAGTGGCTGAATTTCTTGAAAGTTCTATTTTTACCCTTTCTTCCCTCCCCCAACCCCACAGCATGCTCTCTCCCCATGCATCATCTCTCCTTCCCCTCCATGTCCATTTCTCCCTCTCATCACTCTCACCCCTCCTGCAACATTTTTCCTTTCTTCCCTCCCTGCCCTCCCAACACCAGCCCCACTCACAACTAACATGCTCCCTCTTGCTTCAACGGGATAATGGCAGCAATTCCTACATGTCGCCAACCCAGAAGCCTGCCACTTCTTAAAAATTCTATTATAAAGCAGATGCAAACAGTAAAGCTTTCAGTTTCTTTTGAAACTTCAGAAAAATCCACAACTCAAGTGGCAAATTATTCCAGAGTTGAAGTTGTTGCTCAGAAATTTTTACACTACAGCAGTAGAACAGTTAATAAACCCTGCTGTGAAGAACAAAGCAGCCTCAAGGGATGATAATCATGTAATAGTCAATTGAGACTGCAGAGATTATTTTATGCATAACTTTAAATACCATATCACTTAAAGACTAAATGGAATTTCATGGTCAACCAATGCAATTTCAGAACTGGCAAAACACAATCAGCATGCCTAATTCCACTAATCAGATGTATGTCCACATTCTTGGTAAAGTGCAGAGATTTGATAAGACATTTCAGGTAAACTGATCTGTATATAGTAGCACTTGTTCCCATAGAGGTACATTGTAACGTATGGCTGGCGTGTTAAAACGCCACAACATTTAAAACATATATTTCTGAGCTTTCCAGAACAGAAAAATACAGTACCTACTGCACCTAAATATATGAGACACCTGCAAGCCTGAAGACTATTGAAGTAGTGTTCATTCAGTTACAGTCAATATTTTTAGTGCTTGGATCACGTTTATTAAAAAAATAAAAATGAAGAGTTATATGAGGAGCCGCTGAAAAGTTCTCAGCCCTGCCAAAAAGAGAATGATGTGGAGCCATGAAACTTACAAGTTATTCCACACTTTATTGAAACTTTTCATTTGAATGATATGAAATGAAACAAAAGGGTCAAGAAAAGTGTGGAATAACTTGTAAGTTTCATGGCTCTACATCATTCTCTTCTCTTTTCAGCGACCCCTCGTAGTGGGTTTTTAACCTGTTTTCCTTGATTTACAGTCCACTGCATTAACCACTAGAGTACTCCTCTATTCTGCTGCGATGGCCTGAAAATGATGCCAGAGAAACATTCAAATCCTTGTATGAACATTTGGGCTCTCACCCCTCCCCGGATACAATCAATGAGTCTGCTCAAACACCAGTGGTGCTCAAGCACCCACAAAGCCGGCCCCCATGAGACAAGTGATGAAGGAGCAGAACACACCCAGCCCCGCCAAATCAAGGGCACAAAACAAACCATGTCCCACTGGCTCCTGCCTCATATAGCTGACTGCGACTCGACCTGCAGCACAATGCGAGAGGTATGCAGCTGCCGGCTGCAACATGGACCCCAGCCACTGCTCCACCTGCTGCACTCTCCCAGACCAAATGCTGCCAGCAAGCTGCCCAAGGGAGATGTCGGGACCAGGCTACAGCGGCACAGAACACCCCGTATGCCACCACCAAACACTGCACGCTGCCGGGAGGGAGAAAAACAAGGTACTCCGCCCCACGTGCCTCAGAGCACGATCGGCCTTCCCAAGGAAACCTCTACTGTCTACCTGACTGCCGCGTGCTTCCTTTTGATGGCGCCGGTCCAACAGTGGAGCTCTACAATGCCGCGTGGAAGGAGGCTCCGAACATGGCAAGCACGGGCAAGCAGACAGAATGGTGTCCTCTTCTTCCCGGCGCACAGCTGAAAAGATGGCTGCGCTGGGAGAGTCCTAATTTGAATCGCCCGCCGCTCCTCTTGTCCCCACCCCTTTCTTCCCCTATTGGCTACTCTCACCTTGCCCTGACCTGCGAGCCCTCCCCCCCTTTGTGGCAGGCCTCGTGAGTTGCTCCAGCCTGCTTCTATCTGGCCATATTTTTGAAAATGATGTCAGAGAAACATTCAAATCCCTGTCTGAACCTTTGGTCTTTCATTGTATAGATTTTGGCCATGATTTTGCTCAACTCAAATGTTTTTGTATCGATGTGGAACCCTGTAAGGAGAGAGGAGGCAATAGAGAAAAGCACCTTTTGCAAAGAGAGGCAAGGTGGATATTCAGGCTGGGTACTCTCTACCCAAGGAGTTTAAACGCTGCTCTCAATTGGAGTGTTTTCTTCTAAGTCTCTGTTTATACTTAGTAACTTTGTATGTTTCATATTTTCCTGCGAAGTTATGGGGGCTCAGCATATTGTTTTTGTTTTTCCTTTCGAACATGTCAGAATTTGAGAAAGTTTCCTTTCGTGTTTAAAGAGCAATACCAGCCGTCATCAGAGTGGGTGACATCACTGACTACTAGTTGAGCCACGAGCTCTTTTGTCTGTGAAACACAGCATTATTTTGGTCAACTGTTGCAATGATATGAAAATTTTTAGTCATATTAAGATGTATTGCTTAAAATACTTTGTTATTTAGCGATTTTTCACAGCTAATAGTATGTTAAACACCTCTTTTTACTCCATTACGAGCGCATGCACCGGCATCTTTTTCAAAGAATAAAACTTTCATCATAGGTGTGTGCACGCTGGTGTTGTGTGGTTGGGATATCACAAACCGTAATTTGAAGATCAGTTTGTTAAGATAGTGCATTGTGTATTGTTTATTGTGAAGTGTGGACACTTTTAATACGGTTCTTTATTTCTAGACATCCCCTGCAAGGATTTATGACCCTTGAAAAAGCCCCTATTAATGGTGAAACAGGTCCCGTCAGGGATTTGGTGAGCTACAATCAGGTTCACCGAGTAGCACAGCACTCACAAGATTAGTTCAATTTTGAATATTGAATTGGTTGCTTTATGTGCACTAGAGAATGACACGGGGAAAAATCTGTACCCGTCACTGCACCGTCCCTGGCCCACAGTCCCCTTCACCGCCCCATCACCGCCATTCCCTTCACCGTCCCCGAAGCATCCATACAAGCCTCAGTACTGCAATATTTAGCTTATTCCTTCCTTATAAATCAAAGTTTTGGCTGCTGAACTGGAGAAAGAGATGTTCAGCTGTCAGGGCTTTGTTTATAAATTTTTATCAACACAACTAATATACTACTTTATCCTGAAGCAAAGAAAAGAAAAAGAAATATAATTTTTTTTTTCTACCTTTATTGTCTGGTTTCTGCTTTCCTCATCTTCTCATTCAATTCCTTCCATCCACTGTCTCTCTTCTCTCTGCGTCTTCCATTTGCTCTGTTACTGTGCCTCTCCCTTTCTCCCCCCTTCCAAATTGGTCTGACACCCTTCTTCCCTCCGCTCCCCCCATAGTCTGGCATCTCTGTCTTCGTCCCTGCCAGCATCTTCATCCCACTCTCTCTTCCCCATGTCCTTTCAGCGTCCTTCTTCCCCCCTGTCTTCCCCATGTCCTTTCAGCGTCCTTCTCCCCACTCTCTGTTCCCCATTTCCCTGCAGCCTCTTCTCCCCACTCTCTGTTCCCCATTTCCATTCAGCATCTTCCCCCCACTCTCTGTTCCCCATTTCACTGCCTAGAGCTGGCCTTTTTACTGGGCGCCTCCAAAATAGGTGCCGCTCAGCGTGATTCACTAAACAGCGCCCAATTTTACTTGAATCGCGCTGAACGGTGCCTAAATCAGCGCCTAACTTTTGGGCGCTTCTTATAGAATTTGCCCTTTATTTTACTAGGCAACCAAGGAGCAAAGTTATCAACATGGGCTACCATTAAGGACATGTTATTTTTACCATTATGTTAAGCTATTTTATCACAGGTTGCATTTTATGCAATGAGACCTAATTAGAAATATCTGGGATTCACAGTAAAATAACATGTATTAACAATAGCCTATATTGATACTACACCCCTAAATTTAGGCTCTTAAAAGCATGTGGCGGTCAGTTCAGGGAAATAAAAATAAAGTGACAGAATGAAGACTAAATTTAGGTGTTTCAGTTTTAGATTCCTAAAGTTAATTGTGTTCAGCCCTAAACTTAGGTGCTTACATTAAGCTGAAAATTGGAGTTTTACTTGGGGGCCTTTCCCAGATCTACTACAGCTTTAAAAGCAGGCATTCATAGAATCTGTGCACGTGCCTGAAACGCCCAGCATTGCCTCCCTCCAATATCAAGAAACTCAAATTTATAAAGGCTTTGTTGTGTGATTAATTGGTGGTTATATAAAATGGATTCTTTTGTCCAAGTTGACATTTTTTGGATGGAACACTCTGCCATGTATTCTAACATCAGCAAGGGCTAAAATAAAATCTTTTTCTTCTATTTGACATTTGCACCCCCCCCCCCAATGATTCCCTCCCCATTTGAAACCAGCAGAAACATTATAATTGCAAACTTATTTTATTCTAGGACATTCATTTGAAACTGCTTGCCAAACATACTTTAAAGAGAATGAATTCCGAGTCCCTGACCGAGCAGAAGTACCACCGATAACCTGACGTTCTGTAACAATTTTTATGGATTTGAGAAACTGTAGTTTTGTTTTAATTACAAACAAAATTAGCTCTGCAGCTTCAGAGTGAGTTAGAGGTTGGTGGGGTGCTGCCAGCATTGCCATGTGTCAGCCCTTTGTTGACATCCGGTTCAATAACTCCAGGGTCTTCAGGGAGCTCTAAAGCCATAACTGCCTACTGCTTACAGACGGCACATTATGTATTTAAAGCTGCTATCAAAAAGTTAATTAAGCATAATTAGCTAATTAAGTTATTTGTGCCTCAGGTGTATAGGTTTCCATAGTTATCCAAAACTTAATTTTAGCTTTATTGTGCTAATTATAGAACGTCATACCTGGCAGTACATTGGCTTTGAGACAGCCTACACTTTTTTACTAGTAAGATCACACAGGGCAAAGAAGGGCAACTTCTGTCTCTAGCTCTCCATGGGTCTAAAACTGAACCTGTAACAGCTTTTCTGTACCCTTAGGATAAAACAATTAGAGAATGACACGGTGACAAAATTCATCACCGTTCCCGTCCCCGCGGATAACCGCGGGAAACCATCTTCATGTCATTCTTTAAGGAGAGAGGGAAGAATCAGAGTATAATTGGGCACAACCACTGACCCGCAAGCTTTGCTTTGAAGAATGCTGGTGGAGAAGGACCGAGGTTGAAATAGACACTACAGAATGACAGTCTCTGGTATCCAGAGCAGATATTGTGATGTCATAATGCCTCTTTCCACCAGTGCCTAAGAGCCAATCACATCAGTGATGTCACAATGGCTTCATTATCCTTGGCTCACATAAGAATCAGAGTATGAATGGCCACAACCACTGACCCACAAGCTTTGCTTTGAAGAATGCTGGTGTAGAAGGATTGAGGTTGAAATAGACACTAGAAAATGATATGGGATTATTTCCCGCGGTTATCCGCAGGGACGGGAACGGTGACAAATTTTGTCACCGTGTCATTCTCTAAAAACAATCACTCAAGAGCCACTGTTGAATTCAATCAAATCATATACTTATTGTGTCCTTATAGATATCACATAAAGGGACTAGCCACAGATGTTATCACTTAAAATTTGTATAGACCTTTAGATGGCACACGGGCAAAACACACCCGGTTGCTACTACTCTTCATCGGTCCAGCCTTTATTAGTTTATTCATATAAGACTCATTTTGTGATTTTTTTTATATATATATATGTTTTCATTTTTACTTAGAATTTTTATAAATGTAAACTTTTTAAAAAGACCGTCACTTAGCTAAGCGTCACTTAGCTAAGTGACGGTCTTTTAAAAAGTTTACATTTATAAAAATTCTAAGTAAAAATGAAAACATATATATATATAAAAAAAATCACAAAATGAGTCTTATATGAATAAACTAATAAAGGCTGGACCGACGAATAGTAGTAGCAACCGGGTGTGTTTTGCCCGGGTGACATCTGAAGGTCCATACAAATTTTAAGTGATAACATCTGTGGCTAGTCCCTTTATGTGATATCCCTTAGGATATAAGACATTTTAGAGTGTACGTGGGAATAATTGTGCATAAATTGCAGCAGGGGAAAAAAAAGTGGCAGTGGATACTTTTACTGTAAACGTTGCCAGGGCTGTGGTCTACAAAGGCTATGGGTGGAATCAGGAACTACATGCATTATGCAAATATGCTAATTAATGTGTGTACTTGCCTATTTTAAGGCAGATTTTAGAGAAAAAATACAAATTGGTATCAAGATGTGAAGGTTGGGACGTGTCAATTTCTACTAGTATTTAGGAAAAAGTTCTGCCCACATATCCCCGGATTATATAAAGAGCACCCAAATATCCATGCCCAAATATGGGCATGATATGAGATGCAAACTAATTGATTAACAAATCAATTAACACCAATAATTGGATGCTAACATTCAATTATTGATAATTGGCACCAATTAGTAGTACTTGCATCTGGCTGCCCACTATGCTACAGTATAAGCCTAGGTACCCAAACCCCATAGCATGCAACCATAAGAGGGCATGACAACGGGAGGGGCGTGTGTGGGTCAGGGGCATCCTCAAAAGATGTGCACAGTATTATAGACTTACAGGGATCTGCGCCCAACTTGTAAGTCAGGATTTACACTAGGTAAACCGCCTGGAAGGTTTTCCAAAGGGTGGAATAGAAAATTTTAAATAAACTTGGAAACTTGGTTTCAGCTAGGAATTCCTCACCACTGTTCTCTCGAAGCTAGGGTTACCAGATGTCTGGGTTTCTCTTTTAGGGGGCTCCGTCAAATGTCCGGGCGACTTTTACAATTTGCTGCTTTAGTCTGGATGTTACCATCTTGGGGGGGGGGGGGGGCGGCGGCACATGAAATAATCCTGACTGGGGTCGGTGTTCTGCTCTGGAGCTCCTTCCTCTTTCAGCAGCCTTCCCATCTGGCTCTTTCCCTTCTACCCATAACCCCAATTCCCGCAGCCCTCTTTAGCGACTCTGCAGTGGTGACAATCAAGACAGGCTGCCAGCATCGGGGGCCTTCTCTTTGCAAATCTCATGTCTTTGTTTAACTTCCTGTTTCTACACAGGCAGGACTTGCAGAGGAAGGCCCCGATGCCGGCAGCCTGTCTTGATCGATGACTCTGCAGAGTCTCCGAAGAGGGCCACAGGGAAGGGGGTGTGGGTG
The DNA here is from genome assembly GCF_902459505.1 of Geotrypetes seraphini. Taxonomy (NCBI): domain Eukaryota; kingdom Metazoa; phylum Chordata; class Amphibia; order Gymnophiona; family Dermophiidae; genus Geotrypetes; species Geotrypetes seraphini. Next base: position 89,987,598 of record NC_047093.1, on the reverse strand, counting down.
CTGGTGGAAGAGAGAGGGCCAGATTCAGGACTCATGGGTGAGGGGGACAGAAAGAGAAAGGGGGGAGGGAAGGAAAAATATCATAGGGGCTGGAGGGAGAGTGGAAAGATGCTGGCTATAGGGTGTGAAAATAAGGAAATTCAGGGGATATGCTGAAAATGGAGACAAATAGTGACACAGAGAAGAGAAGGGGCAAGCGGGACCTATAAGGATAGGGATACAGAGGTAAAATGCTGAAAAGAGAGAGGGGTAGATAGGAACACAGGAGCAATGCTGAAAGGGTGTTAGATGAGTTTACAGAGGGAGGCAAAGCTGAAAGAGGCTAGATGGGCGAACAGAGGGGGCTGTTATTATTGTCAGGCTTGTATTTTATATAGAATTTTATGCAGAATGTTATGTTGATTTTTGTTTTACTTTTGTAAAATGTTTGAAATGTTTGTGAAGCTGTATTATATGTGTGCTGTTATAATTCACTTTGTAAAAGGCGGATTAAAAATAAACAAACCATAAAACATAATACTGAAATGGAGGGTTAATGGGAGATAAAGACATAGAGAGGGAGCAATACTGAAGGGGAATAAAGCTGAAAAAGGGAGGTGAAATAGAGACACAGAAGCAAAACTGAAAAAGGGGAGGAAGATAAAGACAGTAAACATGGGGGTGGGGGGAGAGAAGATAAGGACAGGGACACAATGAAGATTTTGGAAAAGAGGTGAGATAGGCACATAGGTAAAATGGGCACATAGAAGGGTGATGCTGGGAAAGAAGAGGAATGGTGACACTGACAGACACAGAAGAGAAATGCTGGTTCAAGGAGAGATGGCACAGAAAGAGGACAGACATTGGAAAGAATGAGAGCGTGAAGAGATGATGAGGAAAAGCAGAAACCCAAGACAATCAAGGTAGATAAAAGGTGTGTGGGTGTGGGTGTATGGGTGGAGGGTTGCTAGAGGATAAAGTAGTATTATAGCTGTGTTAATAAATGTTTATAATTTGAAAATGGAAATAAGGTGACATTTTTATTACACTAATTTTAAGACATTTTTTGACTAGCTTTAAGAGAACAAAACCCCCTTCCTCAGGTCAGGAAGGGGTACGGTAACAGCAGTATATGGTACAGACCTGAGGAAGGAGATTTTGGCCTCTGAAAGCTAATTGAAAAATGGATTTGGCTAATAACATGGTATCTTATTTTCCATTTTTGTTTTACTTCTGTGAGGTGATTGGTATTTCAGTCTTTTCAAATTTACATCTGCTGTCTTTATATTTTGCACATTCACATGTATGTCTGCCATTTTAGAAACTTTGGAGTCAATAGTCAAAGTCCAGTTATTCAAATAACCTGCCCAGTTAAATTGCTTATTCATATTTAACACCTTGATTTACTTGTAAGCAGATGATTTTATCAAATAGAAATGAACCATAAACCATAATGGCATTTAACTAGATATTTAGTAGCACTAACTGCCAAAAAACAAAGGGCTCCTTTTACTAAGGTGCGCTAGCGTTTTTAGTGCACGTAGGATATTACCGCGAGCTACGTGGCTAGAATTAATGCCAGTTCAATGCTGGCATTATGGTCTAGCGTGCGCACTATTCCGTGCTTTAATACCCTAACGCACCTTAGTAAAAGGAGCCCAAAGTTGTAGATTTTCTGGGTGGTCTGGGGGCTGAGTCGGATTAAGTGCTGATATTTAGCACTTAATTGCCTACGTTAACTGGACAAATAGGATCGGTGGAGGCGTAGTGTTATATGTTAAGGAAGGTCTTGAATTAATCAGACTCAAAATTATACAGGAGCAGAAACACACCTTGAAATCCCTTTGGGTAGAAATTCCATGTGTAAGGGGGAAAAGGATAGTGATAGGAGTGTACTACTGACCGCCGGACCAGGATGAATGGACAATTGCTGAAATGTTATCAGAAATTAGGGAGGCTAACAAACTGGGTAACACAGTAATAATAGGTGATTTCAACTACCCTGAAATTGACTGGGTTAATGTATCATCAGGGCATGCTAGGGAGATAAAATTCCTTGATGAAATCAAGGACTGCTTTATGTAGAAGTTGGTTCAGGAAACAACAAGAGGTGAAGCAATTCTAGATCTAGTTCTTAGTGGAGCACATGAATTAGTGAGGGAGGTAATGGTGCTGTGGCCGCTTGATAACAGTGATCATAACATGATCAGATTCTCCATTGTCACGCCTGATATAATCTCAGGTTTGCTAAAGTGACTTTCAAAGAAATATTGCTTTCTAGATGTTAGAGCATATCCCTCCTGAATTTCTGACAAGGCTGACAGACCTGTATCCAAAAATCTTATCCATCATTGCACTAACTCTTATATCAAAATAGAGAACTTCAGACCAGTGGCAGGAATACCCTGGCCAGCAAAATTGTTAGAATTTTGTGTTAACTTACAGCTATCAGACTTTCTCTACAAGGTTGATGATTTTCATAGTTGGCAGGATGGATTTAGATCTATGCACAGTACAGAATCCTTATTGTTCGAACTAACCACAAAAGTGAAGTCTTATTTGAGTAAGGGCAAACAATCTGTTCTGTTGTAGTTCGACATTTCAGCTGCATTTGACACAATGGGTCATACCTTACTACTTCTCAAATTAAGTGTGCTAGGCCTCCACGGTATGTTATTGAAATGGTTCTCAAGAGTTTTGGGGCAATAGAACTTATTGTATTAAGGAAGGGTAGTAGCAAATCTCAAGCCTGGAGAGCTTCAGCAGTGTGCCGCAAGGCTCTGTACTATCTCCATCCTTGTTTAATGTATACCTAAAAGCCTTGGACATTTTGTTTTCTCCTTCTCAGATACAACTATTCCATGTATTAAAAAAGGAGGAAGAAAGACCAAACAGCAGCCAGCGTGGTTAGCGAGTGAAGTGAAAGAAGCTATTAGAGCTAAAAGAGAATCCTTCAGAAAATAGAAGAAGAATCTGACTGAAAATAATTGTAAACAACACAAGGAAGGCGAAGAGAGATCTTGAAAAGAAGATTGTGTTAGAAGCAAAAACACACAGCAAAAACTATTTTTAGGTATATTAAAAGCAAGAAGCCTGGAAGAGAATTGGTTGGATAGCTAGACGACCGAGCGATAAATGGGACTTTCAGGGAAGACAAGGACATAGCAGAGAGATTAAATGAATTCTTTGTCTCGGTCTTCACTGATGAAGATTTGGGGGAGATGTGGGGGATATTCCAGTTAACACACTAAATTGAAATTCCCTAGTGGGAAAACTACATAAAATAATATAAATCAGAAAATTCCCACTTATAATCGAGTGTAAACTCTATTTTACATACAGGAGTCGGCCTCAGTAATGGAGCCTATGCGTAGTCGTATTCAATGACTGAGGTATTCAGCATAGTTATATCAGCTCCTTATTCTCCAATCATTGGCCTTACTCCAGTATCTTTTATTTATTCAAAATTATTAAACTCTACCTATTATAAATTAGCTATTTCTATTTTTTCATTTTTTCAATTTTTTGAAACTTTGTTAAAATATAGTGTACAATTCATTTCTAGCATTTATTTTCGTTCCTTTCATTACACTCTTACATATTTCGTGAGACTACATTCTTTCATTTATCTCTCTTTACCATTACTACCTTTAGTGCTGTTAAAGGTTATTTATCATTTAGTCAGCATTTAAATTTCAAAAAGCCTACTTATCTTTAGTCAGCGCTTGTGTTTCAAGAAAGCCAACGTGGCCAGCGTTTCGTGAGCAGAGATTCAAACCCACTGCATCAGGGCCGAATTATTTGAAAACAAGCCGCTGTAGAAGAAACAGAAATTTAGTAAACAGTAATAGTTTTCATGAAATTTGTTCTTAATAAAATATATCTTATTCCAGTGCCAGAAATTGTATTCAATTCTGATGAATCAGAGAAACTCATACAAATCTCTATAACATTGGATGATGTAATGGGTCAATTTGACAAACTGAACAGTAGCAAATCATATGGACCAGATGGTATACATCCCAGAGTGCTGATAGAATTAAAAATTGAACTTGCAGAGCTATTGTTAGTAATTTGTAAATTTTCTTTCAAAATCAGCATAGTACCAGAAGACAGGAGGGTGGCCAACGTGATGCCAATTTTTAAAAAGGGTTCCAGAGGTGATCTGGGAAATTATAGACTATGACAAATCCAGGACTAGTTCAAGGTTTTTTTCCCCTTGAATAGCCAGGATTTGCACAATGTTATGTTTGAGGTTCTATCCCTTCAAGGCACTCAGATTCTAGAGTCAGGGACATGTTGCCTGCTTCACAGTAAGAAGTACCTGATTCTGTTTACCCACCCTGGCTTGGGGGCATGGCCTAGAGCTGCTTAAAGACAGGCTCAGGTTACAGAGCAAGGAGAGAGAGGAGGGATGGAAGCCACAGGGAGAATGAGAGCAGACAGACCAAGAGCTCAGCTAGGAGCCAGCTGGAGTTGCCTCTCAGTACTGAATCCTCAGACTGGAATATGCAGGAGGTGGGTGAAATTCCTCCTAGCCCAGCTACTGAGGGCTCTTTTTACAAAGGTGCGTTAGGGCCTTCGTGCGCTAAAATGCCCTGCGCGCTAGCCGCTATCACCTCCTCTTGAGCAGGCACTAGTTTTTCGGGTAGTGCGCGCTAATCCTGTGCATGCGCTAAAAACGCTAGCGCACCTTTGTAAAAGGAGCCCTGAATTTATCACACTGTCAGAGGCCATGGAAATTGAGGAAGATATGCCTGTAATCCATGAGGCTGTTGAAGCTGTGCAGGTTAATTGAATCTGTGAGTGATATTTTTCTCTTTACTTACCTGCTTACCAAAAGGTAGTTATTGTGGACTAAACCAGCGCAGTGTTTTGTATTAAGCTATTAACAAAAGGAAAGAAGTTTTGGATTTTGAGCTCATGTTTGAAGCAGTTTGCTTTTTCCCGTCTGTGCTGGTGAATGTGCTCCGTTCAGCTGTGTTTGCCCAGTGAGGTTGCCACGGAGACCAGGAACAGATTGAGGTTTACAAGCTGTGTTCTTTCCTGCATAATGCTAACAGTCCTCTGCTGTTCCCTATATGAGAAATTTCATGTGGAGTTTAGAGCTGCTTAAGAACTATATGAATATCCTAACATTACCGAGAACTGTATTGACTGCAAAGGGGAAGGGGTAAAACACGGACCTGACGACCTCGCGGATCTAAAACCGCACGTCCTTAAAAATCTGAGGTCCGTGCCACTTGTAGTCCGTGCAACAGAATAATAATACAAAATGAAGGCTTTATCAAAATCAATGTGTTCTGGTTTGTAAGTCCCAGTCTGAGTTTGTTGCTGAGCTGGTTTGCACAAACGTGCTTCAAGCAGTCTCTGCCAGCTCTTCTTATCAGCATCTCCCCCACACTCAGGCAGTGGGAAGGAGTAAATGGAACTGACGAACCTCGCGGATCTAAAACCGCACGTCCTTAAAAATCTGAGGTCCGTGCCACGTGTAGTTTCTGGCTCTGACAGACCTCTATGACAATTTAGCTCTGACGGATCCATCTCAGCATAGGGAGGGAAAAGTATTAGGATCCGATCCGTCAGCGCTAAAATGTCATAGAGGTCTGTCAGAGCCAAAGACTAGTGCTGGAGCAGCTCTAAAACAAATCCTATAAACCGGTTTCCTGGTAAAAGAAAGTGAGAGGTGGTTGTGCTTGCTATATCCCTATCCCACCCTGCCTATGGGGGTCTGTTTAAACCTGACTTTCTTTCTGGACGCTGTCCATTCTCATTTGTGTTTGTTTTCAGTAAATTAAAAAATCTGAGGTCCGAGCCACTTTTAGTCTCTGGCTCTGACAGACCTCTATGACATTTAGTGCTGACGGATCCTAATACTTTTCCCTCCCTATACTGAGACAGATCCGTCACAGCTAAATTGTCACAGAGGTCTGTCAGAGCCAGAAACTACACGTGGCACGGCCTCAGATTTTTAAGGACGTGCAGTTTTAGATCCGCGAGGTTCGTCAGTTCCATGAGGTCCGCATTTTACTCCTTCCCACTGCCTGAGTGTGGGGGAGCTGCTGATAAGAAGAGCTGGCAGAGACTGCTTGAAGCACGTTTGTGCAAACCAGCTCAGCAACAAACTCAGACTGAGACTTACAAACCAGAACACATTGATTTTGATAAAGCCTTCATTTTGTATTATTATTCTGTTGGTTTTGTTTTCACCATCTAACTCACCCAGTGAAGCCAACTGGGACAGTTTGTCAGGTTTTCTTTCTGTTGAATGTTTTTGCAAGATTCAGGAGAATTATCAGTACTGTGTGTCATGAATATTAACACAGTGTGAAAACCTGATTTGGCCTTAATAAACCTTTATTTTTGTCAAGCCACTCTGACTAATGGATTGGTTATTGCTTGTAGCAACCTATACTTACCAGTGAATGCACTGCTAGGCAGTGGTCTAGCCCTGGTCCAAGTCCTGAAGGAGTCCACTAGCTACAGAGGTCACACTGGGAGAATTGAGTGTCACTGCCAAAGCACCCAGACCAAGGGAGTCAGCTGCCTAGAGGTGACAAGTTCCATAAGTCTGCCGGGCAAAATGGTAGAGACTATGATAAAAAACAAAATGATAGAACATATATGTAAGCCAACTTAGTTTTAATCAAGGGAAATCTTGCCTGACAATCTACTGCATTTCTTTGAAGGGGTGAATGAACATGTGGATAAAGGTGAACTGGTTGATATTGTGTATTTGGATTTTCAAAAGACATTTGACAAAGTACCTCATGAAAGACTTCTGAGGAAATTAGAAAGTCATGGGACTTTTATGGATTGAGAACTGATTGAAAGACAGAAAAACAGAGAGTGGGTTTAAATGGTCAATATTCTCAATGGAGAAGGGAAAATAGTGGGGTTCACTTGGGGGTCTGTGCAGGGACTGCTGCTTTTTAAACATATTTATCAATGATCTAGAGATGGGTATAACTAGTGAGATAATTAAATTTGCTGATAACACACAGTTGTTAAATTGCAAGAGGATTGTGAAAAATTGCAAGTGGACCTTGTGAGAATGGAAGACTGGGCGTCAACACGGCAGATGATGTTTAATGTGAGCAAGTGCAGAGTGATGCATGTGAGAAACAGGAACCTGAACTATAACTTTGTGATGCTGGGTTCTGTGTTAGGAGTCACTGCCCAGGATGAGGATCTAGGTGTCATTGTTGAGGATATGTTAAAACCCTCAGCTCAATATGCGACAGCTGCTAAAAAAGCAAATAGAATGTTAGGGATTATCAGGAAAGGAATGAAAAACAAAGATGAAAATGTTATACTGTCCTTGTATCGCTCTTTGGTATGGCCACACCTCAAATATTATGAGCACTTCTGGTCACCATATCTTAAAAAAGTTATAGCAGAATTTTATAAGGTACAGAGAAGGGCGACAAAAATGATAAAAGGGATGGGACGACTTCCCTTTGAGGAAAGGCTAAAGCAGCTAGGGCTCTTCAGCTTGGAGAAAAGATGGCACAAGGGTGATATGATAGAGGTTGATAAAATGAGTGGAGTGAAAAAGGTAGATGTGAATCGCTTGTTCACTCTTTCCAAAAATACTAGAACTAGGGGACATGGAATGACACTACTAAGTGCTAGATTTAAAACAAACCGGAGAAAATATTTCTTCACACAATGTGTACTGTATTTTTCGCTCCATAAGACGCACCTGACCATAAGACACACTCACATCTAGAGGAGGAAAAACCAAGAAAAAAAATTCTGAACCAAATGAGTGTGCCCTGTACCCTGTCCCCCCTCTGTTGGTCTAGTGGTAGACTGGGACAGGGATGCGAGAACTGACAGCAGCCAATCAGAAAGCAGTGCAGGGCCAGGCAGGAGCATGGAAAGCTCACGCCTGACCTCCGCTGCTCCTATCTGGGAAATAGGAGACGGCTAGCAGGGAGGAATCATGCAGGATGTTTTAAACAAGGTACGACGGCGGCGGATGTTTGCGGGGGGCGATGCTTTAAAAAGGTGCAGCAGCGGGTGTTTGCGGGGGGGGAGGTGAAAAAGGTGTGGCAGCAGGTGTTTGCAGGGGGGAGTTTTAAAAAGGTACAGCGGTGAGTGTTTGATGGGGGGGATGTTTTTTAAAATGGGAATGCAGCGGGGGGGGGATTTTTTAAATGATACGGGGGAGGGGTGGTTAAAAATTGTACCTTCGCTCCATAAGAAGCACCGAGATTTTGGGTGGAAAAAAAGTGTGTCTTATGAAGCGAAAAATACAGCAATTAAACTTTGGAATTCACTGCCAGAGAATGTGGTGAAATCAGTTAGCTTAGCTGGGTTTAAAAAAGGTTTGGACAATTTCCTAAAAGAGAAGTCCATAGGCCATTATTGAGATGGCTTGGGGAAATCCACTGCTTAGTCCTAGGATAAGCAGCATAGAATCTGTTTTGCTACTTGGTATCTAGCTAGGTGCTTGGGACCTGGATTGGCCACTGTTGGAAACAGGATACTGGGCTTGATGGACCTTTGGTCTATCCCAGTATGGCAATTCTTATGTTCTTATGCAGATGATATTTTTCTGCTCTGTTTAACTAATGATTCCTTTGAGGATACCATACAGTATATAAGAAGGTCAATAGCAGTATATCAAATTTATAAATCCAATCCAATCATAGATGACCTCAGCATGTGGCCACAGAAATATTTTCTCAAGCTTAACATACTGAAGACAAAGGTGAACTGGTCTGGTAGCTACAACTCACAGCCACATACTGAATTGGTGCTGACAACAGGAGAAAAACTTAGAATCAAGAGAACATAAAAAGTTTTAGGCGTTATTAAAGACACGGCTTTAGTTTTGCTGACCAGATTAAGTCCTTTGTGATGAAATTTTTCTTTAGATTAAGACAATTAAGAATAATAAGATCAATTTTAAGTCATGCTAGTTTCAGGACATTTGTGCAAACAGTTCTATTTCCTTACTTGGGTTACTGCAATTCACTATACTGTGGCATAACAGGAAAAGAGTACGAGACTAACTACTGCAAAATACAGCAGCACCTTCCTGCCGGCGATCAAGAGTTTCGGGGGGGGGGGGGGCAGGGGAGGCTTTCCGGCAGGAGGGGTTCAGAACCCTCCTGCCAGCTATTGGGAGTTTGGGGGCGGGCACCCTCCTGCCGGCGATCGGACAGGCGGCCGCTATACTTATCCCTTGCTGCGATAAGTGTAGTGGCCGCGTCTACTCTAACCTGATTCTCTAACCGGCGTCGGTAACATGGACACTAGTTACAGAATCGGGCGTCCTATACAGAATCAGGACCTTAGTATCCAAGTGAAGTCTTAAACTCCTTTATTCTTTCTTTTACGGCTTCAGATATGCCAATGGTTAGCCAAATATTTTCTATGGCTACCAATATACGTGTGGCCATGGCTTCCTCACTAGCCCCATATTTTTTCTTTGTTTTTCTTAAGCTTTAAAGTGCTATGTGCTGTTTCAAGAAAAGTCCCCTAGAACATAAGAATCAATGGTTATATTAAAAAGTAAACTAACAAATCTATAACATCTTTAAACCCTTCATTAGGAGCAAACTAGGTTAAAGATAAATGATCAAAACCGTTACCCCTTCTGTACTTTATCTGCACCATCCCGATCTATGTAATGTTTATAGCATCAAGATGGTCACGGAGTTTTTTTAACTCAATAAAGACAAAATTAAATAATATGGACCAGGAACTAAAAACAAAATTCTCCACTGGGGAATATGATAAAAAAATGAATGAGTTTCAACAGACATTGACAGCATTCAAGGACTCTTTGAAACAAGTGAAAATCAAGAAATCAAGAGGGATGAATATGATTATCAAAATGAAAGAGTATACACCTGGAATAAAAAGAACGTGCGCCAAAATAAACAGAAAAAATTGGCTTTTGATAACTCGACAGGGGAGTCAGAATACTCAAGCGATGGAGGGAATGAAAATTCTCAAATGAATACAAATTCTGATACTACCAAGGCTTTTTTAGGAACAACAACCCGAGGAAAGACTCGGGGAAACAAATGAGGACGGAGTGTAGCCTCGAGAAGAACCGGAGGCCCGGTAACTTGGAACAATCAACCGTGATAAATTTAACAACATGCAAACTAACAGAGGCCCAGGAAGATGTGCTATAATTGGGGCTAAATTTCATTCCAACTAATTTTTATGATCCGTTTCGGATTAGGGTAGCCTTCTTTAAACTAATACGAAAACTACAACTGAGAGTGACAATCCTCACAACAGTGACATTTCCATTAAAAAACAGTTAGTAAATGGGTGCCACTAGGCAACACTCACTCTTCAATCATTACCTTCCAAGAGCTTGTTTTAAGTGATCTTAGGAAAATAGAACAAGAAATTTCGACTGGATATGTTCCGGGGAATTTTACTAAGAGACAAAGGGAAGCACTGATAGAGTTGGTGGAGAAGAAGGAATTGCTAATATTAAAAGCGGACAATGGGGGGGCTACAGTTCTTCAATCTAGGGACCAATACAATCAGGAAGCTTACAGGCAATTGGCTGATGTGCAAGCATACCAAGAACTAGAAGAGGATCCTATGGAACATCTAAAGAATAGAATTAAGAATGTAATACCGCCAACAATCTTGCGACTTCTAGGCGGTTTACAATAAAAGAAACTGTGAATACAATCAAGAGAAACTTTACGAACAGCTAATTAAAGAGTATGGCAGTGTATATCTCGTACAACGAATTAGAGAATATAGCAGTATACATCTGATTACATTAATAATGTTAACGTCATTTGTGTGTTGCACGGCCAGGAAGTGCCAAGTTGTTTACACAGAAGTAGAAATATTCCGTAAGTTCATAGAGTGTTCATATTTAGCGAATAGGGGTTGGGGTTAGCAGTTTGCATGTGGTGATGTTACGAGGGGGGTTGATGTTCCGGTTCGTTACCTAGGTATTTCAAGAATAGGTAAGTTTTTAGGTGTTTCCTGAATTCTTCATAGTTGTTTGTGTGCATAATTAATTTTTCTAGGTCTTTACCCCATATGGCTGCTTGATATGATAGCAGTTGTTGATGGTGTCTCTTATATTTGCACCCTCTAGCCAGTGGGGAGACAAATTTCATGTGTGTTTTTCTTTCATGTCTGTTGGTTGGGAATGAGAAGAGGTCTGTAATGTATTTTGGGGCTAGACCATTTAATACTTTGAAGCAGAGACATCCTAGCTTGAACTTCGTGCGCGCCTCCATCGACAGCCAGTGTAGGAGTCGGTAGGAAGGGGTTATGTGATCGGACTTCTTCAGCCCGAAAATCATCCTGACTGCTGCATTTTGTATCAGTTGTAGTCTTTGCATTTGCTTCTGGGGGATTGTCAGGTGGGTGATGTTGCAATAGTCCAGGTGGTTTAGTATTAGGGATTGTACTAGAATTCTGAAAGCTGAAGTGTGGAAGTACGCCTTAATGGGCTTAATGGACTTAAGTAGTGAAACTGGCATTACAAAGAGGCATGTTAACAAAAAGGGAAGCCTCATTTTTAATGGAGAAACATCCAAATACCCCCAAAATTTACTTTGTCCCCAAAGTACTTAAAAATATTCAACAACCACCTGGAAGACCTATTGTATCCACTAGGGGATCAGTTCTGGAACCCTTATCTCAATTTTTAGATCACTTCTTACAACCGTTTACATGTGATATTATATCTTTTATAAAGGACTCATCCCATTTCATCACGGTATTGCAGAATTTAGAGATTAATGCCCAATCATTAGTACTTGCCTCTTTAGATATTATGTCATTATATATGATGATACCCCAGCAAGCAGTGATAGAGACTATTGGATATTATCTGGACAAGAGGGAAGGTGAACCAAGGATTAAAAAAGAGTTTCTAATGCAACTAGCAGAGTTGGTGATTTCAGCAAATTATTTTGGGTTTGCAGGAAAATATTATCTACAAACTCAGGGGGGTAGCGATGGAAGAAATTATGATATATCCTTTGGAGCAATTTAGAAAAGTGATGATCTGGAAAAGGTTTCTTGATGATGTCTTTTTTATCTGGAAGGATACGGAGGAATCTTTGAATGAGTTTGTATATATTTTAAACCATCTGAATCCACATATAAAATTCACTTTGACCTATGATTTTCTGAAAATAGATTTCCTAGACCTCACCGTCACTAGTGATCATGCGAGTCTGAAAACTACATTGTTCTGGAAACCAGTTGAGCGGAACACTCTTCTTCAATTTCACAGTCATCACCCCTATAAGTTGAAATTCAATCTACCAGTGGGCCAGTTCCTCAGACTACGGAGGATCTATTCTGAGGAAGATGAATTCCTCAACCAATCGAGAGAATTGGAATCAAGAATATTATTGAGCTTTTCTTAGAGCACAATATGCTAATTGGGAGTTATTGCTGAATCAACATGTCATAACTCAATCTCAAGAAGAAAAAACAGTTCAAGCTCAACAAGCTAACACTAGATTAACCTATGTACTTCTCTTTTATAATGGTTCTAATCATCTTGTAGCATGTATAAAAAAACATTGGCATGTACTGCAGATTATTCCTGATCTATTTGAGGAATTCCCCACAATAGCATATAGTAGAGGTAGTAATATAGGAGAACGGCTAGCTCGTTATAGATACACTGGGGGTATGAATGAGGAAATGGAGGAAAAAGGACACAGTAAATATCATGGATGCCAATGGTGTGAAAATACAATTGAAGGGAGTGAATGGCAGCTCCCGCAAAGAGATATTGTTATAGGATCTAAAACTAAAACTACGTGTAAGACCTATAATGTACTATACGGCATAGTCTGTCCATGTGGCCTTATTTACGTGGGGAGAACAAGTCACATGGTAAACATTAGACTAAACGAGCATAAATCTAGGATCCTAAATGGGGTGACAGAAGCCCCATTGACACAGCATTGGATGAAATACGCCCATACGATAGAGGATATCCATTGGCGAGTGATAGATCACATAAAGGAAGGGTGGGAGGGTGGAAACTATAGACAGAGATTAAATTTCAGTGAACAAAAATGAATATACACTTTAAATACTGTGGAACCGGGAGGTTTGAATCAAGAAATAGAATGGATGTCGCTGGTGTAGCTCCTGATTCGCTGCCGAACATCTCTGATGTCAATGAGGGGGAGTATTTATTGAGTTAAAAAAATGCCGCGGCCATCTTGATGCTATAAACATTACACAGATCGGGATGGTGCAGATAAAGTACAGAAGGGGTAACGGTTCAAATCATTTATCTTTAACCTAGTTTGCTCCTAATGAAGGGTTTAAAAAAGATGTTATAGATTTGTTAGTTTACTTTTTAATATAACCACTGATTCTTATGTTCTAGGGGACTTTTCTTGAAACAGCATGAAGGGACACGTATCAGTATCATGTACCTTGGTAGTTTTCCATAGAATGTTTTGAAGCTGTAAGAAATCCAGACCCTGTTTTTTTTTCCTTCTCTGATGTTTGATAAGATGTGTGTTATCATGTTGTGAAGTGACTTCAATTGTTTTTATAAGCCGTATTTGCAAACAGCTTTAGATAAGCTCTGCTGACCACAGCACCCTCTGTGGACTTCAGTCTCTAGCTAAGAAAAATGCTGATTTCTTTAAAGTTTCATGTGACCTGTGTCCATATATGGTTTGCATTTACGTCACATTTACTAACAAAATAAAGGGTGGGTACAGGTCACCAAGACCCGTGAGTATTAAAGAACAGAAAAAATTCAGAAATACTCACAAAATATTGGTGATATCATCTGCCCATCCCGGACGAGCCCCCAACTGAAAAGGATTAGGTCCCAATTCCTGCCCCATACTTTCTCTGTCTCTGTCATTTCAGAAGTCAGGTACCTGGGGACATATCTTAAAGACCAGAAATCATCTTTCAAACATGTCCAATTTTATTGTGAGCTTTACATCTCTTTTATGTTATTCTAAATGAATCAGTGTTGTCAGGATGTCACATGCTGACACATGCTGACAACACTGATTCATTTAGAATAATATAAAAGAGATGTAAAGCTCACAATAAAATTGGACATGTTTGAAAGATGATTTCTGGTCTTTAAGATATGTCCCCAGGTACCTGACTTCTGAAATGACAGAGACAGAGAAAGTATGGGGCAGGAATTGGGACCTAATCCTTTTCAGTTGGGGGCTCGTCCGGGATGGGCAGATGATATCACCAATATTTTGTGAGTATTTCTGAATTTTTTCTGTTCTTTAATACTCACGGGTCTTGGTGACCTGTACCCACCCTTTATTTTAAGTTCAAGCTTTGGATTCTATTATGGAGTTTTTTGGGAAAAATCTCGGGGTACTTTCGGTAAGCGCCCCTCGTGAATATAAGCAGCTGGGGAAGAATGAAATTATTTATAGAACCCCCCTGCCCACTCTGTCATTTGTGAGGTTAAAAATTTTATAGAGTATAAGATTTTATTGTCTCTTATTACTGTACCTCGCTTATAAGGTAAGATAAGCGAATATTTTTGCATTGTTATATTGTTTTTGTAATGAGTCATAAAGGCACTTAGGATTCTCCCCCTCCTAGACAGATGAGACTTGTAAGGCTTATGTTGCCAGTGTGTGTGACACTCTCTCTTCAGCCTACATCTTTCTGTGTCACCAATCCTTTCCCATATATGTTTGCACTGTTTATATGTTTAACACTGAGGTAGGACATGCTGATATGTGGAATGCATTGCAAGCGCTGTTTGAATCAGTCTAAGATCTTTCCCTTGTAGTTTGTACACAAGAATTGTTTCTTGTCTTCCTTTTGAACATACAATAGTTTGGTCCTGATTTATTCTGTGCGTTTCTTCTACAGCTGCTTCCTTTGTGTTCTGTGCTGGCTCATAGAAGGAAAACATTCCGTTTTAGAGGCTTTCTTTCTTGTGCGGAGCAAAGCTAATGTTTTTTTCACTGACCATCTGGCTGTCTGCCAAAGACTTATTTGCACGTTGTAAATTCTCTCTGTGACAATTTTCTCTGTGCTTATTTGGATATCTAGTTACTGACCTTAAGGAATGCGATTCTGGTTTTCTCTTTCTGACTGTAAACCTTATTTTTTTCTATTTTGACAGTCTGAATTCTATAATTTTGTATTTCATGTACCCCCTATAGTGCTTCTTTGAGAAGTTTCTTCCTCTCTTCCATTCCATCGGCAGCCAATTTTTTTTTTCTGTCCTTGTCCTAAAGAATGTTTTTTTTTAATCCCTGTTGGTGAGGCTTTTCAGCCCCTTTTTGCCTTCACCTTTAAGCAACAGTATACCTGATGTGGAATGCCCCAGGGCTATGTTGACTTCCCTGTTCTCCATTGTCC
Source organism: Geotrypetes seraphini (assembly GCF_902459505.1). Lineage (NCBI taxonomy): Eukaryota > Metazoa > Chordata > Amphibia > Gymnophiona > Dermophiidae > Geotrypetes > Geotrypetes seraphini. The sequence continues at coordinate 89,972,274 of NC_047093.1, read as the reverse complement.
TTCGGGCTATTCTACAGTCATGCACTGCCCCTCATGGTTCTATCCTCATTCTGTACCTCTTTTTGTGTTCCATAATTCAGGAGACCTGTCAGGCTGATAGTTTGTACTTTTTACAATGGTTGTCTGTGTGTGGTCACAAGGTGTCACAAAATAAACTGCACTGGTGTAAATCTGAAGTGAAATACCTGGGTTTTGTCCTGTCTCATGGTCAGAGGAAAATCTGCACTTTCCGCATTGCTGCTGTTCTGGGTCTGCCCCGCCCAGCTACCAAGAAAGACATGGTTACTTTTCTTGATATGATTGGTCACTGCCGCCAATGGATCTCTGCTTGTTCCTTCTATGACCAGATTCTGAGACAGACCCTGGTTTCTGAAATGAATGCTCTTATCAGATGGACTCATGAAATGTAGGACATTTGAAATGTGCTTTGGTTTCTAGCCCAGGTCTGGATTTTCCTGCTTATTCCCATATGTTTTATCTCTTTGTTTGGGACCATTGTAACACCATGAGGGGAGAACATGGCGGTAAGTTACGCTCTGTTGCCCCTTTTTTTTATAGTCACTCCTGTTCAAGTTCCCTGGCTGCATGTGCTATGGTAGTAGAGATGATTACTCCTCTGACCCTTGGTCACCCCACTACCCTTCACACTTTTCACGATGTCCAAGCCCTTCTTTTAAATGGGCTCCTGGGTCTCAAGGGTGAATAGAATTCTCTTCCTATCTTTTTTCACAGCTTCAGTCCTTTGTTACCCCCCCCCCCCCTCTGAACTTGATGCCTGGCGTTTGGCAGGTGCCCAAAGCCGCTCTTTTGGACGGACTTTGGTGCAAAGAGGGGAAACCCTGGATACCAGCTGCTAGCTCTCCCTTATTCATTGCCCAATATCATGGTATTGGTTATCGTAGTGCTCGCTCGACATTTTAACTTCTTGCTAGTGATATTTTCATTCTTGACCTTTTGCTCCTTGATACAGATATATATAGCTCGATAATTACAGCTGGCACGTTTGTGACTTGAAAACAAATTGGAAAACACAATTCCTTTCTATTGTTTAAGCTGAAATTAGGATGTCGCTAATTTAAATGTTTTTTACATAGCCATCCCAGATCAGTTTTGGCACAGATATTTCTAATGTTTTCCAAGGGTCCTCTTTATCACTGCAGAGATAGAGACGCTCCAAAGAGACATTAGCTTTATGCCTTTTTCCAAATATGAGATGGTTATGATATACATTATTTGTAGTTTCGGTTTTTTATATCAATGTGTTTATTTGCAGAGTTAAATTCAGCCCTGCACACTTGACAGATGGAGTAATGGCTTCACGCTTAAAACTTTATGTTTTGTCTGTGTCATTTCTATTTGTTTTAGTTTAGTGGGTACCCCAGGATACATAATATTGGCCATTTCTAGAGCTCTTTTTTCCACTTCTTATTAGCCTAACTGCGCAATGTTCTTTTACTTATAGCGTTTATATTCTGAATATAGTTTAGTTAGGGGTTATATGTTTAAGAAAAAGCTTTACTTTATACAGCATTTATTTCGTGGTGTTCCCTACATATGATCCATTCAGTATCCATTTCTGAATACATTCAGTACATCAGTATGGTCTCTCTGAAGTGCCATAATAGTTATATGAAGCACGCAAAAACATATATTTTTGGAAAGTTCAATTAAGAACTTTAAGTAACTGAGTATTGTCTCTCTTTTGCCATAGCTATACTAAGTAAATGAATTGGTATTGTTACATGTTGCCACATTCAGTACAGGCAACATGGTTCCTCTCTCTCGTTTTCTATCTCTTATTTGGATCACATTGGAGTACAGCTGCTGAATGATATTTGGAATGCTTTTCAAGCATCTCTTTTCAAGTATCTCTTTCTGTATGCACAGACATCTGGCTGCTCTCCTTTTGAGATTCTCACGGGATGACCTTTCCCCGCCCCATGGGTAGACAAACCCTCAATAGTTGAGAGTAGTGATCTTCCCTTGATACAGGAGGAATACGTCTAAAAGCTCATTGAAATATTAGGGTTTGTTCAAAGAAACGTGTCTTGCACTTCTCCTTTCTCTCCACAGATTCCTACCCATTTTTTCCAGTCTGATGACAAAGATATTGTCCAGAAGCTTTCCAAGGATCGGAAGCAGACGGATTTCCCCTTTGGCCTTCCCACTACTGTGATCGTTGTGACCAGGCCCGCTGCACTCACTGAGGAGTTTCCTGTTTGGATCCACGCAAGTCGCTTGAAGAGGGTTAACCTAAAACCCCAGAAGCAAGTCTTCCCTGCGCAGATTTCACCTCCTCCAGTGGAACAACATGATGATCTCATTGCAGCATTCTACCAACTTTATCATTCTCTTACTGGTAACGCTGCTGCTAGTTTTTCTCCCTGTATGGATCATTTCTAACTGGGTCTACAGGGATGATGTGTTTTGGGTCCACGACACTTTCTGCCCATACCCATCTGTAAATGACGGGATCCGGAAGGTTCGCCCCCCACATTTCGCCCCCCACATTTCGCCCCCCACATTTCGCCCCCAGACACATTTCGCCCCCACACATTTCGCCCCCACACATTTCGCCCCCCGGATGTTTCGCCCCCACACATTTCGCCCCCACACATTTCGCCCCCACATTTCGCCCCCACACATTTCGCCCCCGACTCGGAGCGCAAATCAGTCCAGCTACTGTTGTGAGTGCGAGAGAAGCCAAGGGGGATCGAGGCTTGGCCAAGATCGAGGCTTGGCCAAAGCGAGACAGCGTCCCGCGTCCCGCGAGAGCTGTGCGCGAGCGAAGCCAAGGGGGGGAGGGAGTTGTGAGCGCGAGAGAAGCCAAGGGGTATCGAAGGCCAGAGCGAGACAGCGGAAAGGGATGAAGGGGGATCGGGGCTTGGGCCGAAAGGGAACATGAGCTGAGCGAAGGCAAGGGGGGGTAGGGAGTCGAAGTCTGGGGATTGTGACAGAAGCCGGTACCTGTATTCGCCGTAACCCGGCCTCTGCTCACCCGAGCGCAACTCCGACGTGCTTCCGATGAAGGAAGGAAGTCCTGCTGGAATATCTTTTCTTGTCAGGAAGCAAAATAGCAAAAATAAACAAATCAGTTCACTTGTTCAAAGTCCCTTTATTCCTTGAACCGAAGTTGGGAGCAACGTCTCCCTTAAGCATTCATAAAAAAAAAACCCCAAAGTCTAAATAGAATGCTGCACACAGATAACCAAAAATAAAGTCTGGAGTGGACCCACTGGAATGGGTTGCCACTGCTACCTTCAATCAGGCAATTAAGGTAAGTATCATTGACATCCAAAAATAGCAAACAGAACTGTAGTGGGCTTGTCTTTACCTTAGGGAAGATAAAGCAACCTTACACACTCTCACTCAAGTTCTGGGCCTCTAAGCTCAGCAAGTTTAAAGCTGGGCTGAATCCAACAGAGAAACTGTTGGTGGGGGAGGGGAGTAAAGGAATTCACTTATTACTTTTCTGAAGTATCAGAATGCCAATAATGGCCCCACTATCCCGACCTGGATCTCAAGTGAATTCTCCCCAAAAGTTATGACATTTACTTCCCTCACAGTCACAGAAATGCATCCCCAATTCAGGCCACTTGAGTTACAAAACAACAATAAAAAAAAACGTTTTTTTTTTTTTTCCAGCACAAGTCCCTGCACTTTCTCACACACAGCACAACTGCACAACAGTGTTCTAATAAACAGAGAAAGGCTCCAAACCTTCAGACCTGCCACTTATCTTTATTGCATGAGCGTATCTTCAGGCAGTCCAAGGCTCTCTACCCATTCCATGGGTTCAGGTGGGGCTGGCTGGTTGGCAACAAGGTCAGTGTCAGTTTCCATCATGGTCACCTCCTCACAGTCAGGAATATAGTCAGGAGAGACCCTTCCCTGAGCTGGCTCAGGGCCAACTAACTTTCCTCTCCTCAGAGCAGCCTCTATATTGTTCAAACGAACACACCCTGCTCTCTGAGGGGGAGGAGTTACCTGCCTTGCTTGCTTAGCTTGTTTTACCTTTCTCACCATGGGCCTCAGCTGGGAGTGAACAGGAGGAGGGAGGTCCCTCTCAGGCTCTTCTGAGCTGTTCTGCTCTCCTTCCTCTACTCCCTGCAGTTCAGCCTGCTTCCAGTTAAAGGGAAATGTACCTTTTTTCCTGGGACTAGTCACAATCCTATCCCCGTGGTTAGCTCGCTGAGTGGCTGGATAAGGTTTAGCCACCGGCAGCTCTGGAATGAGCGGAGCCACTGGGGACGGATTGTGACATACCCTCACCCTTAAGGATTGATTGTCCCTATTTTCCCGGGGCAACTCACTATCCTCTTGCATACGAGACCGAGTGTCCACATTCACACTTAACTTGCCAGGGCGATGCTCAATATCGTTTCCGGGGCCTATTTGCCCTTCTCCCTTGATTTAGGGGTGGTGGATCAGAGTCCTCAAAATCTTCCGGCCATCTCAACAGGGGTGTCTCATAAGGCCCTGCTAAGGCCCCTGTATCTTGATCCTGAGGACTTTCCAACCCTTCTACTCTCTGGGCAAGGGCAGCTACCACCTGTGTGATATCCCCTAAGTCTTCCTTTTTTACTTGGGCAATCTGAACCCTCACTTCCTCCAGGTCCTGTTCTATTCCCCTAAAGGTATCCAGCACCTTTTCAAAATGCTGGGCGTGTTGTTCCAGTTGCTCTTCCTGTGCCCGTTGTTTAGTTACCCAACTTTCTGCTTTCCCAGTTTGGTTTGTTAGTTCTCCGCAAGTGTTCTTTATTTCTACAACGCTACGTTGGATCGCTTGCTGTTGGACTTCATTTTCCCTTATTTGCCCCTGTACTACCTTCAGTTGGTCAGTAATTTGCGCCATAAGGTCGGTCAGCTTCCCTGACTCTCGTTGACACTGGGCAGTTATTTCCTCCCTGGACCGTTGATTATCCCGGTCTAGGGGATCCTTCCAAGCTTGGAACTTGGCTTCGGTTTGGGTTCTTAGGTTAGCCTCCCAGTCCTTTCGTGCTAGTGTCAATTCTTCTCTCAGTTTCAGTATCTCTGCGTCTAGTGCGGCTACTTTAGCGGCTTCTATATTCCCTCTCAGCTCCGAGCCTAATTCAGGGCGAGACCTACTTTCTATAGTTCCTACCCCGGTGGACCCGAACCCTTGCTCTCCTCTGCTGGTGTCCGGGAGACGGGTCCACTGTACCAGGTTGGGGTGCCAAATTCTCTCGCAAATAAGCTGGGCTATACGATCCCCGATTTGCACTTTGTACTCGCTATCACCCTGATTGACCAGGAGTACCGCGACATTGCCCCTAAAATCTGGGTCGATGACCCCAGCGGCCACATCGATTGACTGCTTTAACGCCAATCCTGACCTTGGAGCTATCCGTAGATAGGCACCTGGTGGGGGAGATACTTGTATATCTGTGTTTATCAGGGACCTTCCCTTAGCAGGGATAGTTTGTTCACAGGCGGCATATAGGTCATAGCCTGCAGCCTTAGCGTAAACCCGCGTGGGTGCTATGGCCCTATCTGACAGCGGGGCCCACCGAATTGTAGGCTTCCCATATTTAGGTTTTAACCCCTTAGCCCGTCGTCTTCCCTCCCGGGGCCCGACTAAGCTCTCTTCCACCCGACTACCCAACACACATTTACTCGACATCCCCTTCCTCTCCGGCACTCCTATCTGCGCCCGATTCAGCCAATCTCTTCCCAGGATTAATGGGTAAGGTGTTGTCTTTAAAACTGCCACTGATATTCGGGTTTTTTTTTCCCTATGTTGAATGGTCAGGTCTCTAAGGGGGTATTCCTGTGTTTCTCCGTGTATACAGGTGATGGGTACTTGCTTCACCCCCAGCTCCTGATCTGGGCCCAATTCATCCCATAGTTGCTTTGATACGACCGACTGCTCAGCCCCCGTATCGACCAGAGCCGGGACCTCCCTGTTGGCTACTGAGACTATGACTTGATATTCTTCGGGAATCGGGGCCCCAGGCCTCTGAGTTATTATCAGATCCCTCGTTACCCTACAGTACCTCTGGGTATGCCCTATTTTCCCACAACGATAGCACCTCTGGGTTTTCTCAGGGACAGGCTCCTTCGCCCTAGGGTACCCTGTAGGTTTCCTAGGTGGGTCCTGACCTCGGCTGTCCTTAGCTTTTCCCAGGCCTGGTAGGGTGGTTGTCTTTCCCTCCTCATAGGCGCCTTGGGCGTCCAAATAGGCTTCTGCTACCTCTAAGGTCTGGGCCAAGGTTTTGCAGCCCTGTTTCTGCACCCAGCCCCTCAAATTCTTGGGAGCGGATTGCAGAAACTGCTCCCTGATCACCTCCAATACAATAGCCCGGGCATCCCCAAGCCATGGACTAAGCCACCTCTCAGCCAACTTAGACAGTTTTTGAGCAAGTGCCTTAGGCCTTTCCTTATCTTGCATAAGGGTTGCTCTAAACCGCTGGCGGTAATGCTCTTGAGTGTAGCCTAAGTACTCCAATATATGTGTCTTTACAGCTTGATAATTGTTAGCTACCTCAGGGGCTAGTGTCTGATAAGCAGACAGGGTTTCTCCTGCAAGGCATGGGAGTAGCCTTACAGCCCACTGACCCTGAGGCCAACCAGCAGCAGTAGCTACCCTCTCGAACGCGGATAGGAATTCATCCGGCGCATCCGCTGGTGTGATCTTACACAGATTTAGCGTGGCTAGAGGGTTAGCTGCTCCTGAGGGTTGTGGCAAATTACTATGTCCAGGCTCACTGCCTGCAGATGTCGATGGGTTCTGCAAAATTCTAGACAGTACTTGCGTTTGCTCCCCCATCGCTAGCACCATCTCGTCGTGTTGCCGCCGAGATAATTCCTGAGACCGGTACCATAACTCCTGGTTGGTCTTTAGCACTGCTTGTAAGTCCTCGCTTTGCTTCTGGCGTTCCGCCGTCAGGAACGCTATCAGCTGTTGCTGGTCCATCTTGCCGATTAACCTATAAGAAACAAAGCGAGAGAGACCAACCCAAGTGCGGTACCACTATATGAGTGTAGTCAAACTCCCTCACCCCCCTGGTCAAGCCTCTTACCAGAGCACAAGGTGAGTCTTTGCCTTTTGTTTGTAGGCCTCCTTGGCCCCCAGTCGTATAGCTGCGTTTCTGTCCTCTTATATCGATCCTCAGCCTCCTCCGACTCTGGCTCCTCACTGGTGCAGCTGGGTCAGCCAAGCCACTTGCTTCCTCTGCACCCCGGTCGGAAGACTTCCGGAACTCCGCTCCGCTCAGACTGGAACCAATACAACAAACTAAAATAACAAGCTAAAACAACAAATTATTCACAAGTCCAAAACTTTTTTTTTTTTTTTTTTCCCAAAAAAAAAAAAAAATATTTTTTTTTTCCTCCAATTCTCACAATGTCCAGCAGGAGGCGCTCATCCCACTCCTGATACCATATGTGACAGAAGCCGGTACCTGTATTCGCCGTAACCCGGCCTCTGCTCACCCGAGCGCAACTCCGACGTGCTTCCGATGAAGGAAGGAAGTCCTGCTGGAATATCTTTTCTTGTCAGGAAGCAAAATAGCAAAAATAAACAAATCAGTTCACTTGTTCAAAGTCCCTTTATTCCTTGAACCGAAGTTGGGAGCAACGTCTCCCTTAAGCATTCATAAAAAAAAAACCCCAAAGTCTAAATAGAATGCTGCACACAGATAACCAAAAATAAAGTCTGGAGTGGACCCACTGGAATGGGTTGCCACTGCTACCTTCAATCAGGCAATTAAGGTAAGTATCATTGACATCCAAAAATAGCAAACAGAACTGTAGTGGGCTTGTCTTTACCTTAGGGAAGATAAAGCAACCTTACACACTCTCACTCAAGTTCTGGGCCTCTAAGCTCAGCAAGTTTAAAGCTGGGCTGAATCCAACAGAGAAACTGTTGGTGGGGGAGGGGAGTAAAGGAATTCACTTATTACTTTTCTGAAGTATCAGAATGCCAATAATGGCCCCACTATCCCGACCTGGATCTCAAGTGAATTCTCCCCAAAAGTTATGACATTTACTTCCCTCACAGTCACAGAAATGCATCCCCAATTCAGGCCACTTGAGTTACAAAACAACAATAAAAAAAAACGTTTTTTTTTTTTTCCAGCACAAGTCCCTGCACTTTCTCACACACAGCACAACTGCACAACAGTGTTCTAATAAACAGAGAAAGGCTCCAAACCTTCAGACCTGCCACTTATCTTTATTGCATGAGCGTATCTTCAGGCAGTCCAAGGCTCTCTACCCATTCCATGGGTTCAGGTGGGGCTGGCTGGTTGGCAACAAGGTCAGTGTCAGTTTCCATCATGGTCACCTCCTCACAGTCAGGAATATAGTCAGGAGAGACCCTTCCCTGAGCTGGCTCAGGGCCAACTAACTTTCCTCTCCTCAGAGCAGCCTCTATATTGTTCAAACGAACACACCCTGCTCTCTGAGGGGGAGGAGTTACCTGCCTTGCTTGCTTAGCTTGTTTTACCTTTCTCACCATGGGCCTCAGCTGGGAGTGAACAGGAGGAGGGAGGTCCCTCTCAGGCTCTTCTGAGCTGTTCTGCTCTCCTTCCTCTACTCCCTGCAGTTCAGCCTGCTTCCAGTTAAAGGGAAATGTACCTTTTTTCCTGGGACTAGTCACAATCCTATCCCCGTGGTTAGCTCGCTGAGTGGCTGGATAAGGTTTAGCCACCGGCAGCTCTGGAATGAGCGGAGCCACTGGGGACGGATTGTGACAGGATGAAGGGGGATCGGGCCCAAGGCCAGAGCGAGACAGCGGAAAGGGATGAAGGGGGATCGGGGCTTGGGCCGAAAGGGAACATGAGCTGAGCGAAGCCAAGGGGGGGTAGGGAGTCGAAGCCTGGGGATGAAGGGGGATCGGGCCCAAGGCCAGAGCGAGACAGCGGAAAGGGATGAAGGGGGATCGGGGCTTGGGCCGAAAGGGAACATGAGCTGAGCGAAGGCAAGGGGGGGTAGGGAGTCGAAGTCTGGGGATGAAGGGGGATCGGGCCCAAGGCCAGAGCGAGACAGAGCGAGACAGCGGAAAGGGATGAAGGGGGATCGGGGCTTGGGCCGAAAGGGAACATGAGCTGAGCGAAGGCAAGGGGGGGTAGGGAGTCGAAGTCTGGGGATGAAGGGGGATCGGGCCCAAGGCCAGAGCGAGACAGCGGAAAGGGATGAAGGGGGATCGGGGCTTGGGCCGAAAGGGAACATGAGCTGAGCGAAGCCAAGGGGGGGTAGGGAGTCGAAGCCTGGGGATGAAGGGGGATCGGGCCCAAGGCCAGAGCGAGACAGCGGAAAGGGATGAAGGGGGATCGGGGCTTGGGCCGAAAGGGAACATGAGCTGAGCGAAGGCAAGGGGGGGTAGGGAGTCGAAGTCTGGGGATGAAGGGGGATCGGGCCCAAGGCCAGAGCGAGACAGAGCGAGACAGCGGAAAGGGATGAAGGGGGATCGGGGCTTGGGCCGAAAGGGAACATGAGCTGAGCGAAGGCAAGGGGGGGTAGGGAGTCGAAGTCTGGGGATGAAGGGGGATCGGGCCCAAGGCCAGAGCGAGACAGCGTCCCGCGAGCGTACGCCGCCTCCGACGAGCCGCAGGTCCGCCGAAAGGGAACATGAGCTTATCCCGCTGGAGCGCGCTGATAAGTGCAGCAAGGCCTGAAGTAGGGGAAAACGCTCAGGGGCGAAAGGTGCGTGGGCGAAATGTATGTATAGTCGCCAGTGCTAAATTCGGCCAATCTGGCGCCAATGACTTTGCAAAATTCACCAGAGCTTCTATAAATATGACATGTTCTTGCCTCTTGGTCATTTAGTCCTTTCGATTTCCTGATTAACTGATCTGTGTAGTGATTTATTTTGTTATGGAATCAGTTCTTTCAAAGCGTGGCAAGAAGAAGCTAGTTTACGAAAATCATATTTATGTATTCTCTAAACGAACAGCAGATGACAGACATGCTATTTGGGTATGCGAAAAGCGGTCAAGGTGTAAAGGACGCGTTTGGACTGAAGGAATTGATGGCGAAGTTGTGAAAATCGTAAATATACATAATCATGCAGCACAGGCAGCAAGGCCTGAAGTAGTTCGATTAATCAATGAAGTTACTTCCAGGGCAAGGTCGACACAGGAGACGCCACAGCAGATTCTTAGTGAGGTCATTTCAGGCAGCCATGCAAACGTTGGAGCGCTTCTGCCTAGAAAAGATTCGCTAAAGAGATCAATTCGATCGTCAAGACAAGTCGAGGGTATGCCGCGGCTGCCTCAAACCGTTGATCAACTCGTCATCCCGCCAGAATTTCAGGAGATCATTATCAATGGCGTCCAACAGCAATTTCTTTTGTGGGACTCGGGTAAACTTTTCTTTTCAAGCTATTAGCATTATGTACTCGTACATGTAGGCGTTATTTGCTCGCATTTTATATCACTTTGTGGCACATAAAATGGCCCAAAATTTCTTAATTTATTAGAATTGGTCAAACAAGTATGTCTTAGTTTTCTAAGCCGTTTTAAGCGTTATCTTGAATTATTGTTGCTATATAATCTTCCACATTTAATTTTACTAAATTACTAGGTACAATTTTAGTAGAATTTGTGAAACATTCCATTAACGTAATAGCTCAAAAAAATGAAGAAAAAATTTTTTTTTTGTCTTTCGGAATTTTTTGATGCCAGCGAATAGAGCTCGTCGAAAAATGTTGTTTTTTCTGCACCCCTGACTATTTCTGACCCTTTTTTGGACTTTGAAAAGCCCATGTATGTCCCGTCCCAACTGAGGGGTTTCCTCCATCCACCGCCTAAATTTATGCCTAAATTATTTTTATTTTTATTCAGGGACTGGAACCAGCCGAATATTGATATTTGGAACGAGGGATAATCTCCACTCGTTGGCACAGAGCAGTGAATGGTTCGCTGATGGCACGTTTTCTACTGCACCAGCTTTGTTCGAGCAGCTTTATACGATCCATGCAGTTCACGGTGGTGTCATCATTCCAGCATTGTACGCGCTGTTGCCGAACAAGACCCGAACAACCTATCGACAGATGCTGCAGCAGCTTAAGAATATGCAGCCAGGTCTCCAACCGAAGCAGTTGATGACCGATTTTGAACAAGCTGCAATTCAAGCGTTTGAAATCGAGTTTCCTAACATGGAGAAAACAGGCTGCTTCTTCCACTTGTCGCAGTCAATATGGCGAAGAGTTCAGAATGAAGGATTGAAAGTGCGCTACCAAAATGACCACGAATTTGCACAGTGGATCCGCATGATACCAGCTCTTGCTTTTCTGCCTCCGGCCAGTGTTGTGCAATCATTTGAAGAGCTGCTGGAAGATCCCAAATTTCCAGAAGAAGCACTACCCATTGCCAACTATTTCGAGGACACCTACATTGGTCGAATGAACCGAAGAGGACGCCAGAATCCATTGTTTCCAGTTGTGTTTTGGAATGTTCATCAACGAACGTTGAAAGGCCAACATCGGACGAACAATGACGTCGAGGGCTGGCATCGCAGCTTTCAAGAAACCTGCGGCTCACTTTTCCCCAATATATACCGCTTCATCAACTGCTTGAAAAGACAGCAAGGACTTCACAATTTTGAAATCACGCAGATTATAGCAGGCAATCCTGTCAATGCGCGAAACAAGAAATACGCGGCTATTTCTGCAAGAATTCTGCGTATTGTGGAGGACTTGGACAATCGAAATTTGATCGACTATCTCAGAGGAATAGCATACAATTTTGAATTTTGATTGACGTTCACTGTATTTCATTTTACTTGTTATTTGACTGTGTTGTGTTTGGACTGTTATTTCATTTGACAGGTTAGTTTTTGTTCACTTTATCACTGTATTTCATTTTACTTGTTATTTGAATGTTATTTGACTGTTTTGTTTAGCACAGTAAAAAATTAAAAAAATAAATCCTGTTTTAGCCCAGCCTCTTGTTTCCAACAGTGGCCAATCCAGGTCATCCCCAATATATGCTCTCTGCAAATGGTGTGCACTCTTCACAGGGAGCGCATATTCTTCATGGTGCATAAAAGAAGCCAAAATGTATACAAATTTCAAGTTTATTTAGCTTTGATATACTGCGTTAATTTCCAAAGAGGTTTACATTGTACAAAATTTAAAATATAAGTAAAAATGGGGTAGTAAAAAGACAGACTGCATGGTATTAAAGACAAAACACGCTAAAAGGGGAAAATGGTTGGGACACATTGCATAAAAATAAAGGGGCATGGGGAAAAGAAGAGGGAGAAATGGAATGTCTGATATGTGGCCATTGCCTGAGTCTCATGAGCAATTAAACCTAGGTATAGATCTTTAAAGAGAAAGGTTTTGAGGCTAGATTTGGAGTTGTTGCAGTTAGTTTCTTGCCTTGCTACAATCCCTCATGCCATGCTTTCCACACAATGTTTAACATTCCATGTGTGCATGACACACATAGCACGGAGCTCTGGCCCAAGCCCCGATCCCCCTTCATCCCCAAACTTCGACTCCCTACCCCCCCTTGGCTTCTCTCGCGCTCACAACAGTAGCTGGACTGACCTACCCCCCCTTGGCTTCGCTCATGTTCCCTTTCGGCCCAAGCCCCGATCCCCCTTCATCCCCAGACTTCGTCTCCCTACCCCCCCCCTTGGCTTCTCTCGCGCTCACAACAGTAGCTGGACTGACCTACCCCCCCTTGGCTTCGCTCATGTTCCCTTTCGGCCCAAGCCCCGATCCCCCTTCATCCCCAGACTTCGTCTCCCTACCCCCCCCTTGGCTTCTCTCGCGCTCACAACAGTAGCTGGACTGACCTACCCCCCCTTGGCTTCGCTCATGTTCCCTTTTGGCCCAAGCCCCGATCCCCCTTCATCCCCAGACTTCGTCTCCCTACCCCCCCCCCTTGGCTTCTCTCGCGCTCACAACAGTAACTGGACTGACCTACCCCCCCTTGGCTTCGCTCATGTTCCCTTTCGGCCCAAGCCCCGATCCCCCTTCATCCCCAGACTTCGTCTCCCTACCCCCCCGCTTGGCTTCTCTCGCGCTCACAACAGTAGCTGGACTGACCTACCCCCCCTAGGCTTCGCTCGCGCACAGCTCTCGCGGGACGCTGTCTCGCTTTGGCCAGGTGCTCCTGCTTGGATAATCACTGGCGTGTATGGGGGGAGGGGAAAGTAGCCGTGTTCAGCACACACATCCCACCCTTCTCTAATACAGCTGTCTAATGCTGCAGTTGATTGCATCTCTCCAGAAGCCTCGATCCCCCCTTGGCTTCTCTCGCGCTCACAACAGTAGCTGGACTGATTTTCGCTCCGAGGTAAGGATTTTCGCTCCGAGACGGGGGCGAAATGTGTGGGGGCGAAATGTGGGGGCGAAATGTGTGGGGGCGAAATGTGGGGGCGAAATGTGGGGGGGCGAAATGTGGGGGTGAAATGTGGGGGGGCGAAATGTGTGGGGGTGAAACATCCGGGGGGCGAAATGTGTGGGGGCGAAACATCCGGGGGGCGAAATGTGCGGGGGCGAAATGTGGGGGGCGAAATGTGGGGGGCGAAATGTGGGGGGCGAAACTTCCGTGAACCGTAAATGACACTCCTGCTGTAAACAGCACCCCCGGCACCTCTTTGCGAACACGACGTCAAGCTGGACTACTCCCTCGCAAAGGCTGTCCTTCAATTGGAATCCAGAAAGGCAGACAGTATGCTACCTTTTGGTATAATTCCAGCAGTGTGCAAGTTGCCACCTTCTCCTTTGAGTATTGTGACATTGTGGACTGTTCATCAATTGATATCCTAAGGCTGTGTCATTGGTTCTCAGAGATTTCTAAAACTAAAGACATATGTATATATATTACATTACATTACATTACATTACAGATTTCTATTCCGCTTGTGCCTTGCGGTTCTAAGCGGATTACAAATTAAGAGACTGTATGATTTCTGGAATAATACAGTATATAGAATCAGGAAAGAATCAAGTTACAATTGATTAGTCTGGACGTTTCCAGGAAGCATTTAGAGCATATAGTAGATAGATAGTAGGTTGTTGAAGTGAGTTGTACAATGTTTAGGTATAGTTATGGTGGTGGTGTTCGTGTGTGTATTTTCTAGTGCTATGTAGAGGTTAAGATGAAGGAAAGTATTTTTTGAAGAGATGAGTTTTGATTTCTTTTCGGAATTCCTTTATGTCTATATATGTGTTACTGACTCACGTTGGGGGGATAAGTGTGCATTCTGGGGAGCGGTAGGGTGGAATATTGATACTGACTGGGTTTATAAATCAGAAAGTACTCTGAAAAAAGTGGACCAAAATGGTAAATCACTGCTTACTTGTATAACCCTTCATAAGGTTGGAAACTGTTATAGGAAAAGTGTTCCTGCACAAATTATTAAGCTTTCTCTTAATATTGACAACCCTGGACCTACTGATGAAGGTATGTACATTATGGACATGTGGTTTAAGGGTGGGTCTAGCTATCTGACCCATCAGTTTTCTTACGGGATCTATCTACCTCCTCTAATTTTACCTATCCCCTTTGTGCACTGTAGTGTTCTAAATACCTTTTGCTGCCTGGACAGAAAAAGCTTGATATTGCCATTACCACCTATAAGGGTAATTACACATGTGCAGTGTTCCCTCTAAGCGGGCGGGTGTTGTGAGCAAACTTTTTTCACTGTGAGCTAAAAATATCGGGCGCCAGCAAGTTATGAGCCAAATAAATATGTTGTCAAAGTTGCTGATACATGAGGACGAGGTATTCAAAGGAATTTTAGGCCTACACGCTAAATTAAATAACGTTAAATAATATTTTTAAGAACACAAAACAACGCATTAATTCTTGAAAGTACGAAATTCTTTATTTTTTTTATTTTATTTTTTTTTTTTACCAGAAAAACTCAAATTTATTTTAAAACAGTCTACAGAAATTGTAGGGATGAAATGATATCTTAATAAATGTTTTACAACAAATGTAGTTATGTCTGTTACATCCATATGTGTAAACTGTAAATTAAAAACAGTCCAGAAGACAATACGTTTGATGCTTTCAATTTCTAGACAATCTATCAATTCCAGCTTCTACACAAAAATATAAATACATTAAAACAAAATATTGAAAACCATTTTATTGGGCACAAAGTTTGCCTTCAGTGAGAAGAGTTCACTCAATATGTTGTAGAATAATTGTTGTGAAACTGGAATGGAATCAATTCTTCACTCAAGTTAGATATCATCAATATCTTCATCATCATCCCCAATATCATCAAACTGGATTTCATCGTCATCACCGGGGCCAAATGTGTCCGTTTCATTGATTTTAGCATGTTCTGGAAGTTCTCCATAGGCTTTTAGGCTCCAAAATTCTTTATTAAGATTGTTCTCTTCTGCCTTTTTCTGATTTCCAAAAATTGTAAACACTGTCTATGTTTACATTATTTCCTGTGGCTAAATAAAGTTTGATTCTAATTAGGCATTCCAAATGTTCTACTCTTAACTTATTACGAGTCTTTGTCTTTATAGCATTCATCAAGCTAAATCCTCTCTCACAATCGGCACTTGAAGCCTGAAAGGTGCCACACACGTCTAATAGAGCATTTAGTCCACTGAACTGTTTATGCTGCTGAGCAAAATTGTACATTTCCTGAAGCGTTTGTATAGCTCCTGCTTTTACTTTTTCAGCAATAATATATTTGAACTCCGAATATTCTGAAATAAGCTGCCTTTTGAAACAATGTTCATCATCTTTGTTCATTAACAGAAAATAACGGTTAGATAATCGTGAAAATTGTTCGTTTCCAAATGTAAATTCCTCTAAGTTGGACGGATTTGAGATACAGTCTTTGTCGAAAACACGCCAGTCCTCTAATTCATTGTCAGGAAATCTTTTGTCCATATGATCACAAGTTTGTGTAATAAATGTAAGAATATGATCTGTTTTAATTACAGAATTACAAGATGAAATGAGAGTTTCAACATTTTCATTGAAATGTGGTTTTTCTCCCAGATATTGAGATCTGAGTTTCCTTAATTTGGCTTTAGTGAACTGGAATGCATCCAAAGGTGCCAAACAACTCTTCTGAAGAAGCTTACACAGTGATCCAAGCTCCTCAAGAACATCGCAGAGAATAAATAGCGCAACTTTAAATTCCAGATTACTCAATTTAGTCAGGCAGTATTTGTGCATGGGATCATTGTCTTCTTCCACCTGTTCTTGACAATATTCTAACAGGATGTCATAATTTCTAACCACTGCACTTACAGCAAAGTGCCGAGACAGCCACCTAACATCATGTATAGCTTTAAATGAAATGACATCTGAGTCTGCAGCATTAGCAATATCCTCCAGTTTGGCTTTTCGTACGCTCGATCTACTGAAAATCGTATACATTATATATATTATATAAGAAAAAGCCTCGAATTGCTCTTACCAAATTGAAAGCCTCCAAAGTTCATGGCGGTTTAAATTTACCAGATTTCTACTTTTACTATATTGCATCATTGGCCAAATATGGAGCTTATTGGATCACGGACCCCTGTTCCCAGGACCCTCCAGCTTGGTTCGAGATGGAACGATTTATATGTACACCACTACATGTCTCTTGTATGGCAACAATTCCAATCCCTAGACATTTGAGAAGATACTCTCTGTTGAGTGCGACGCAGCATGCCCTTCATCTATTAGATGCGATAGCAGAAATTTCAATCAAAGATAGCCCATTTGTGTCTATTTGGAACAACCCCAAACTCCAACACAACGGAAAGTCACTTTCATGGAAAAGATGGCAGCAGGCTGGGCTATGGTTTCCTCATCAAATAACTACTCAGACCTCTATTGTGCCTTTCAACACACTCTGCTCTACATACTCATTACCTCCTTCCACATTTTCTCAATGGCTTTCCCTCACTGAAGCAATATCCTCTCAGTCCCTACGATTTGACTTTGAGTTATCCATTCACACTATACGCCATTGGTCTTTACTGGCTATATCGAAGGGCAAAGCAATCTCTTTATTTTACAGCATACTAAGGGACAACTCCTTTATCTTTTCTCCTCATTCCATGAAACACTGGGAATCCATACTAACAACCCCTCTTACTGATGTTGACTGGGATCTTTTTTGGTCCTCGACAAATCGTCCTCTCTTATCTTCCAGAGTTTCACAGTCAATGTTCTTCGTCATGTGGAATGCGGTATGGACTCCTTTTCGGATGTGGAAAGCCAACCTTAAACAAAACTCTATATGCTGGAATTGTATGAAGGAGGCCGGAACCCTTGATCATATGCTCTTCCACTGCACTCCAGTTCGCTCCTTCTGGTCTCGCATTTGGGACACTATAAAGCATGTTACTAACTGTTCGGATGAACTTTCTTTGGATATTATAATTCTCAGATCTCAGCACCCCTGCTTTGTTCTTTCGAATTGTCCTCCTAAACTTATTGACACTATGTTTGTGACTGCCCTTATGCATATATTGAAGAATTGGAAATCCTCTTCATCATTGGATTATACTTTTTGGTGGAAATCTTTGTGCATGTATCATAAATTTGAATCATATGCTTATGAGAAGAAAAATATTGCTCGACTATCCATGAACATGACACTATGCAACTCACCTTGGAAATTCTTAGACTCCTATGTTAGATCTGTTTCATAGACACTCCTGTCCTTCTCTCTTTCTCTTTCTCTCCTTCTCTTTCTTTTATCTTTTCTCTCCTTCTTTCTTTCTTTCTGTTTTCTTATAAACAGTCCAAGTACTTTGGATCTCTTAGAAGGTTTCAAACCCAATTACAATTGATTGTAGTTACTGCTGTGTTACACTAAGTGTTATTAGTTTCGAGATCCCGGTGTCGTACATGTATCTGAATGCATTTTTGGACTGTATCTTTTCATAAAGCTTAATAAAAATATTGAACTAAAAAAAAAATGGGATCGTTTTCCATGCATCGTCTATGCCTAGATCTTCGCGGTGAGCTACACAGTGTTGCTCTAGAAGATGAGGAACTGATTGACGTAACTTTGCAGCTACACCATTATGCTTCCCAAGCATGACTGATGCTCCATCGGACGTGAACATGACCATACGACTGAAATCTAAATCGTTCTCACTATAAAACTGCTTTATAGCATCAACTATAGCTGTGCTGTCACAAGCAGTTAGATGTTTGATGCCAGCAAAAACTGTCTCATGAATGTTGCTGCCACTTCTTCTAAATTTAATGTATATTATGAGCATTTTCGAAACAGAAATATCAGTACTTTCATCAATTATTAGGGTATGAAAAGGAGACCTCCGGATTTCTGTAAATGTTTCCCGTTTAACAATGGCATTTATGCAGTCAAGGAACTCGAAAGCAGAGTTTTTGCTTCTCCAGCTATCAGGTATTTTTACGTATTTAGCCATGTGATTGTGAATTTCCTGGACGGATAGCATGGACGAATTCAACTTTACCGCTAGCAATATATTATCAATTAAAATGTTAACTTCCTCTGGACTTGATTTATATCTCTGTGCGTATTCGATTCTGTTGTTCCAACTATCGGAAGTTTCTTTCAAGAAATTCATTAGAAAACCTCGGCTTTGATTGTGAAGCTTTTGAACCGCTTCTAAATGAGAATTATGATTCAGATGACGCTTTAAATAATCAATTTTCCACTCAGACCAAGTCTTCCCTGTGCTCCATTCTCCGTTAACACCTGCTTTTCGGCATAGGGAGCAAATTAATGCGTTGTCCGTGTCGCTATATTCGAATATTTCTTTCATCGCCACTGTTTTCCGTCCACTCGCGTGCGGCAACGTGGTGTCAACCAAAAACTCGGTCAGCCATTCCTTCTTAAATTGGCTGCGCTTTTTCTTTGTGCTGCTACCAAACTCTTCATTCTCTTTACGCTTCGACATTTTCGAATGGATGTAAAAATTATTTGACTGAATCTATGGAAGATCGCAAAAGAAAGTTTATGCACACGCTTCAAACGATCGAAACTTGAAAAGAACTTGCTTCATGCATGTATAGATAAACAATGGCGCTCGTGCGGCCTCAGTTTTGTAGCGCATTACTAATTTACTAGTAGTAGTACCGTGTTTCCCCGATGATAAGGCAGGGCCATCAAATAAGACAGCCCCCCCTTTTTAGACAAAAATATAAAATAAGGCACCCCCGCAAATAAGCCACCCACCGATACCTGCGCTTACCCGAATCGAGTGGTACGGTGGGTGACTTCATGTGGTGCCTAGTGCAGGAAATCACTCGCGTCTGCTCTGACCGCCTCTTCCTGCACGAAGTCGGGCCTTATCCAATCAGGAGCTGCATGTCAAAGCAGCTCCTGATTGAATAAGACCCGGCTTCTTGCAAGAAGAGGCGGTCGGAGCGTACGCGAGTCCGGCTGCCTCTCCTTGTTGGCGAGCTGAGCGGACCGTCGGGATCGACCCCCCGCACCCCCTAGGTACGCCTCTGCAAGTCTTGCCTTGCCCGGATTTGCCGCTCTCTTCCGGTGTTACTCCCCCCCCCCACCCGACTCTCCTCTCGCCGCCCTGCCATCTGCCGTACGCCTCTTCCGATCGCCCCCCTCCCTGCTCGCACCCCCACCCCGACGTCCGATTCCTCCCCCAGCCTCCCCTTACCTTTGCGACGCGTTACATGGACTGCCAGCTCGCCTGCCTGCAAGCACGTGTGTGCGCTGTGACGAGAAACTTGTGCGCTGCGATGTAATATTTTGTGCGCCAGCGCACGCCAGCGCAGCTTAGCGGGAACACTGCACATGTCATGTTTTTAATTTGCACAGGGTATCAATTCCTCCACTTCCCTTGGGTCTGAAGGGGGTACACATGGTAATACCTTTGTCAGGAAGGGAACGTACACTACAACTGGTGCCCACAGTAAGGCCCAGGAAGAGTACCAGAAGCCTGGGAGGAAAGTGCAGGACACTGGAACTCCTAACAAGATGAATATAACCTGTTTCAGGTGTGGGAAAACGGGTCATATCCAAAAACAATGTAGGGTCAAATTGACACTTACGACCTCACGGGGCGGAGCAGAAGTACAGTCAAGGCCCTATGAGGTACAGGTCCAAATAAATGGGCAGAAAGTTAAGGCGCTACTGGATACAGGGGCAGAGCAGTCCATCATGTCCCGTTCCTGCTGGGAAAAGGTTAAGAAAAGGGGTCCCTTCAGGAAGATCTCAGAAAGGGTAGCAGTAATCTGTGTCCATGGGGAGAAACACACTTATCCCAGCTATCTCATCCCGGTTGTGTATAAGGAAGAGGTGAAGACCCTGGGGGTGGCGGTTATTCCAGGTGCCCCTGTCGCTCTCATCTTAGGAAGAGATTGGACAGGCCTTGGGGAAGGTATCCAGGAAAGGAGCTCTTTTGCATCTCCCAGGGAAAGCGGGGAAGATAGGTGTACCCTGATGACCCAGGACAGTTCTAATGAACGGCCCAAGAGGGATAGGTCCTATAGATATTATCCTCAACAAGGAGGGAGGGCTCGTTTCCGATGGTACCCCACGATTAGGTGGGCTCCCTTATCGGAGCATGCCCAAGCACCCACACAGGCATATGATAAGGCGGCTGGGTGTGATATCTATGCGGCACAGGATGTGGTAGTGGAGGCCAGAGATAGAGCGCTAGTCCCTACAGATATCCAGGTATCCCCGCCACCGGGATCTTACCTAAGAGTGGCCGCTCGATCAGGACTATCTTTACGGCAGTCTTTGGACGTAGGGGCAGGGGTTATAGACCCTGACTTCCGGGGTAATGTGTCGGTGTTGTTAATAAACCATGGGGGGGCAGATTACCCGGTTAAAAGGGGTGACCGCATCGCGCAGCTAATTTGTGAGCGAATCTGGCACCCTAAAGTGGAAAAGTGGAGGTACTTACGTCCTACCCGCCGGGGAATGAAGGGTTTCGGTTCCTCTAATACTCCCTTAAGCGTTGTGGTTGTGTTAAATCCGGCCATGACCCAGGAGGATCAGGATTCTCTGACAGTGATTGAGAGAGCTGTAGAACAGCAATTTGTTAAACTGCAGCGGGAATTAACTCAAGGACAGGAAGACCAGAGACAACATTGGGAACAAACAGTTCAGCAGATGGAGGGGAATCTAGGTAATAAATTGCAGGAAACTCTGTTACAAAAAGATCAGTTGCTTAGGACAACCCTAGAGGAGAATCTTCAGCAGTGCCAAAAAGATTTGCAAGCCCTAAAGACTAACACCCAAGATATTAGGGATCAAATGCAACATGTGGAGAAACATCGAGACCCTACTGTCATTGTTCAGGATATTGCTTGTGCGGTCAGTCAAGTGAAGGATGAAATTAAAAAGGTACAGACACAAGTAGAACAGATAGGAAGTAGGGACCTTAAGAAAATGGGTGAGCTTATTTCCAGTTTTGGACCCAGGGTGGATTCGTTAGAGGAAAGCTTCCTTCTGCTAACCGATCCGGAGGAAATAGCCCGGGCCTATGAGGTTCAGCAGAGGGAAGGTTGCTATACCCCTGATCCAAGTCCTTCTGGTTGGAAGAAAGGTGGCAAGAACAGAAAGAGCTAAATCCACCCCTAGCAGTCATTTAAGGGGGAGGGTATGTGGTACGCTGCCTATGCCTGCTAGGTGTGTTCCTAGTCCAGAGCCCGGTCTGAAGACCAACCTTCTCCCCGATGTTACCAATTCCTCTTTTTATGAATCTCCTGATGCCATTTCTCCGTTGCTCTCTAGAGGGAGTCAAAGAGCACAGGTTCAGAAGGCCCATCCCCCTCTCAGGCCCAGGCTTGCTGATAAGAAATTCTTTTCACCTGAGGGTTGGGGGCGGGGCTGCAAGCTAGTTACCCAGAGAGGAAAGCTCCTGGGGAATCAGTTAAAAGGAGAAGAGGCACAGGACAGGCAAGAGAGTTCAGGGCTGGGAGATTCTGATAGCGGTTCTCCACTTGAATGCATGGAGCTGACTGAAGCCGGTGAAGTATCTTCTTTGAGGGAAAATGAAGAACCACAGTCCATGGAAATAGACCAGGATTCATCTGCTGCTCCAATTAGTGGGAACCTACCAATGGAAGTTGGCTCCTGTGAAGGCAAGCTGCTTGTTGGTTAAATGTGAGTAACTGGGAACCTTTTCTGAATGAGAGACTTCCATAAGTATATTATGCCCTGTAGGAGCTTCAGAAACCAAAAAGCTCCAGAAGATTTGAAAGACTCTTTTTTGTTTGCTGAGAGTTTTTTTTTTGTTGTTGTTGTTTCTCTGATATGAGAAAGGACTATTTCCAGCATAGGTAGTGAGGTTTGCCTCACGTATTTTTGTGGTGGGATAGTGGGCCTATTTGGCAGTATAATATCACGTGAAGCACACTACCTCCCCAGCTTTGCAGCAGCTGGGTAAGTCACAGCGTTGCTCTGACTAGTGCTGTGAGAGTCAATTTAAGACTGTTTATATTTTGTTTCCTGACTAAGAAATAAGCATGGGCTGAAGCCAATTGCCTGAACTTAGAAGGACTGAAACTGTTGGACATTTACCCTTTGGGACAGTTTGCTGTTTTTGTGGTTTTCTTTTTATTTGTTTGTTGCTTTGGGAGCTTATTGCTAAACATGGAAATATCCTGACCAGGTTTTTGTTTTCTCCCAAAGGAAAAATAAATTCTGATTTTTATTT
The DNA here is from genome assembly GCF_902459505.1 of Geotrypetes seraphini. Lineage (NCBI taxonomy): Eukaryota > Metazoa > Chordata > Amphibia > Gymnophiona > Dermophiidae > Geotrypetes > Geotrypetes seraphini. The sequence continues at coordinate 89,949,689 of NC_047093.1, read as the reverse complement.
AAATAACTACCCTGGACTGGTGTAACAGTGTTTTCTCTTCCACCATTATTTCCCTTGTGCAGCTCATCGCGGCTCACAAGAGCACAACTTTCATGTCCCAGCCGCTCAGGGCCCATTGTCCTGAGCCGGTTGGTGACATATTTGGTATCAGTTTTGGGATTTTTATTTTACTGCCTTTGTGTTGGAGACTAAATGGAAGAAGAAACTTAGCCAGGGTTTGGAACTGTGAAATACAGAGTTGGACTAATAAGTTGATTTTTGCTTGTGATTTTTGTTGAATGAAAATTGAGACAACCGGAACTGAGAGTGGTGCAGCAGGAGTAAAGACCTGGGAAGAAGCTGTATCGGGGTTCGTGTTTGCCATAAGCTGGGGAAGCAGAAATCGGAAGCAGAACCAGAGGGAGCCCAGCAGTGTTCCGGAAAGCCATCCCAAGTTATTAATCCCAAAGGCTCAGACTCATCAGTTTGTCCGGTAAGGGTACCCTAGGGACAGCTGGTTGAGGATACTGGGATTAATAGCCTTGCTGGGAGGTGGGAGCTGGGGGGCTAGCGCTCTGGGGAGTGGGAACTAAAGAAAAAAAAAAAAAAAAAGGTTCCGCACTTGGGTTCTGTTTTCTGTGCTTACTTTACAGGGGCAGCATGGATCTGCAGCAGCTATTCACGCTCTTGGCTTCTGAACGTCAGAAACAGACGGAAGACTTGAAGGTCGTTTTGCAGGCCAACCAGGATCTCTGGCGAGCGAGCCAAGTGGAGACCGGTCGGCGGCATGAGGAGTTGGTACACGCCATGGGAGAGCAGAGCAGGACATTTGCCCAGTTACTTCAAGGCACAACTGCTGGTGGACAGAGGGCTGTGTTGCCGGCGGGAACAGGAGACCCGGTAGGAGTGAACTCTTTTGCTAACATGCAGTTGTGTAAGATGGGGCCTACAGATGCACCTGATGACTTCTTGTTGGCGTTTGAAAGGATGGCAGTGGCTGCAGGCTGGCCAGAACAGCAATGGGCCATGAGGCTGATACCGTGCCTGGCTGGTACAGCGTTGGCCGCCTATCAGACTCTCAGCCCTGAACTAGCTAGCAATTACCGTGCCATAAAGAACCACATCCTTGATTATTTAGGTTATACACGAGAACATTATCGACAGGAGTTTAGGAGTACCCAACTGAAAGATAAGGAAAGGCCTAAAGCACTCCTACATAGATTGAGGAAGTTGGCTGAGCGGTGGTTACAACCCTGTCTGACGGATCCTCAGGCTATGTTGGCTGAGATTTTACAAGAGCAATTTTTGGAAGCTCTACCAAAAAACCTCAGAGCCTGGATTCAAAGGCAGGGGAGTCGGCCGCTGGGCCAAGTCATCGAGCTAGCAGAGGCTTATATCAATTCCTCCACTTCCCTTGGGTCTGAAGGGGGTACACATGGTAATACCTTTGTCAGGAAGGGAACGTACACTACAACTGGTGCCCACAGTAAGGCCCAGGAAGAGTACCAGAAGCCTGGGAGGAAAGTGCAGGACACTGGAACTCCCAACAAGATGAATATAACCTGTTTCAGGTGTGGGAAAACGGGTCATATCCAAAAACAATGTAGGGTCAAATTGACACTTACGACCTCACGGGGCGGAGCAGAAGTACAGTCAAGGCCCTATGAGGTACAGGTCCAAATAAATGGGCAGAAAGTTATGGCCCTAGATATGATTCTAGCTAAGAATTCTGTAAAATTCTTCCCAGTACTTTATGCTGTTGTACTTTTATTCCTGACAATATAGGTCCTACTACGGCCATTCAGAAATTAGCAGACCTCTTTGCTGAGCTCCAATGTAACTCTGGTTTATCTAATTCTTGGGATCAGCACTTTAGTTGAATGCAGGGTTGGGTAAAAGACATTTTTATTGTTATAATCTCTTATTATCTGCAGTCTTGTCTTGACTGCTCATGTACTGTGTTATTTGTATTACAGCTCCTAAAACCCCTCCTCGAGAGACATATCTAGAGTATCTCTCCCTCCAAGCTCATGCTGTGCATTTATGACATCATTTTCATGACGTAAGAGGGGATTGAAGGGACACGTATCAGTATCATGTACCTTGGTAGTTTTCCATAGAATGTTTTGAAGCTGTAAGAAATCCAGACCCTGTTTGTTTTTCCTTCTCTGATGTTTGATAAGATGTGTGTTATCATGTTGTGAAGTGACTTCAATTGTTTTTATAAGCCGTATTTGCAAACAGCTTTAGATAAGCTCTGCTGACCACAGCACCCTCTGTGGACTTCAGTCTCTAGCTAAGAAAAATGCTGATTTCTTTAAAGTTTCATGTGACCTGTGTCCATATATGGTTTGCATTTATGTCACATGCTGACACATGTCAGCCCCTCGAGGGCTGCAATCCAGTTGGGTTTTCAGGATTTCTGTAATGAATATTCATGAGATCTATTAGATCTCATGCATATTCATTGGGGAAATCCTTATAATGACTGAATTGCGGCCCTCAAGGAGGGACTTTGATACCCCTGCTAACCCATCATATTTCCAGTTCCATATACTAGTCAAAAAACAATTAAAACCCTCTCCTCTCTCCCCCCAGCCCTCCTTCTCCCCCCTTTACTTCCAATATCAAGCCAAGGCTATCAGAAGCTATTCTCCTAAAGAGCTGCTACACATTCCTTTATCTTGTGAGCATGTGATAGACAGAGAAACTAGGACACTAGTTAGTCCTTCTGCCTTACCATACTGACAGATATGAACAGCAGCTTCAAAATAAGCAGTCCACATTACTGACCAGTGCTTATTAGAGTCCTGCAAGGTAACCATTAACTTTAACAATTTTTGTAAAAGACTCCACATCTTTCCATTCACTCTCTTGAAAGGGCAACTAACTATAGGAAGCATTTCATTTCACAGACTTGAAAACATCATAATTACTCCTTAATAGCCACTAAAGGTCACCAAATTATGGTCACCACGATAGGATCTAGAACTTCAAATCTGGTCCTGTCATACATTGCTGTTTATCTAAAAGGCAGAATATTCAGTGCTATCACTTATGACTTACATTTTGGAAATGCCTTTTTTTTTTTTTTTAATGCAAATCCCACTTGATAATACCACCCCCTACCAACAAATCCTGCAGTGGTATTGTCACCCGTGTGAAATCCCACTGTTTCTCCACTGTCAGTTTGATACTATCACGTGGTATCATTTATTTAAGTGAACATTCTCATTACTAGCATAACCTTGCAGTTTAACATTTTGTCCCTGGTCTAACACCACAGGCTGTGACTTTGAAAAGCCATAGAACTACGTAGGAAGATATATGCTCATTAAATTCTCTTTATAATCAACAGCACTTTTATAGATTATCGCTGCAGGGGTTTAGTGCACTTACTAATACAGCGGCAAGCAGACAGAAATTTGGGAGGAGGGAGGGACTGATCTGAGAACATAAAGATGTATTCATTATTAGGTATCAGTGTGGACATAACCTGGTTTATTAATGCTTGATCTCTGGAGCAATTTCGTTTTCTACAAAACAGAGCTAACTGTGCTTGAAGTAATTCTTTAAACTCACTTTACTGTGTTTGTGGCAGTTACACACCATGTTCCCTCAAGGGGATTATATGAATAAAGTTTATTTTTCACCTTGATAAGGGTCCCTTGGTCTCCTTCACATGGTTCTGGATACAGAGCTCAAACCAACTGCCTTTGGCTGATAGGGATCCTCTGTAGCTGAGCCCAATCACCTGTTTCTACCAGTAGTGCATAGTCTGTAGCCTTTCACTGCTTAGAAAAATAACTTTTATAATCCAAGAAAGAGGTAATTCTAGTCAGCAGTGGCTCTTCTTCTGGCACTGCTCACTGGTTTCTTTATCGGCAACTCCCAGTCAGTATGCTTTTAAACCAGCGGAAATAAACCTGATAATCCAAACAGAAAGGTGAGTTCATTTAGCAGTTGTTTTCTCTCTGCACTGCTCACCTATTTCTTTTAAGGAGCTCTCAGTCAATGTGCTATTAAACCAGCAGAAATAAACTTTATATTCTTAACAGAGGATTTTCTCCAGCATTGGCTTTTCAGAATGCTTATTCTTCCTCCTTCTCTTTCTTTTCTTTATTGTCGAGCAATATTGCATTCAAAGTCCTCAACTTCATTTCCTGTGTCTTCTTCCTGCTCAGCTCATTCCATAGGCTCAGGCTCTTACTCCCTATCCTTTTGTTCCAGCTGTGTGTCATTTATCTGGGAGTCTACAACCGATGGGGGATGGGTGAGACTCAGCAAAAACCAGGGGTGGCCTGCTATATTGTCTATGGAGCCAAGGATATTAGGATTCTTCCCCCTTTAGCTCCCCCTTTTGTTGAAAATGAGAATAATCTCCTATGGTGGAATTAGAACTCAGAGCTTCCTGCAGGAGTGGACAATCCATATAACACACATCAATGAGTTGTGGCGCGGACCTAACATGGTCCATGATTCGGCTTTGAAAGCCTTCTTCAGGGGTCCAAATGCTGAATGCCACATGACTTAATCATGCATAAAGCGTACAATGTTGTGTTGAAGCTTGATGAGCTTTCCTTTCACAATTTTCTGACTCACACAACATTGTATGCTTTATGCATGCATGATTCAGTTGTGTGGGATTCAGAATTTGGACCCCTGAAGAAGGCATTCAAAGCCGAAACATGGACCGTGTTGGGTCCGCACCACAACTCATTGATGTGTGTTATATGGGTTGTTATTACCTGCACTATTTGGATTACTTGCGAAGAATAATTGTAATAAATTTTTACAGCAAGAGCCGCGTAACCACAGTTCTGCTTTTGTTTTTGGTCTTCCCTTCATTTACTGTGGAACTTGTTGCTGTTTTCTTGTTACTGACCTTTATTAAAAACAACAGCTGCATACTGTAGTGCACATATAGACTTCTGGGCTTTCACTGGATGCCAAGCAATGGAAACCATCATTTTGTCATTGCTTCTGCAAAAGCTGACAGATGGAGCAGGGAGAGCAAAGCTGCTGCTCCATCAGCCAAGAGCAATCATGCAAATCTGCAGAAAGACACGTGACATCAACAACTAGCATTAGAAAACATGAAGTATCTTATTAGCATGCTTTAACACCAATAATATGCATTATTTTACTGTAGTCCCTGTAGTTAATAATGATATACGTTAGCAGTGTTAGCACATGCTGATCTGATAATGCACATTAATAACTGTCGCTGCAAGCTAGCAGACACAAATTTCACATCAGGTTCTATTTTCATATACGAGAGCTGTTTACAAAAGACTCCTGGGTCCTGGTTGCTTTTTATCTCAAGATGCATCTCTCCTTTCCCACACTCCCTGCATTAAAATATACTCCAATTGCACTTTAACCAAAACATGTTTGTTTCCCTCATTTGTTATTATTATAAATTAGTCACATCAGGAAATCTAACCCCTGAAACTGTAGAACGCTAACTTTCTTTCATTCTTTTTGCTGTCTAGCTCTGTTTAAAGGGATGAAGGTCTCTCACAGGGTCCCTGCCAGGCCAAGATGCAAAGAAGAAAGTGTTCCAACCACCTAGCGCAGTAATAGTTTTAAATTAGGAGGCATGACAAAAGGCTGCTTTATTTCTTCTGCTATGTGACTGAGTACATAAGTGGCCTTCATGCTATATAATAACTACCCAGGGGGATAACATTCTCTTTATTCTTAGATCTCCTTATGGGCTAAGTTTTAATCAATCAGGTTCAGTCACCCTGTAAATTCACCAGTGGTTTAATGAATGTGAAGATTAAAAATAATTATCTTGGCTATATTCTAGCGGGGCAACTGCCCTGGTATCTGTTATCCCAGTCTTTTTTTTCTTCCCCCAACTGACCAACTTTTAACTACCACCTCTACAGCCCTGAAGTAAAAGGGAAAGACAGATCCCTCTGTTTGGAAGGCTGAGCTCGGCTTCCATCCCGAAGCCTGACATTTGCAAACAGGCTTTCAGAGCGCCGGGGGGAGGAGGGGGGAACACGTGCAGGGTGGCAGAGAGGCAGTTTCTTTTTTTAAAAAGCTTTATTGTCGCGAGCCCGTGGTTTTAACTCACGGGTTTCCTTCCTCACGGCGTGTTCTTTTAAAACCAGGGCTCCAGAGTATGGCTGCATACAAGAGCAGGGTGGCAGAGAGGCAGGGCGACAGTCAGAAAGAACATCAGCGACTGGTCCCCAGCAGTTGCTTCTTTTTTGATCAGACAGCCCAGTCGGTGTTCCATATTTTGGTTACTGAATCGCTGCCTTACCTACTTTGCATGCCGTTTCCCCTCATTTGCATGCACGGATTGGATCAGATCAGAGGATGATTGGCACACAGGCTAGTGAATCGGGCCGGAGGAAAATCAGATCGGTACACGATCGCAGACACGATCGGTGGGCTGGGGAGGGTATCAATGGGAACTCCACTAATTTGGACATTAGGATGTTACTGGCCAGACTTTACAGTAGATATCCTGCAAACAACAGGATGGTTGGATAGGCTGGAGTGAGCTTAGATGGCAACATCAGCAGCTGGAACCTAGGACAATATCAAGTGGACTTTAGTCTATGGCCCAGAAATATCAAAGAAGAGAAGTTAATTTAATCATGTATTTTTTTTTAAATGAGAATAACTAATGGGCAGACTGGATGGACTGTTCAGGTTTTTATCTTGTGTCATTTACTATGCTATTCAGGAATAGTATTCATGACAACATCAGGCAAAAGCCATCTGTGTGTCCAACCTCAGGTCTCTTAAATGCATTTTAGCATCTGTCTTACATCTCTTTGAAAATCTGTCAGCACTGACTCTAATAGAACTGTAAAGAGCCACACTTTGAAGGCTCACCATCCTTTCATCTTTAATCAGCAAGCAACAAATATTAATTGACAGTTTCTTGAGGAAGACCAGAAGGAACCTCAAAATATGATGACAGGATCTGAGTCTCAAGCTGTGCTTAATTCAAGCCCAAACTGTGCCCATGGTTCAGTCTCTCCTCTATATTACTAGTGTTTATTGAGAGAGATGGCAGATAAAACTGAAAACACTCCAAAGGGTTTTGTAAAAAGCAAAAATACTTAAATAAAAGACACATGCCAGATTTGCAAAGAAGCCGTAACATCTTCAAGCACTGTTCCCTCTACGCTGAGCAGGAGTCCTCCAACGGCACTACTGCCAATAATGGGTACTCAATGGCATAGCAAGTGAGGTTGGTACCTGGGGCATTGGTGTGCATCCCCTACTCTTTCCCGCCACTTGAGTGCCCCGCCACTTGAGCACCCCGTGTACCTCTTTAAATATTCATCGGTGCGAGCATCTTCCACCTGCTGCTCGTGCCAGGCTCGGCTCACTTCTGATATCACGTCCTGGTCTTGCAACTATTTACCGTCTGCTTCATGCCCCTGGACATAAAGGTGGTCCCTAGGTCTGTCAGTATTTCCATAGGGATTCCTATCCTGGAGAAGGCTTCCTACAAAGCCATGGCCGCAGGTGTGACCTTCATGTTGCACAGAGCAATAGCCTCAGGATATCTAGTGGCATAGCCCAGAATGTCTAAAATATACTTGTTACCCCATGTGAGGCACTCCATAAGAACATATGTACATAGAATACCCTTACTGGGTCAGACCAATGGTCGATCTAGCCCAGTATTCTGTCTTTACGGTGGCCAATCCAGGTCACAAGAATCTGGGCAAAACCCAAATAGTAACAACATTTCAAGCTACCAAAGCAAGCAGTGGCAGGACTATGCAACTGGCAGGTCGGGCAAGATTAAGAGAATAATTCTATTTGCTTGTATATGCCTGGCTAGAAAAACAGGGCCAAAATCCATTCTTGAGGTTTCTCCTCCCCCAAATGACCTCCTAACAGGTGACTATAGGCTAACTACATAACTTGCTTGCGATATAGCTAGGGAACTAATAATTGCTCTATCTCTTCCCCTCCAGGTTCCCTTTGCAACTCTAAACACCAGATCTTTCTTAATTATGAAACGTGATTGCTATTTTAGAGGTAAATTGATTGCCCGTGGGGTTCCCATCCACCGTCATCACTTGAGCTCTAGTTGTCCTAAGGTACTCATCCTTTGCTTGGGCTCTCTTGAAATCTCCTGGGAACATCCCCATCCACTCAAGCAGGCTATCCAACAGGGTCTGGGGTATCCTGTCCCTCTTCTCCTGATTTTGGATCCTCATCTACCGCAGCTCCCAAGTTCAGGGGACAGTGCAACATTTCCCGCTGATTCTATTTGTGGGTTTTAGGCACCTTGGACTTCTCTACATAAAGGTCAGGATCTTCCAAAAGAAAGATCTTAGTGAAAGATCCTTCCTCCTTTCCTTGAGACCCATCAATTAACTGAGCCCAGAGAACTCCAAATTTCAGGAAATCCCAGCCCATAACAATGGGGTAGGGATGTCATGGCAAGACTGCTGCTTCCAGTTGGGTCCACCTGACTGGAGTCTTGAGACACACCTGGGCAGTAGGATACTGTCGGTGATCTCCATGCACACATGAAAGTACCACAGTCCATTCATAATTTACTTGCAGCCGGAACTTGGTCTCTCTTTGTATAAGAGTCTTGACGCTGTCAGAATCTACTAGTACTTGGCAATGGTTCCCATTCAGTTTGACTCCCGTCAGGAAGTTCCTGCCTCCAGGATGAGAGGTCTCCACAATATTACAGTCAGGTGATTCCACCATATTCATATCCACAGCATCTTCACTTATTTCCAGGTAGTCTCTTGCCAAATATCCCTTGGTTCAACACTTAAAGCAGATGAGGGTGTTCAAATTTTGTCCCCGGCTCCACCTGTGCTGACCATTTCTTGGTGAAGTTGACCTCTATTGCTCAGGCCTTCCCTTTATGGCTCCTGAGCTTGAGGGCGGTCTCCTTTCCTTGGGGTGCTTGATACTTCTTGGTTCAACCTTTTTTCCAGGACTCCATTCCGGTCTCTTCTCCTTCCTAGGTTCAGAAGCTGGTTGAACATGGTGGAATACTTCAGTCACATCCAAGGCAGTCTCTAGCATTAGAGCTCGGGGTGTTCTCTCACCTACTGTCTCATAGCCTGGGGTAATCCATCCAGGAACTGTTCCATTGGAACCATATTTGCTACCTCCACCTCAGACCTCTGTTCCAATTGTAACCACTTCCATGCAATCTCTTTCAGTTTATAGAAAAAACTGTGAGGGGTCTCTTTGATCTGGAGGGTGCTTCTCTAGAATCTCTACCTATAGGACTTTGGCGTATGCCCTGCCCATTCCAATATGCTGCCTTAACATATTTATAGGGAGCATGGCCATCAGGTATAACACTCTGGAAAGTGATTTGATTGCTCCTGGTTAAAAGGTTTCCCAGATATGTAGTTCACATGGTCTCTGGCCATCTAGCTCAGTGTTTCTCAAGTCAGTCCTGGAGCACCCCCTTGCCTTGTTTGTCAGGTCCTGGAGTACCCACTTGCCTCCATTGTTGACCGCTGCAACAACTTTAGCTAGAGGTATGGGGGAAGGGAAGGGAGCGCATGTGTGGAATGAGGAATGGGAAGAGGCAAGGGGGCAGAAGGGAGGATGAGGGGAGCTGTTGCCCCCACCAACATGGCGCCCAGGGCAGATCGCCCCCTCACTCATAAGTACATAAGTACATAAGTAGTCGCCTCGGCCGGGGCAGACCAGAGGTCCATCCAGCCCAGCGGTCCACTCACGCGGCGGCCCATCAGGCATATTGCCTGATCAGCGGTCCCTGACTAATTTTATGCCTACCTCTACACTTATCTCTAAACCTTCCACTGCTCTTATCTGTACCCCTCAATCCCTTTGTCTTCCAGGAACCTATCCAGGTCATCCTTGAAACCCTGTACTGTGCTATTTCTTATCACAGCCTCCGGAAGGGTGTTCCATGTGTCCACCACCCTCTGTGTGAAAAAGAATTTCCTTGCGTTTGTTTTAAACCTGTCCCCCTTCAATTTCATCGAGTGACCCCTTGTTCTTGTGGTTTCTTTCAAATTGAAAAATCTGTCTTTGTCAACCTTTTCGATGCCCCTCAGGATCTTGAAGGTCTCTATCATATCTCCTCTGAGTCTCCGCTTTTCCAGGGAGAACAGCCCCAGCTTCTTCAGTCTGTCAGTGTATGTAAGGTTTTCCATACCCTTAATCAGTTTAGTTGCTCTTCTCTGGACTCCCTCAAGCATTGCCATGTCCTTTTTGAGGTACGGTGACCAGTACTGTACACAGTATTCCAGATGCGGGCGCACCATAGCCCGGTACAGTGGCAGGATGACTTCCTTCGTTCTGGTCGAGATACCCTTCTTAATGATACCTAACATTTGGTTTGCTTTCCTCGAGGCTGTGGCGCATTGTGCCGACGCCTTCAATGTCGTGTCTACCATCACTCCCAAGTCTCTTTCCAGATTACTGACCCCTAGCATTGATCCCCCCATTTTGTAAGTGAACATCGGGTTCCTTCTCCCTATATGCATGACCTTGCATTTCCCTACATTGAAGCTCATTTGCCACTTTTTCGCCCACTCCCCCTTACTATGTCACTGAATTTGTCCCATGATACCCCATCCCACCATGCATTAGCCTTACCCCAACCTCACCCCACTGTAGCGTCCCCAAATATCTGAGTCACCAACCGCCTATGGTCCCCTGCCTTTAAGCATGACATCTCTTCAATGTGCCCAACCCAAATGTGAGACTCAACTAGGACAACCATTTTTGTGCTATTTGCAGACAGAAATGAAGCAGAGGAACACAAAGGCATAAGAACTAAATACTCAGGAGAAAATTGGGAGGGGTTTATAACAAAAGCAACATGACAGCAAAGGAGTATGGGAGAAGATGAAGACAAATGAAAATGCAAACAAGGATAATAGAAACATGAACCAACTTCAACATCGTAGTTTGTGAATGCAAAAAATGGTAACACTGATATAGAAGGATGCAGTCTCAATGAGAACAAGTGAGCACAAAAACAAAAACATAGTAATTAGACTGGAACACAGGAAAACAAGGCAGCATTAGAAGAGCAAAAACAAATTCCAGGAGCACCACAACAGTTGAACAGACAGCAGAAATACCAGAGCTGGTGTGGAAATAAATATACACTAGCCTGTGCTCATTTTAATCATTTTTTATTAATATATGCGAACATATAAGTCTGCTATAGTGGGTGATCATCTGGCATGCAGTGATCACCCATGGTTTGGCACATATCATATTTGTATGTTTTTTTGAACATTCATCTCTGGCATATATCATATTTGTATATATTTTTAACATTTGTCCTGTGTATGTTTATTTATCTTAGGCACAACAAAGAAAAATGGGGAGACCCAATGATCCACAGTGAAAACAATCCACCGATGAAAACAAAAACTGTGGATACAGATGTTCTGGAGATAATTTATTAAACACTGACATATAAAACCTTGAAAATTCAATTAAAAAAGTACAATGATAAAAAATACTGTGATAAAAATCCAACCGTAACTGTACACGGTCCGTGTTTCGGCGAACACGCCTTCCTCAGGGGTCCAATAGTTTGCAAACTCACATATAAAGAATTGGACTGAAAACAGTCTATTGTCTTTAAACATGTGAGCAAAGAACACCGCAGACAAGCTGAAGTAGCAAAAAAAAAAAAAAAAAAATGCATTGGGGTCCAGTATATGCTCTTTTACAAAGGATTTTACATGCCTGCCATATTTTGTTTCATTTAAATGTATATTTGTATGAATTTTAACTGGGATTTTATTTTGTGAATAAACGTATTTGTACACGCAGTTGTCTGATCAGTGTCCCTTCCCCACTCCTTTGTTTTTGTTTCTACAGTTTGCCCGTGGGGTTACTTTGTTCCTTTTGTATTTTTTGATACATGGTTTAATATTAAAACAGATGTAGAGAGGGTTCATTCAAAAGCAAAGGTTCAAAAGAATTAACTTTGTTCAGAAGGAGGATTACATGAAGGAGTTGTCTGGATGGGAACTTATGGAAGAAGTAGGAAAGCAGTAGGCCAAACAAAGGAATTACTGTAAAGGCAACTAATCATTTTGTAAGGAAACAAAGGCTGTATTGGTTCTCAGAAGGTAAAGAACATAAGAACATAAGCAATGCCTCTGCCGGGTCAGACCTGAGGTCCATCGTGCCCAGCAGTCCGCTCACGCGGCGGCCCAACAGGTCCAGGACCTGTGCAGTAATCCTCTATCTATACCCCTCTATCCCCTTTTCCAACAGGAAATTGTCCAATCCTTTCTTAATCCCCAGTACCATACTCTGCCCTATTACGTCCTCTGGAAGCGCATTCCAGGTGTCCACCACCCGCTGAGTAAAGAAAAACTTCCTAGCATTTGTTTTGAATCTATCCCCTTCAAATTTTTCCGAATGCCCTCTTGTTCTTTTATGTTTTGAAAATTTGAAGAATCTATCTCTCTCTACTTTCTCTATGCCCTTCATGATCTTGTAGGTTTCTATCATGTCTCCTCTGAGTCTCCACTTTTCCAGGGAGAAGAGCTCCAGCCTCTCCAATCTTTCAGTGTATGAAAGGTTTTCCATGCCCTTAATCATTCGTGTCGCTCTCCTCTGGACCCTCTCAAGTATTGCCATATCCTTCTTAAGGTACGGTGACCAATACTGAACGCAGTACTCCAGGTGCGGGCGCACCATTGCCCGATACAACGGCAGGATGACTTCTTTTGTTCTGGTCGTAATACCATTTTTAATAATACCCAACATTCTGTTTGCCTTCTTTGCGGCTGCTGCGCATTGCTGTTGACTTCATTGTTGTATTCACCAGTATACCCAAATCTCTTTCAAGGTTACTTCCCTCTAATACTAATCCCCCCATTTGGTAGCTGAACATCGGGTTCTTTCTCCCTATATGCATGACCTTGCATTTCCCTACATTGAATTTCATCTGCCATTTATTCGCCCACTCCTCCAGTTTGTTTAGGTCCCTTTGTAGGTCCTCACACTCTTCCGTAGTTCTAACCCTTCTACAGAGTTCAGCTTTCATAAACTATAATAGATCACAGAAAGAGGAAAACAGCATAAATATATAGAAAGGTTAAGAGAGGCGGGTCAAGTAGTCAGGAAAGCATTACGATGCAAATGGAATAAAAAAAATCAACATGATAAAACTGTTGGGCAGGAGGGGGGAGAGACAAGACATTTTTTAAATACGAGTTAGAGATATGGGGAGAGGGAAGGCGTGCACATGGCGAGGGATTTCTAATATTTCTTAGGGATATAAAGTGGTCACTATATGAGTGGCTTACAATATGTTTCCCTTCCTGAAGGTCTGTGTCAAGTAACATTATGCCCTGTTATTCACATTTAAGACTGTGAGCTAATCCACATCTTGCATAGGTTAGTTAGAGACCTACCATATTCTAGAATCCTAATAACTAGAGTCACAAGTATATTGCTAAGATAAAAATTTTTCCCAGTTCCTCGCTAGGCAACAGATTTTGGATTCACTTTATCCATCCCAGCACAACGCTCATCCTTTCAAGCCAGCTACTGGGCTCGTTTCTCGCTCCTTATACACCTCCCAGAGAACTCCGTTCCTCAGAAAAGTCACTCTTGGCGTTACCGTTCTCCTCCACTGCCAATTCCAAACTTTGTTTCTTTCATCTAGCTGCCCCCTATGCCTGGAATAAATTATCTGAGTTTGTCCATCAAGCCCCTTCCCTTCCCTTGTTTAAAAGTTAACTGAAAACTCGCCTTTTGATATAGCTTTCAATCCTTAACCTTACTCTTCTGCCCTCAAACCCAGCCCACTGATTAACGGTTCCCCTTAACTGTATCCATGACATCCTGTTTCTGTGTTGCCTGTTTAGATTGTAAGCTCTTTCAAGCAGGGACTGTTTTCTTACTCTTTGTGACTCTGTACAGCGCTGTGTGTGTCTGGTAGCACTATAGAAATAATTAATAATAGTAGTAGTAACCATAAAAAGCTGTATACACAAGCCATTCCCTTTCCCACTCATTTTAGATCAGCCAATGCAGAGTCTTTACTAAAATGCATGCAAGAGTGCGCATGTATTCCCCATCAAATGCAGTGGGAGCATCCCTTTTATTAAGATTTTATGTTGAAAGAACGAACAGCACAGACCCAACAGCTTCACAATGTGGTGTCGGCACTAACTATTGGAAATTCATGAGGATACTGGCATTACTACATGTAGATGTCTAAGAGAATGTATTTGTTTTATGGAAGAAATTATTGTATGTGATTGCATGTATGTTTTAATATTATGATTGTATTTTCGTAAGCCGCCTAGGTATAGGTGGGAAAGAAATGTTTTAAATAAATAAATGCTTATTGAAATGCTAGGGGCTTGGTTTCTTAGTATGGCATATAGTAGCTCCTAGCACCAGCACTTTTAAAGCACGAGCACTTTTTTGGGAGTTCCAGTCTACGGCTGCCGACACGATCAACAAGAGACCTCCCATCCACAATTACAACTTCAGATAAGTTACCAATTTAAAGTAGTATATTTATTCAATGTTTGGTGACTTAGGGAAGCAAGGGACTATAAAGGCGATGATAGTCCCACCGGCAACCATAGTTGAGTGATTACATTGAACAAAGTTGGTTGTAGGGTCTGAGCACTTTACACATTTAATTATTTTATCATTTGTGTATTTATTTATTTATTAATCGAGTTAATGGATGTAGAGCTGTGATTGTGATTAAATAAATAAATAACACATGGAAGTGGTACTTTCACAACTTCCATGTGCAAATGCCAACACTTTCACATGTAGTTGCCCCATTGCACAAACACGGAAGTGCTGCCAAATAAGGAACGAGGCTGCAATTTGAACATGGAAATGGACAAAAATTACATGAGATTAAAGATAACTACTCCTTTAACCTCTTGTATACAGCCCAGGCTGAAACAAGAACTTTATAAAGGCCTATATGTGCTGTCCAACAGCTGTAAAAGCTGATGCAGACCTTTTCCTTATGCATATGTAAATGGGGAACATATATAGAGACTTCAATCCCACTCAGGCCCCTTAAACCAGGGGTAGGGAACTCCGGTCCTCGAGAGCCATATTCCAGTCGGGTTTTCAGGATTTCCCCAATGAATATGCATGAGATCTATTTGCATGCACTGCTTTCAATGCATATTCATTGGGGAAATCCTGAAAACCCGACTGGAATACGGCTCTCGAGGACCGGAGTTCCCTACCCCTGCCTTAAACCATGTTTTTATATTTTGTACATCGTGCTGTTGGCAAATCGAAGTGTGGTTAAAGCTTTTAATAAGCATAAACATGTCCCTTAAAATCTCTAAATAGTGTGGAATCCCAAGTTTAAATAGCGACTTTCTTATATCAGCTTTTCTAGCTATAAATACCAGTATTTCCACAGGGAAATCTTACATAGGGCTTCTAAATTAACTCCCTTACTCTTTTATATCCCTATGCCTTTGTGATGATGCAGAAACACAAACCAATTGAAGCTCCAAGAATTCATTTGCTCTGATTAGCCTGTTCCTGAGTATCTATTACTTCAGCCTCCATATCTTTGTGTTGCATCACCATGGTAAACAAACATCAGTAATTGTTTTTCCAATTTTATCAGTCTTATCTATGCATCTCTGTGCACATGACCTGCAGCATTAAAACAGTATTACATTCCATGAAATTTGACCAGTTATTAATGCTGTACATCCATACATTACATTCCACAGTAATAATGCATTGTAGACTGGAGCACCCAATCTAGCAAAATGCTCCTTAATCCCTACTGCTCACCAATTACCCCACTGAGCATCTTCAAAACAAGAGGATAAAATAACTTTTCCTCAGCTTTAAATTCTTATGTCATCAATTTATCAAGGCATATATTCTTCCCCAAACTTCCTCATGTCTCTGCTGTTTTTGCGGTGCCTTAGAGCCTTTGTTCTTAGATGTAAACCACTGTGCTGTATTGCCCCAAAGGCGATCTATCAAGCAATTGAAGTAAACAGTTTAGCTCAGTGCATTTCAGCAGTATCTCTGTAAATGCATGCTCTGTTTGCAGTGCTGGATGCTGTCATTTCCAAGTTTCTTTACTAATTGATATACCAACCATCGACTAGTATCTGGTCGGTTTACAATGCTAAAATTAGGATAAAAATATAAAATAATCCCCCTCTTATACAAAGGTGTGCTAAGCTTTTTAGTGCACGCTAAATATTAGCGGTCCCTAGGATAACATGCATGTGTTAGCGTTTAGCGTGTGTTAGTGGTTAGCACACGCGTTGATTTAGCGTGCATGCTAAATCCGCTTTAAACCGCTTAGCGCGCCTTTGTAAAAGTGCATCGAAGGGGTCTGTACATAATTAACATAGGTATTAGATGAGACATAGACAAATTTGAGACAAGAGGAACTGGGTAAGGGTAAGAGATAAAATTACACTGAAGTTGAAATAAAATTTAAAAGGAAGGGAATATATAACAGAATCATGTCTATCTGAAGATTCCACATGTACTCCTTATTCATTTGTTGGATGGAGTTATTCACTAGTTAGTATGAATTGCTTCATGTATAACAGAGCTGCACTAAGTAACCCAGTTCCTACCACGACACTTCCAAGGCCAATACTTAGCTTTTTATAACCATGCTCTGGGCAATTCCATTTCCAAATAAGGAACGAGGCTGCAATTTGAAAATGGAAATGGACAAAAACTATATGAGATTAAAGATAACTACTCCTTTAACCTCTTGTATACAGCCCAGGCTGAATCAAGCACTTTATAAAGGCCTATATGTGCTGTCCAACAGCTGTAAAAGCTGATGCAGACCTTTTCCTTATGCATATGTAAATGGGGAACATATATAGAGACTTCAATCCCACTCAGGCCCCTTAAACCAGATGCACCTCTAGATGCACCTCTAGTCCCATTGGGTTTTCAGGATATTTACAATGTACAGTCAAACCTCGGTTTGCGAGTAACCCGGTTTGCGAGTGTTTTGCAAGACGAGCAAAACACTCAGCAAACTTTTGACTCGCAAACTGAGTGTTGACTCGATTTGTGAGCACCACCCCCCCCCCCCACGATATCCGGCATCGCTCCAACCAGAAACCCCCCCCCTGAACCCCGTGAACCGGCCTCCCTGCCTGAACAACTTAAACTTACCCCCCCCCCATCTAGCGCAGGCACAGATTGTGTGCCTAGAAGATCTTCCGGTTTCTGTCTTTCTTGAGCATGCATCTGCGCATGCTCAAGTTCTTCCAATTCTCCCTCTCGCTGAGAGGAAGAATTAGAAGTCCTTGAGCATGCGCAGATGCATGCTCAAGGCAAGCAGGCAGAAGCCGGAAGATCTTCTAGGCACACGATCTGTGCCTGCGCTAGACGGGAGGGGGGGGTAAGTTTAAGTTGTTCGGGGGGGGTGCCAGTTGGAGCGAGGGGACCTTTGCGAGCGGGGGGGGGGAACGATGCCGGTTATCGGGGTGGGGGGGAACATATCAAAGCGAGTTTCCATTATTTTCTATGGGGAAACTCGCTTTGATAAACGAGCATTTTGGATTACGAGCATGCTCCTGGAACGGATTATGCTCGTAATACAAGATACCACTGTATATTCATGGGTTAGATTTGCATGCAGCTGAGGAAGTGCATGCAAACCTATCTCATACATATTCATTGTAGATATCCTGAAAACCCAATTGGAATAGGCATGCCCCGAGGACTGAGCTGTGAATGGCTGCCCAGTGCAGTTGCACTGAACAAAATCATGTTGCTTTTTGAGTCTTCTTCCCTTTTGGACTTGTGGGCTCACAGACTGACTCAAAAGGGAAGCATGACGCTTAGGGCAGTCACACTACCCACTCCTTATGACAGTCCTGACTGTATCCTTCTTCAAAAAATACTGTAATTCCTATAAAGTTAGTGACTGTGTATCAGCATAGAACAAACAGTGGTATAGTATTCAGTCACATAATCATTAGTAAATATAGCATGCGTATATTAATATCAATATTAAGAATATAAGAATAGTCTTACTGGGTCAGACCAATGGTCCATCTAGCCCAGGTTGCTAGTACCTGACCAAAACCTAAGGAATAGCAACATTCCATGCTACCGATCCAGGACAAGCAGTGGCTTCCTCTATGTCTTTCTCAATAACAGACTATGGACTTTTCCTCCAGGAAATTGCCCAAACCTTTCTTAAAACCAGCTAACTTATCCATTCTTACCACAATCTCTGGCAATGCATTCCAGAGCTTAAATATTCTCCAAGTGAAAAAAATAATTCCACCTATTTGTTTTAAAAGTATTCCCCTTATCTTTGTAATTTTTGACAGTGAAAAATAGAACCACTTATACCCGTTTCACTCCTCAGGATTTTGTAGACTTCAATCATATCTCACCTCAGCCGTCTCTTTTCCAAGCTGAAGAGCCCTAACCTTTTAGTCTTTCCTCATACAAGAGGAGTTCCATCTCCATTATCATCTTGGTTACTCTTCTTTGAACCTTTTCTAGTGTCGCTATATCTTTCTTGAGATAAGGAGACCAGAAATGAATGCAATACTCCAGATGAGGTCGCACCATGGAGCAATACAGGGGCATTATAACATTCTTAGTCTTGTTAACCATCCCTTTTATAATTCCAAGCATTCTGTTTGCTTTTTTGGCTGCCGCCACACACTGGATGAAAGGTTTCATCGCATTGTCTATGATGACACCCAGATCCTTTTCTTGGGCACTAACCCCCAAGGTGGACCTAGCATCCCAGAACTGTGATTTGGGTTATTCTTCCCAATGTGGATCACTTTGTATTTGTCCACATTAAGGGCTCCTTTTACTAAGGTGTGCTAGCAAGCTCTATGGAGGCATTAGCGTTTAGTGCATATGGTATTGTAGCATGCGCTAAAACCGCTAGCACACCTTAGTAAAAGGAGCCCTAAATTTCATCTGCAACTTGGATGCCCAGTCTTCCAATTTCCTAAGGTCTGCCTGCAAATTTTTTTTATAATATTTCACAATATTTAGGTGAATGACCTTTAATGTTGCAATAATGCTAACATCAAATGGCAGCAAAGCCCATTTCTTGGCTGGTTGCTTGTGGGAAAGTACAGGTCAAGATGAATAGTGTATCATGCTGCTATTGTCCCTTTTTACCCTTGTTTCCCTCACATTGATCTAGACAGGCTGGAGGAAGAGGACATCAGTAATTCTTTGCCATCTTCTATTAGAACAATTAGGTTTTATTGAAAATCTAGAATAATTCAAAAAAAAATTTTTTTTTGTAAATTCCTACTGTAGGAAGTTAGCAAGGTTGTCGTAAACAAATTGAATCCAAAGGTGGTTTTCAATAGTTTTTCTCTAAACAGTGGTTCTTTAGGGGGGGGGGGGGTTATTGTTATTCTTGAATTAATGATGATTCAGTTTTTCTTGCTTTGTCTAGTCCACAGAGAACTAAGTAGGAAACTTCAAAATATAAGACTCATATAATTAGGTTACTACTGTATATTTAATGGTAAAAAAGAGGACACATGGCTTTGCCCTGTTCTTCCCCAAGACCCATCCCATTCTGTCCCAGGCCCACCCACATACAAATCTTATCTCCTCTCCTTCCCTGAGTTTAGGGCTGAATCTAGAGTCACAATCCCAAGCTCTAGCAGAGCCGGGGGCCTTCCAAAACCTGGACAAACTGCTGGGTTTTCAAATTCTATCTGGACACCCAGCAGTCCTCTAAAAAGAGGACATGTCCGGGTAAATCAAGATATCTGGTAAACCTACATATCATGTACCATTCCAGGGCTTAATTTGTAGACAAAAAGGATGTGGAAAGGGCTAAGGGTGGGAGCAATGTCTTGCAATACAAGTACATACAGTATACACGCATTACATCATCACAACTGAGCCGATGGTTCTTCTCTCTCTAACGCTGCAAGAGTGTAGTGACTGCTCTAAACAAGCAAGTCTTGCAATACGAGTACATACAGTATACATGTGTCACATCATCCAACTGAGCCGTTGGTTATTCTCTCTCTTACGCTGCGTGGGTATAGTGACTGTTCTAAATGAGCGAGGTCTTGCAATACAAGTACGTATAGTATTTTGTATTAAATTTTTGGGTTGTGGAACGAATCACCTGAGTTCCCATTATTTTGATATACAAGTGCTTTGGATTACAAGCATGTGCTTTGGATTACAAGCATGTTTCTGGAATGAATTATGCTTGCAAACCAAGGTTTAACTGTACTTGGAAAATGTAAACAGTCAAACCTTGAATAGCGAGTAACATGGTTTATGACAGGGGTCTCAAAGTCCCTCCTTGAGGGCTGCAATCCAGTCGGGTTTTCAGGATTTCCCCAATGAATATGCATTGAAAGCAGTGCATGCACATAGATCTCATGCATATTCATTGGAGAAATCCTGAAAACCCGACTGGATTGCGGCCCTCAAGGAGGGACTTTGAGACCCCTGGTTTACGAGTATTTTGCAAGACGAGCAAAATATTTTCTTAAATTGTAACTCGATAAATGAGTGTTGGCTTGTAGTACGAGCACACATACGTGTGTCACGTCAAAAATGCACAATATATGCGAATTGCATCACTGATCACGTCTGAACGTAATACAAAGCCCGTAGTTCAAGTGCGCACAACATACATACATCTCATGCTGAGCGTGGCTGAATGTAATAAACCTCATTAGTGTCGGCTGCATGAAAACAAACTTTCTTCCATACAGACGAGTGACACGCTGAGATTGATAGTGCAATTTTCTTTATTAACTCATGTAGTATAAATAGTCATACTCATCTCAGTCTACGCGGGTGGGGACAGCACTCCGACAAAGAAACTATGTTTCGCCCTAATCGGGCTTTCTCAAGGAACGTCCCCCTTATGCCATACAGCTCATGCTCCCCGCGCTAAATTGTTCAGTCAGCTAGCTCATAACTTGTAGATTTTAAGATTCTTGCTGCTTATCTCTGCTCCCAGGTGACAAAAAGGCCAACTGTCCCTACTAGTGTTCTCTCTAAGGTACAGCATGCACAACACATATACTCAAATATAAGTTGATCAGGTACCTTTTCCCCCCAAAAAAAGGAGGAAAAAAGGTTGACTTGAATATAAGGTGTGTGTGTGTTAATATTCAAGTGCCCTGTCCACCAGGCCTGCTGTATGACATAGTGGGCTGGAACAGAAGGAATCCTTCCTGTCTCCTGTCCCGGCCAACTCTGCCAGTTTTCTTTACCTCCCGCCTGCCTTCCCCCATGTGCCTTTTAGAATCCCTGGTGGTTCAGTGGTGTACCGGGCAGAAGTGAGGATTCTGCGCTCCTGTCTCACGCTGAGTCCCTCCCTGAATGGCTGCTTCGAGTTCTCATGGCCCAACGGTGTACCAGACATGAGCAAGCTTTCCTCGCTCCTGCTTGGCGCTGAGCCACTCACTGAATGGCTGCCATGAAGCTCTCTCATGCCTGGTACACTGCTGGGCCGCGAGAACTCGAGGCGGCCATTCAGGGAAGAGCTCAGGTTGGGGCAGGAGCATGGAAAGCTTGCTCATGCTGGACCACCAGGGCTTCAAAAAAGTATGTGGGGGAGATGGGAGGTAAAAACAATTGGCAGAGTTGGCCAAGACAGGAGATGGGAGGTATCCCTCCTGTCTCAGTGAACCCCACCAAGCCGTATGGCAGGCCCGGCGAAGGCCTACAAGAAGTCTGGGAGGGAGGGGGGAGGCAATGACCCAAATATAAGCTAAGACCACCATTTTTGGGTTTTATTCATTCTCACTCTGGAGACCACAGCAGTTTCCTCTTGACTGGGTATGCGCAGAAGAGCTGTGCCAGGCATGTTCCTCCCCCTTTAACTTCCCATACTCAACACTAACAGCATGCATATAATTTGCATGTTGTTAGTGTTGAGCATTGTGCGGTAATTTTTTGTGTGTTTGGGCTGGTGTTTTCCAGTGCTTTTCCTTACAGCACCAGTTCTGGGCATCTGGCCCTTAGTCTAGCAGTTCTATACAGGAATGAAGCAAGAATGGACCATTTGGCCCTTATCTTTCATATTTGTACAATGTGCACAAGTTATCTGCCCAGAATCTGTTTGGAGATTAGAGTGGGCTGTAAATGTTATATAGAGCAGAACAGAATGATGAAAGACACATTGAGCATCAAATTAGGGGACATCAGTGGTAAAAGACCTCACTGCTACAAGTATACTTTGATGCAGATAAGGTCAAAGGTCTCTCCCCAAAGTCTTGGAGGCTGGCCAGGTTTAACAAAACATTTTTCTCAAAAGAATGCAAAAACTTCCATGAATAGTTCCACATTCTAGGAGAATGAGAGAAAGGCAGGGTGTACCAACTCATCCCAGGTCAACCTGATCCCTTCTTGGCTACGTCTCTGACTGTCTCTTTGAATACCTAGAGATGTGTTTCAATGTAAGTTTAAACTCCTAAGACGTGTATATCTGTGTGCTAGAGGATGAGAAAGAGCAGCCGGTTACTCTGGGAGGAGAGGTGGGGGATTCGCTAAGCCTGGGTTGCATTTCGTTGCGCTTCTTCGACTATCTTTCCGTCTCCTCCACTCTCATAACCTCCCTCATAATCAGCGAGACCCTTCGTTTCCTCTTTCTTCCTCTACGTCACCTGACCAACAGCGCCTGAGGCCGAGGCGTCAGCGCCCGCTGATTGGCAGGGGGAGGATCATGTGACAGCATCAGGCGACGGAGAGCGCAGATTCCCGGAAGTGAGGCGCCAGGGACGCGAGACATTCTTTAAGTGAGCGCGAGAGAGAACCGCTGCCATGGCTAGCCAGTCCCAGGGCATTCAACATCTGCTGCAGGCGGAAAAGCGCGCCGCTGAGAAGGTGTCCGAGGCCCGCAAGAGTGAGTGGGATACTGAGGTTAATAGAGAGAATCGAGAATGCTTATGTTTGGGATAATATCCCCCCACCCCCAAACCTTCAAACATTTATGTATAGTTCTTTTTCCAAATAACTTGCTTTTGGATAATTTTTTGTTCCTATATACTAAAATGGGACCACCCCCATACAGTACAATAATTGATAAAGGATCTTAAAGGAAAAAAAAATATGTGAGTATTCCTAAAAGCATATATTCCATACTGGTCGGGGGCGGTCACATAAGAGTGGAATAAAAATTATCTGAAAGAGTTGATAGTTGGAAAAATAGATAACTACAAATGTTTAAATTTACACTGAAGGGCGTTGGGATTTTAACGTATTGGTGTCCTTCAGTGAACATTTTTGTACCCCTGTTTTTGTGATGTTTCTGATAAGCCAGAATTCATAAAGCTGGCTTGTAAATAACGTGCTGTAAAATACGGATCAGTGAAGAAAGTACTGCCTTGTAATTGGGTTTGGTGAATGCAAAATTTTTTAAACCCTTGTGTGTTCCAAAGAAATTGGGGGAAAAAAATAAGTAAAAAGTTTATTTAAATGCAAACCCATATTCTTGGATATTATTTGATTGTTAAATGACTTGTGTGATTATAGAGGCAACTGCCTGGATCAGTTGAGGTCTTGAAAGCCACTGTTGTGGTAATATAATGCTTTCTATCTAATGTTACAAATACAAAAGGAGGGAGGATAGAATAATGTGCAGTGTTGCTGTGATTATTATTTCTACATTTTATTAATTTCCAGAGTATATTTCTGAAAAAAAAAATGGGGGGGGGTGTTCTATTTAAGGTAAGGTAAACCTTAGTCTAGCTTGTCAAAAGTTGGTTTACTTAACTTGTAATATATAAATGCTGGACAGCCTCTCATTAATCATTTTGGATTTAATAGGAAAAAATCGAAGACTGAAGCAAGCGAAAGAGGAAGCTCAGGCAGAGATTGAGCAGTACAGGCTACAGAGGGAGAAGGAGTTTAAAGCTAAGGAAGCTGCGGTTAGTTTCCAGCAAGACTGTGTACTGTCTTAGTCATTGTTTCTTCCCTGTAGTTTGTGTAAAGGGCTTCTGATTGTTAAAATAATGAGGTATCGTTAGACAACCATCCTAATGACTTTTCCTTGTGCAACTTTGGGATCTTTTTACTATATTTTTGCATGTAATGCATTTCAACAGCAAAAATTAACCTGTGTTAAATGCAAAGGTTGCATGCTAATTGTTAAAGATGTGCCCAGCACATATCTGCAGTTATGATGCTGAAATGTTCATTATTGTGCATTTACGCTGCTCAAAATTAGCCTGGATAGTTAAGACTTATTGAGGAGGCACTAAGGGATCTTGCCCTAATAGTACAATTGGCAATGGTATGTTTTCTGTGCCAACTGCAATCTATGCCCGTGCGCAACCTAGTGTGCAAGTTGGGCATGGATCCCTAATAGTCTGTAAAACTGCCCACATCTTTTGTGAATACCCCTCCCATGGCCACACCCCCTTTGAGTTGTGTGTGATCCAATTTAGGCACCCATTATTATAGAATAGTGCATAGCCAGACAATAATTAAATCATTGAGGCCCATAACGAATTACTTTGGATGCTGATCCAGGATCCGTGCTTAATTTTTAGCGCCCAAATATAGGCAACCCTTTATAGAATCTTGAAGTTAATGTGTGGTAGTGATTTAACATACCTTAGTAAAAGATCCCCTTGTTGATCTGTGCTTTGTATATAATTGTGTTATGAATGTGGTAAACTGCTGGATGTCATTATGTGGGGAGTGTGTGGTGCAATGGTTAGAGCCATAGCCTCAGCACCCTGAGGTTGTGGGTTCAAATCCCACACTGCTCCTTGTGTCCCTGGGCAAGTCACTTAATCATTCATGGCCCCTGGTACATTAGATAGAGTGTGAGCCTGCCAAGACAGATAGGGAAAAATGCTTGAGTACCTGAATGTACACCACTTAGGTTATAAGTGGTATATAAATGTAAAAAAAAAAAAAATGTTGCCTATTAAGTTTTTCAAGGTTAAGAGGAAAGCAAGTGTCTTGCCTTAGATCTGGTATCTCTTAGTGTTCAATCAGCCTCCTGTGTCTAGTCCTTCATTTCAGCTCCAGTGATCGTTGCTGTGGAAGTATGCATGAAGTAATGAGGTTTATCTCTTTCCATTATGGTGCTGGAGTTATGAATAACTTACAGATCTGTGAGTTCTTATGCATTACTTTCTCCTAAACGAGATGACTATTTCTTGTCTGCTATAGGGAATGTGTCCTCTGTAAGCAGTGATAAAGGAAAGGGCCTTTTTACAAATTGTAAGAGTCTCTATTTCACGACTGTGGGTGTGGAGTACAGCAGTGTTTTCTCTAGTTCCTGAAGTTACACTCTAGCCATTCTAGTTTTCAGGATAAACACAATAAATGTGCATGAGAGATTTTCTGCCATTATCTTCATACAAATGTATTTCTTTCACGTTGTGGTTATTGTGAAAACCAGACTTTCTATAGTATACTCAGGCATGCATGGCTTGAGAAATGCTGAAGTATAGCATTAAGCTCCTGATTCTGATACATATTAAGAATAAAACTGTAGTGCAACCATATATATATGTTTTAAGATTAATTGCTTGCTTTTTAATTCCTTTAGGCTCTTGGCTCCCATGGCAGTTCCACCACAGAAGTGGATAAAGGTACCATGGGGAAGATGAATGTGATTAATGAAAGCTACACGAAGAATAAGGATAAAGTTGTGGAAAATCTTCTGGCCCTTGTTTGGGACATCAAACCTGAAATCCACATTAACTATCGTGTTAGTGGATAGAAAAATAGAAAGCAGACTTTACATTACAGAAGTGTTAGTAATAGAAGCTGCTCATCTGAGTCAAACCTGGAAGAGAAGCAGTATATGTCCATTAGGTGCTTATTTTGTGTGAAGAGGTTAAATTATTTTAATAACCTATAGATCCTCTATAGCAATAAATCTTTTAGTGAAAATACCTTTTCCTAAGGTTGTCTCTATGCAGAAATAGTGCTTTATCCAAAGATCTCTTTTGTAACTTGGAGCTATGCAACATATGACATGATGAGTGCAGAAAGCTGTGTAAGGCAACAGTGACCCTTCATCCTTGTCGTAAAAAGGAAATGCTACAAGAGCAGAGCCCACACCATCCCTGAATTTCTCTATGTGGCAATGAATGCTGAATAGCAATGTCAGCTCTTTAGTTTGCTTTTTTTTTTTTGGTTGTGTCTTATGTGGAAGGAACACATGTAAAGCTGCTAATGTAAAATGAACATCAATGTTTAAGTGGAAGAGGTGACTTAGACTGAAAAATAATTCTGTATTTTGGGCTCATTGAAGCAGTTAGATGACTATTTGTCTTTGATCATGAAGTGCTGTTAATATATTAGTAACATAACCTCTCATTGTCCAAGTTAAAACATGTCGCCACTGCCAAGTGACATGGACGTGTTTCTTCTCTTGTTTTGTAGCATTTTCCTAAAATATAGAAAAAAGTAATCTTTATCCTATTGAAAATAAACAATCTTTCTTTTTCCAGAGTCTCTGTTTTTCAATTCTTTCTCAGGAATTATTTTAGACATTCTTGGTTGAGAAATGCAATTTGTGTGATGACTGCAAAATCCCCTCATCATGGAAAGTCAAGCTTGATGTTTTAGAGGAGCAGAGACTGCTTCACACCGTCAAAATGCACAGTACCACCTGTTTTTTCTGCCAGACCCCTCGGTTTCTCACCATAGTAATGCCATATGCGCTTTTTGTATTAGTGGGTCTTTTTTTTTCTCATAATCCTTTTTATCTCGAAATGAAAAGTCTGCTACAATGTCCTGTGCTTTTAGCACTATTAAACTATTTTGGGGTTAGTTGCACAGCACTCTGGCTTTGAATGCTATATAAATACCAAACTAATTATTAGTTTTGCAGTTGGACTAACTATTGTCTTACTGTAAGAGTAAAATTTGACTTTCCTCTTCTCCAAGGAAAAACATTGCCCAGTAGGAGTGACCTTATGGTTACAGCAGCAGACTAAGCACCAGTAAAGTCAGGCTGTAACCTCATTGCTGCTTCTTTTAGCCTTGCATTAGTTACTTAACACTCCATTGCCTTAGTTAAAAGCAGATTATAAGCCCTCTGGGGACAGGATAAACTATTTATTGCAGCGATGTCCAACCTGCGGCCCCGTGAAGTATTTTGTGAGGTCCCGGTTGAGGGCAATGCAGTGTTTTCCTCTGTTGCCCCTGGGTGTTTACCTTCTTGCCGGCTCCCTCCTCTGTCTTTCTGCAGTGTTTGTGCATTTGTGCGGCCCCAGAAACATTTTTTTTTGGCCAATGCAGCCCAGGGAAGCCAAAAGGTTGGACATCCCTAATCTATTGTATCTGAAAGTAACTTGCAATAAACTAAATCTAAAATCCCTTCCCTTTTCCTTGGCAATATTGCCACCCTGGGGAGCATTACATTCTTGGCTGGTGACTTGGATTAATCAATTGATTTCTACTGCTTCCAACTTCTCATAGCTTGTTTAAACAAAACAGCTTCATGTCAGATTAGGGTAGTCTACACCTGAGACCTGCACTGCAAAGGCAAGGTCAAACTGTTCATACACCAACGCTACGAAGCAAGCAGTTCTTACAGAACAAATGCAGCCCTGCTTATTTGCCAGTTGAGTTGGCCTGCCATTAAATTTTTTTCAGGTCATTAAGCAGCATCCTGCACCCTTAATATGAATTTTTAATGATCACTTAGCAACATTGCTGTTGAATTATTTTGCCTGTTAACAGGCTTTTTAAATGTTGAAGCCGTTTCAGTTCTTGTGCTTTGGTCCAGTTCCTTCATTAAGATTCTAGTGCTAAGTCATTTGTAAATAAGAGAACAGTTTATCCCCCAATATCAGAAGCAGGGAATTCTGGCAATGCTGGGCTAGATCAAGGAACACCATTAAATGTCTTCTGAATGTTAACCATAAAGAAAAAGAGGAGAGGAGGCAGACCAAACAAATTCCAGCACAAGGGTTTTATTTAAAAAAAAGACCTGATGCAGATTTGCGTTTTGACACAGAGGGCCTGCCTCGGAAGTCAATAATTCACTTTAAACAGGTATAGATGCATATAATATTCATACAGATAAACTGCAGAAACAAGAACATGCTTTATCCAAAATAGTCTGATCCTGTAGCACTGATGCTGTTTTTCTGCTGACCTGCTGCTTTTTGCTACATGTGTATTAATCTTCACTGTGTCATTGATAATCACCCTGTCTGCTAAATAGACTCAGTTTTGGATGCAGCTTGTTCTTGTTTCTGCAGCATATCTGTACGAATACTGTATGCATCTGTACCTGTTCATAGTGAATTATTGACTCCTGAGGCACCGAAATGCAGATCTGCATTGGGTAATTTTTAAATAAAATGTATTTATTTTTATTTAATTTGATTTATATTCCATCCTCCCCGGAGCTCAGAATGGGTTACAAGGTAACATACATAATAAACAAGACACAGAGGGCTAAGGTAATATGTGCTGGAATTTGTCTGGTCTGCCTCCACTCTTTCTTTTTCCTTGTGGTTGCCATACGTAGAGGATTGTTGTCTTCTTTTTTTATTTATACTTCTGAATATATTAACAAATTCCCCTTATGAGAGACTCCTAAAGAAATAAAAAAATAGGAGGCAATGTCCTTTTGTAGATTGGGAACTGACTAGAAGATTGACCATTTAATCTTTCTTTGTTTTCTCAGCATAGAAAGATGAATAATGGAGTACCCCAGGAAGCCATAGTGGGAGCACTTGTTAGAATATTTATAAAATAATATTTGGAAAATGGAGCAGCAAATAAGGTGATTAAATTTACAGAGGACTTAAAATCATTCAGTGAAATCTTTAGTGGTAGTGAGAAACTGCAAGACTGGGAGACTAGGAAAGTTGGTGTCTAAATGAAATTGAAATTTAATGTGGGCAATTACAAAGTGACGCATAAAAATAATCGTAATTGTAGGTACCCAATGCTGGGTTCCATATTAGAAACCACACATGGAAAGGATTCTGGAGTCATTATGGTAATATGTTGAAATCATCAGCTTAGTGTGGTGCAGCAGATAAGAAAACAATTATAGCAGCTTTTAGGAAAGAAATGGAGAATAAAGCAGAGATTGTTATAATGTTATAGTGAGTGATCATCTGTGCTGTGATTCAGTATTAAGATAGGTGTGGAGAGGGTTCATTTAAAAATGAAGATTCTGTATTTCAAAAAAACTGTTGAGATGGTTAACTATCTCAAGGAGTTGATAGCTGGATAGAAACATCTGAAAGAAGTGGAAGAGCGGTGGACAAAACTGAAAGGCTCTATTTTAATGGCAACAACACTTTTTGTAAGGAAAGTAAATACCCCCTCCCCCCTTTTACAAAACCGCAGAAGCCATTTTTTACCGCAGGCCGGCATGCTGAATGTGCTGATCCCAATGCTGATAAAGAACTCTATGAGCATTGGGAGCAGCACAGAGCATTTAGCATGCCGGCCTGCAGTTTTGTAAAAGCAGGTGGGGGGGGGGGGGGGAGATAAAAGGAAAAGAAGGCAACTTTGGTTCTCAAAAGTGATAACTGAAAAGGTTAGCTGTCATAAACTACAAGAGATTGCAGAAAGAGGAAGGCATGCAACAATCTATGGAAAAGCAAGAAAAGCTGATAAAGAAGTCAGGAAAGCAAAATGGAATAAAAAATAGTCAATATGTTTAAATGGGTGGGGGAGCCATTTTCTTGACGTGGAGAAATACCTAGAAACTGATAAGGAAAAGGTGGAATTTCTGTTCTGTGTTCAGAGATGAAGGGCTGAGTGGACTACAAAAGATGAAGACAAATAGAAAGTGTGGTACAACCTGAACAATTTTCAAAGGAGGAGCTATCTGAAACTAAGGGTCCTGAAGGGGCTTAAGGAAGCAGGTATCATAGGCAAGCTCCTAGAGAAAAGATCCATATCAATTACTAGCCACATAGATGAGAAAGCCACTGCTCATCTCTCTTTGTGGCATCAGGGAATGGATCTGAGAGAATAGACAAATGTCATTTTACCTTTGGTCTGGGTCTGCCCAATATGACACATTTTAATCTCTTATCTGAGAGAGAAATTGTAGAAATCCAAGCATAATTAATAGCAATTATGTATAAATCCTTTTTTATTGACAACCACAGCAAACAAGCATTACAATAAAGTAAGGAAGAGTGGTACATCCCTACCCTCCCATAACCCACCTTTCCCACCTCATAATAACAAGGAAGCAATGGATCGGGAGTGAGTGCAAACTAATGCAGCCAAATCTAGCACATTACATATCTTAAAGTTAACTGTGTATTCATGGAGTTAGTCCCAAAAATCCCTCCAAGTTTGTTGGAAGGTCCTCCATTGAGGGGAATTGCCCCAGGTACATTAGATAGCGTGTGAGTCCACCAGCACAGACGGGGAAACATGCTTGAGTACCTGAATAAATTCATGTAAACCATTCTGATCTCCCCTGGGAGAATGGTATAGAAAATTGAATAAATAAATTTGAGTTTGCTCAACCTTGAATAAAGTTATCGTCTGAAGTCGCCACTGTTGTATATTAGGGGGCTTTAGATCCAGCCAGTGGAGCAAAATCACTTTACCCATCAGGATCACCTTTTGGAGGAAAAAGGTAGGCGACTGCAAACAAAAACCTCAAAAAGAATTTGACTCCAGTTTAATTCTACATGTCCAAAGAGAGGATATGTGAGAGAGCAGAGTAGTCTAAATTCAATAATCTGAGCACAGGTCCTAAACACGTGACCAAGAGTGGCACCAGGCTGGTGACATTTTTGACATGCCCTGAAGGCAGAAAGCTCTGTGTGCTGAGCCTGTTGAGGAAAGATATACAGCCAGAGCACAAACTTGTAGTGTTGTTCCCATTGCACAACATTGTCTGACACTTTGCGAAACCCAAGGACAAAGGCTTTATAGTCCGCATATTGGAAGGTGAGAGCCAGGTCAGCATTCCAAGCCCTCGCATGTTTAGTGAAGTCCAGTTCAGTACAGGAGTCCTGCAGGTATCTGTGATGAAAATGCAAAGGGACTTTTGATTGCGCCCCCAGCGGTATCCCAATTTTAGATGGCGGTAGGCATCCTACCGCTATCTGTCAGTCAATCGGGATGCACATTAAAAAAAAAAAACTTGGGTGAGGAAGGACACCTACATTGTAGGCATCTGTCGTGGGTCTACGGAAATGTGTAGGGACACTTAAGTATGCCCAAGGTGGGGCGTGGGCGTGGTTTGACTAGGTCATTTTAAAAGTAGTTCGCAAGCCAAAAAATTGTGGGCACCCCTGCCCTAGACCATTAGATCTATGAAAGTGAGCACACTGTTACACAGAACCTCATTGTCACACTACTGTACCTCATTCAATATTAGGTATATACTATGCCAATAGGTGCACTGCCTTGAATCATGCCTAACAGTGCTTCTAGAGCAGCCTGAAAAATAAGCCACCGTTTGGCATGCCTAAAATGTAGGCATGGAAATAGGTGCCAACCTGGGGCTATTTTCTAAGAGGCTGCCTAACTACATACCATGCCCACATCTATCTCCATAGGTGCCTGTTTTTTCTTTGGGGACCTGTTAAGTTACAAAAGCTAGACAGTTCTAAGTTAAATAGAAGCTGGCATTGTCATCTAGACATAGGGACACTGGATATTGTCTGTTGATACTCAGTTTTTGGAAGTCGATATGGGAACAGATTAATGCAATACTTGAATCATCATTTCCATTAACATATGAGTGGTACATTATTACAAATTAACCCACCCCCCATAGATTATTATAAATGTCATATTTTCATAATGATGACTGGGATAGCTATGCAGATGATAACACATAATTGGAAAAATTATGATCACCTTAACTTTTCTTTTTGGTGGGCACATTTATGCTCCACATATAGGAATGAGACAATAAATGCGGATTTGTTAGGGCATAGTAATGTATTTAAATTGGTTTGGGGCCCGTTGACATCTTTTATTACTTCAGGATAGTCGATTTTTGTCTTTAATTTGGTTCGTTCTATGCACATCCAGGGTGGGGGGGGGGATAAAATGTTTATTATTTATGATGATTATTTAATGGAAGGGGAGGTGGGATAAAATGATTGTGTATGGGTAATTGTAAGATGTATGTGCTTTTAGGCATTATTGTTTGTTATTAATCTATACATTGCACTGTTAAACATTTTGAAACTTAATAAAAAAATATATACATAGGTGCCTGTTTTTTCTTTGGGGACCTATAAATCTCTGGGTGGCCTCATACAGAATCGCGTTCTATTGATAAGTGCCTACTTTTCAATTAACCCTAGTTAACTGCTGATTAAGCTCATTATCCAATTAATGGAGCCTATCATTAGGCACCATTTATAGAATTCCCCAGTTAGAGTGCAATATGATGCTTCAGGGTTTGGGTTAAATAATCTCACTATGCCTTGTACGTGCTGAGCATGTTTGCCTCATAGTATGGTGGTCTATTATCACTGGCTATATTGTTGTATGTAATGCTTGTGTCCAGTATGAAATCAATACATTTCCTACCATATATCACCTGGATCCAATGAGTTCAATTCAATATATGATTTTTTTCTATATATGATTTTTTTAGGACGCCTCAGCCCCACCACTCCACCGCTGTAGTAGTTTGCTACCGCGGGAAGGTTTTGTGGTGCCTCATCATTGGCTGTCCATATTTTAGTCAATTTTATAACCGTGTGTCAAAAGTATTCAAAATATCTTCAAAAAAGACTTTTTAGTGTGAATGTTAAACTTTGTAAAAGTATAAATATTTACTTATCTCAGCCACCTTGGGAGTCAGACCCGACATGTTTCGCACTGTAAAAGTGCCGTTTCAAGGGTCTCCCGGGGCTGCCGCTGTCATCCGACTCCTATTCCGTTCTGTTACAGTATGGTGGGGCATCTATTATAACTCTTAAACTACATATGTCAAACTTTAGAATGCCTTAATGCATACAAACAGGATAATCGAAAAAAAGTAAATTAATCTTAACTCAGACTAGTTGGTTGCAATAAACCTCATGGAGAGCTTGGAACATGAGCCCAGTCTGGTACTTCAAGCAGTGGAGTATGACATCTCTATCTCATCTCTATCTCAAACACAAACTCTAGGAATAGACAGCTCCAGGTCTTGAGAGCTACAAAAAAGCATATATTGAGAATCTCTAGGAAGTGGAGCTGGAATACTGCCAAGACCGCCTCTAGAGGTTCTGGGTCTGCTGTCAGGCAGAGTCTTGCTGTCGGCGGTCTACCACATAAGACTGTCCGAATAACAACTGCCTCTTAAAAGGGAGTCTGTTAAGAGTAGATTTAGAGGTGGAATCTCCATTCCATTGTCTGATCCAGAGCATCTGTGTGCATCTGGTCTACAGTTTTTGTTGCAGACCAACTTTATTTCTGTCTTTGAATGATTAGAGTTACTTGCTCCTAACTTGTTTACATCAGTCTGTTAAAATTTTTGGATTCTGCAAAATATGCCAATTGTGCAAAATTGTGATAATAAGCTTTTTAGTCCTGTGGTCACTTGTTCATTAGGAAATGGACTGAGCTCACCAGCTCATTTTAGGTAGGCTGCAAAATGGCTTTCGGATCATACTGCATGATTCATAGTGGAATTGTTGACTTACATGTGAACAATTCCACGACCTTGTCCTCAACTCCATCATTCATTGCCCTTTTACCTCTCCCCCCCCCAAATCTATAACATTGCTTAAAGTTAGGCGCCAAGTTCCACACGTGATTTACACATGAACGTTACTGTATATTTACACACTTACACATGAATGTTACTGTATATTTACGAGAAAAATATAATAGTGTGCAACCAACAATCACAGTTTATTCATCATTCATTGTCAAAGTTAATTGGATCTTTGGAAGTATATTCAGTAGACTCTTGTCTCAGAGTAACTGCAGTAAAATCATCGATCCACTTATTCAGTAATCTTCTTATAATCCCTCTTCTCTATTTTTAAATTTAATTTCATTGGATGACTTCCCTTTGAGAAAAGGTTAAAGGAGCTAGGCCTCTTCAGCTGGGAGAAGAGATGGCACAAGGGTGATATGATAGAGGTCGATAAAATGAGTGGAGTGAAAAAGGTAGATGTGAATCGTTTGTTCACTCTTTCCAAAAATACTAGAACTAGGGGACATGCAATACTATTAAGGGCTCCTTTTATCAAGGTACGCTACGGGGGTTAGCGCGTCGGACATTTCATCACGCGCTAACCCCCTGGCACACCATAAAACTAACGCCTCGTCAATGGAGGCGTTAGCGACTAGCGCGGAAGGCGGTTGAACGTGCGGCATTCTGCATGTTAACCGCCTACCGCAGCTTGATAAAAGGAGCCCTAAGTACTAGATTTAACACAAATCGGAGAAAATATTTCTTCACACGTGTAATTAAACTTTGGAATTCATTGCCGGAGAATATGATGAAATCAGTTAGCTTAGCGGGGTTTAAAAAAGGTTTGGATAATTTCCTAAAAGAGAAGTCCATAGGCCATTATTGAGATGGCTTGTGGAAATCCATTGTTTATTCCTAGGATAAGCAGCATAAAATCTGTTTTACTACTTGGGATCTAGCTAGGTACTTTGGACCTGGGTTGGCCACTGTTGGAAAGAGGATACTAGGCTTGATGGATCTTTGGTCTGTCTCAGTATGGCAAGTCTTATGTCCTTATGTTCTTAACATTAGATGTTACATCTGTACCAAATTTTCGGCACAGAAAAACTGATCTACATGCTGCAAGGTGATGAAACATGGCAGATCTGCATGAAAATACACTTACATGTCCATTTATAGAATAGCACGCAAGTAGTTTTGCACTGACCTCCAAAGGGGATGTGGCCATGGGAGGGGCTTGGGTAGGCTAGGGTAATCCCTTAAAATGTGCACAGTGTTATATAATTTAGGGAATACATGACCAACTTGCACGCTGGGACTTATCACTACTTTCAACTGGAGTAACTCCTTACACTGTTCTATAATGGACGCTAATCCTGGAATGCCCATTATTGAATACTATTTATCGCCAATATTTTGCAGTGCCGAAATTTGAGTACTGTTTATAGAATTTCCCCCTAAGTTATTGTATTTAGGTGCACAAATTTATACCTACGGTTATGGTGTAAGTGGATGCACTAAAAAGTTGGCACTTACAGTAAACGCCAACTTATGCTAGAATTCTGTAATGGAATCTGGGCATCAGGATGCCATTATAGAATTGGCGCATTAGAGCACTATATCTTGGAGCCTATCTTTTGACGCCCTTTGTAGAATTGTCCTAATACTTTGCAATTTAACTAGAATTCTCGACTGCCACAGCGGGAGGCACGGGTTCGGTTCCCAGCCAATACATCAATGCAGACCAATTCCAGTAGCTATTGTCAAAATAAAGGCTCACGATAACACAGACACTTCTTTTAACCAACAGGCACACCAGCATGTGGACCTCATAGCAAAGGAGGACACCACATATCAATATCTTATCTCACAGTACATTTGTACTAGGGCAAATCCAGAAAATTATGAGACTTCTTTTGCCATGGGTGTTACACCAGATGAATTGCAGCATTGGCAAAATCAGGATTTAAACAACTAAAAGGGATCATTGGGTATTAAAACGAATATGTCAAGTTGCAGGCGAGAATTCTATTTATTCAGGATTAGCTCCTCAAAGTCCCCTTAATATTTCAATCTCAGAATAGGAGACAATGGAGAAGATATGCCTGAAATATGTGGCTCTACAATAAAAAGTGAGGTTTGAGGACAAATTTTCTCATGAAGTAATGTGCTTCCAGCACATTGTTTCCTGCCAGAGTATTTGTATATTTCTTAAAAGTTTTCAGAAGCATACACATTCAGGGTGGGTGAGAGGGGGAAGGGTTTTGCATTGGAATTTCATTCGGGGAATATATGGAGGGTTTCCTTAGGTATGTACTTTTTCTGATTATTTGGTGTGGGGGTAATAGTTGTACATTAATGTCTATAAGTTTAATGTGCATTTCGTGTAAACTTATGTATATTGAAATTGTTTGTTTGCACTATGGTAGTTTGGAAATTTAATAAAGATTTACGGAAAAAAAAAAAAAAAAAAAAGTTTTCAGATGGGCTGGGTGTGTGTACCTTATTCCATGATATATTTTCACTACCAGGACTGTGTTTATTCTTGTGTGTTTTCATAAGCGCAGTTCTGTTTAGATATCCATTTCTACCTTTTTACTGCGATGCTTTCAGAGTAATTGAGAAATGTGTTTGCCTTAGCCTTTCTCCTGAGCAATCTAATTGCATTTGCTGACAGCAAAAGTCACTAATTTGTTGTTTTATTTGTTAATTTGGTTTTATATCCTATCCTCCCAGAAGAGCTCAGAATGGGTTACAAGTTTATACACATAATAAAGCATATTTATACAAAATGATGGCAAACAGCATGGCAGAACATAGGGCTCCTTTAACTAAGGTGCGCTAGCGTTTTTAGCGCACGCAGGAAAGTACCGCGAGCTATACCGCACGATATGCTTCTAGAACTAACACCAGCTCAATGCTGGCGTTAAGGTCTAGTGCCGGCAATGTAGCATGCGCTATTCCGCGTGTTAAAGCCCTAGCGCACCTTAGTAAAAGGGGCCCATAGTTAACAAAGCACGGTAAACATACAAAAACATGGTATGGTGAGACATAGGATGGCAAGCACAGTATTACAATATATGTCACAGAGAATAAGGTACTATCAAAACACTTTAAACTTTCAACTGAGGCCCACAGGCCACTCCAATTCCAATTCAATAGTGTATAAATATACTTTATAATATTCATTTCTTATATTTTTTAAAAATATTTTTACCTACTTTCAACTGGAATAACTCCTTGCACTTACTAATAAGAAAAGAATAATTATAAAGTATGTTTATACATTATTGAATTGGAATTGGAGTGGCCTGTGGGCCTCAGTTGAAGGTTTAAAGTGTTTTGATGCTGCCTTGTTCTCTATTCACC
The DNA here is from genome assembly GCF_902459505.1 of Geotrypetes seraphini. Lineage (NCBI taxonomy): Eukaryota > Metazoa > Chordata > Amphibia > Gymnophiona > Dermophiidae > Geotrypetes > Geotrypetes seraphini. Next base: position 89,912,779 of record NC_047093.1, on the reverse strand, counting down.
AAAATATGCAAATCATTCCATTTATTTCACAACATTCTTCACACAGCTTTGCAATGATAGTTGTAACTTCCAGCAATAGTTAATGTATTTTGAGCCGTTAGAAGCGGCACCCCAAATACACAAGGTAAAAGTTTATAGGGCTGTCTGCCGCTGGTGCTTCCTCATAGGCTCATATACTTCAAAAGTTTATATGTTATTATTTGCATTAATTTATAAATATTTTTAATCAATCAGCTATCCAGCTTAAAAAAATAATTTATTTAAGACTTATCTTTGAAGTCCTGGTTCAAATTAAGCTGATACCAGGAACAGCAGAGTGCCAACGCCGACATGCATGTTTCGTGCAACGGTACTGCTTCAGGGCGTGGCAAAATATTTTTAGTTGAACCACTTGTTAAACATGGCGGGCAACAACGCTCATCCAGCCATTGGAACATATAAACTTTTGCAAAGCTGTGTGAAGGATGTTGTGAAATAAATGGAATGATTAGCATATTTTGGTGAATGCTGACACAATTGCAAATCGTAAGAAAATCTTTTCAGCTGGTTTAAGTGAATGCCTTGTTCTCTATGACATATATTGCATCTTATTGGGGTAGGGGAAGAAGTCTTAATATTTTTATACCTCCTAACTATTTTGATATCATAGTATTACAAGCATGGCTAAGCTAGTATGACATGACATGGCAAAAATAGTAAGGCAAACATAGCATGATAAAAACCTAGCATGGTAGACATGAAACAGCAAACATTGTGTGGCAGACATAGCATGATAGACATATTATGGAAAAAATAGGGCTCCTTTTACTAAGCTGCGCTAGCGGTTTTAGCGCACCCTACAGATTAGCGCATGCTAACCCTGCGGTACGCGCCAAAAACTAATGCCTACTCAATGGTAGCATTAGCGTCTAGCGCGTGCGCTAAAACCACTAGCGCAGCTTAGTAAAAGGAGCTCATAGTGTGGTAGATATGTAGAGTAGAGTATGACAGAAATGGTGACAGTATGACAAAGTGTGGCAAAACATTGTATGACAATGCAGTCCCAAAATTTTATATAAGGATAATTTAGGATACAGTTGCTTTCTTTTAGTCACATTAGGGGAATATAGGGACCTGTTTCATGAAGAATTGATCCCATAGGCACAAAGGCACAGATTCTCCAAATGACACCAGTTTTTTAGACGCCAGTGAGCACCTGAACTCAGTGAAAAATGTTGTTTAAACACCATTTTCGACAGATTTGCAAAGCGCCTACTGTTGCCTATAAAATCAGCGCCATAATTGTGCCTCCAAAGGCACTTTATGCCGCCTAACGCCACTGCAGGTGTGGCCAATGCCAGAAGTGGCATTAGGCAGCATAAAGTGCCCATGGAGGCGCAATTCATGTCAAAGGTAGGCGCTGGTAAGGTAGGCCTGGAAAAGCCTGGCCTACATTTCCGGCACCTCTCTTTTCCGGAAACGCGATTCTCTAACCATTGCCATCAGGTGATTGACACACGATCGGTGATCGCTTTTAAGGTGGCTGCCGACAACGGCGCCAGTTAGAGAATCCGGGCCACAATGAGGGAATAGGTTGGCCCTGACCCTGTATATTTATTTATTTATTTTATGTATTTAATTCGCTTTCTATCCCGTTGTCCCTAAAGAGCTCAGAATGGGTTATGAAGATTGGAAAGATGTTCTCCATGGCAAGCACAAAATTTCCAAAGGTGTTCTTTACCTTATGGGCCAGATTCAGTAAATGGTGCTCAGAATTTGGCTCTGAAAATAATCAGCACTGAACGGTATTCTATAATGGGTGTTCCAGGATCAGTGCCCTTTATAGAATAGTATGTACAGTAGTGCCAGGATCTACACCAAATTTTGGGTATGAAGAGCTACACCAAGAGAAACCAGGTGTAGATCTTGGCATGCAAGTTGCATGTGGATGTGCACTAATCTATAATTTTAAGGGAACATTCCTAGTACTACTTCTTATCATTTCTGTAGCGCTGCTAGATGTACACTGCACTGTACATTAAAATATTCAAGAGACATTCCCTGCTCAGTAGAGCTTACAATCTAATCAAACAGAATCCATTAGAATGGAAGTAGTTCATCATCATCTAATATAATAAAATGGTAAGCCGTGCATGTGCACTTCCTATGCGTGCGCCGCTTTTCCTTGAGCTGTAGCGACTCATAGGAAGTGCGCATGCGCGGCTTACGGTTCTGTTTTTCGGTCTGGCCTGCTCCCTGCCGTATTGCATTTTTTAGTTGAAAGACGCAGCGGTGGCTCCTCTCACGATCCCCGCCTGCGTCAGACTTCCGACGCAGGTGGGGATCATGAGAAGAGCCACCGCCGCGTCTTTCAACTAAAAAAAAAAAATACGGCAAGGCGAGCAGGCCAGACCAGACCAAAGCTCAAGACCGCAGGAAGGGAAGGGGGGGCCGACAAAGAAGAGGACTCCAGTCGCGAGGAGCCGAACGGAGCAGCCAGATCACAGCAGGCCAGAATGCGGGGGAGGAGCTAAACGGAGTAGGCAAGATCGTGGTAAGAGAAGGGAAGGGGTGGGGGAAATGCTGCAACTGCTGCACAGGGACCTAGAGGGGAAGACAAATACCGCTGCTGCTGCTGCTGCTGCACAGGGAAGTCGGGGGAGGGAAATGCTGTTGCAGGGAAGTGGGGTGGAAATACTACTGAACAGGGAAATGGAGGGAAAGAATGACAGACAGACAGCAGGAGGGAGGGAGACAGACAGAAAGGAAGAAAGACACAGGGGCAGGGAGAGGGACAGAAAGACAGACAGAAAAAGGGAGTCATGGAGAGAAAGAGAGAGAGACATCGGGAGAGAGAGAGAGAGACAGAAAGAAAGACAGACAGACAGACATATATTCTAGCACCCGTTAATGTAACGGGCTTAAAGACTAGTTATATATAGAATGTGTGTGTGAAGCTATATTAGCTGCATTTGTTTCTGGTTGTTGGTAGAATGTTGATAAGTTGCTCTTACTGCCATTTCCATTGTTTTTATAAGGGTTGAGCTTGATATTGAGCCTGTGGTGATCAGTAATTTTCACAGCGCTGGCAAAAAAAAAAGACCTGGACATTCAATGCCAGGCCTCATCAGGGCACCATCATTGGCATCAGGATCTTCAGTGGCTGCCAGAATTTATCCAGTATTAAGACTGGTACCTGGAAAACAACCTAGAAACAATTCCATACAGGTTTCCTACAATCCTAAATTTATCTGGGGACTCCCCCAGTTAGTGGAGTGAAAATTGTTGCTAACTGGGTAAGTTCCAGTTCCTCTCTGACGTAGCCCTCGGACTGCCCTGGCACTAACCAGATTGTGCCATGGAGGTCTGCCCAGATTTTCCACAGCACTATCTGGATATGTGCAGCTCAAAATCCAGGTGCAACCCAGTCAGTGGGAGATAACTGGCTAGGAGCCTCTTCCTATCCAGTTATCGCCCTTTAAATATCTGCCACATGTGTCTGTCTTGCATTGTAGTTGATTGCTATGATTTACTGGTTTTCTATGTCTTTATCTTAGCAAGTTGTCTGTATTAATTCCTGTTGCTATTTATTGCTGCCATCTATAAGTTAAAATGGTGTCTTTCCTATAATTGCCATTTGTATGGATATGCTGCTTTATATGTATAAATCTGCTTTTTATTAGTGTAAACTACACTTGAGACTTTTAAAATTCACTCCTATATCTGTAAAATCACCTGCTTCCAATGACAGATTTGATAGATACCCTTGGGATTCTCTTTGCGATTCTAATTTAGTAGTCAACCTAAACTTTAGTGTCTGTATCTCTGCCACTGGAGGTAAAACAGGCTCTGATCAAAAGGAGAACACAACCTGAATAAGAAGTTGAAATTTGCTAGGAGAGAGTCCGTTGCTCCTTCAGTTCACCTCTGAAAAACTGGCATTTACACATTCCTCTGCCACTTTCCTTTACTCCTGAAGAATGCCTAATTTTTTCTTTTTTTTTTCCTTGGCATGCAGTCATGCAGTGATTTGTGTTACATTTATTATGCTGTAAACCAGACACACAGCATTCGTTTCATTCAGAAGTATCATGAAATGTACTGAATGTGGTAGCTGAGGTTTATTTCTAAGTATTCAATTTGACAAGTGCAATACTGACGTCAGAGGAAGGGCAGGATCGTGGCAGAGAGAAGACAGCTCCGAAGACCTATGGCAGCTTGCAAAGATCGCTAGCACCAGCGATCCTATGCAGGCTGCTGAAATTAGGTACATTGATGCCGGGAGGCCAGGGGGGAAGCTGGACACCAGCACTTCCCGACTGACCCTCCCCACTCGCCCTCTAAATCAGGAGCGGCAGCAGCCGCCCAAGCAAGAGGCAGCACTGCCACTCCTGCTTTAGGGGTGAAGGGGGGAGGGTCAGTCACCGAATCGTGAGGCTGATTTTTTGTCATTGTAAATCAATTTGAATCGTGAATCGGGCAGCATCAGGAGTCTGAATCCAGTTTAATGCCTAATTGCCCAGCCACTATTATTGCATCCTTGATGCTATTACTCACAATAAAATACTTCAATTGTGGAAATAATCTAATCTAAACCTTAAGTTTATATACTGCATCCTCTCCGTAATTATAGAGCTCGGTACGGTTTACAAGAGCTTAATATAAGGAAGGGACAACTTAGTGAGGTTGGAGGTTGAGTAGGGGGAAAAAGAGCATTACATTTTTGTGAATAGTCTAGTTTTCAGATGCTTTCGGAATAGTTGGAAGGAGCCCAGATTCCGAAGTGGGGCAGTAAGGTTATTCCAAAACTCAGTGATTCTGAAGTAGAGAGATTTCCCTAATTTCCCCACATAGAAGATACCTTTTAGCAAGGGGAAGGATTGTTTAAGTTTTTGGGAGGCTCTGGTGGTATCAGGACTCAAGGAATTCCAATATAGTGGTATTAGGGGAGGGAGGATGCCGTGTAGGATCTTAAAAGCTAGGCAGGCACATTTAAAATGAACCCTGGAAATTACTGGAAGCCAGTGAAATACAGTGAAAGCCAGTGAAATACAGTGGAAGCCAGTGAAATACAGTTAGGAGTAATACGGACTTCTTCCGTTAATATGCAAGTACAAGTGTTTGTGGTTTTTCGGTCCTTATAACCTTCTTGGTATAACATAACACAGCTTTTTCTGAAGTCAATTCCTAATTGGCCCTTTTATTTCTGTCCACACTGCTAAGGATCTATTTCAGCTTCCATTCACAGAAGTTGACTGCTTTTAGGATATTATTATTTATCCAAGAGAAAAACTATGGTTGCCTTCAACTTTGCTTTGTTTGTAGGTGAATATAAAGAAGGAAAATATGTGTCATGTTTCAAGAACACTTGCACTGGTTAGTAATCAAGCCTGTTCTCATCTTCGCGGATAACCATGGGAAATCATCCTGTGTCATTCTCTAGTGTCTATCTCAACTTCAGTCCTTCTACACCAGCATTCTTCAATACAAGGCCCGAGGGTCAGTGGCTGTGCACAGTCATACTCTCATTCTTCCCTCTCTGCTTAAAGAATGACAAGGGGATGGTATCCCATGATTAAGGGTAAGACGGGGAAAAATTCTGTCCCCGTGTCATTCTCTAGCAGGACATATTTACCTACCTATTCCTCATGTGTAACTTTCTTTAGTCCCTTAATTTTTATATGGGGCTTATTTTCAAAGTACTTAGACTCTCAAAGTATCATAGGTTACTACGGGACTGTGTGTGTCTAAGTCAGTGTCTCACAAACTTTCCGGCTGGCGGCACACTAAATCCAGTGCCCCGGCAAGAAGGCACCCGGAAGTGCGCGACGGCCCATCTGGCTGCGACCTGCTTCGGTGGAGGGATCCAGGAGGTGCGGGGAGAGGAGGAGAGAAGCCGGCCAGGAAGAGAATCATCTGCGCTGGTTGACTTCCTACAGGAAGGGCCTCTCACCATAAGAGGCATGTCCTGTAGGCAGTCAGCAGGTGTGGATGACTCTCCTCCTCGCCAGTGTGTCACGGCACACCTGAAATCTCAGGAGTCACACAGTTTGCGATACACTGGTCTAAGTGCTTTGAAAATGAGCCTCTATGCCTGTTATTCACTATGTTCCATTTTTGCTTATACCCTATGCTATCTATTAAAATGTCTTATCGCATATTGTGTTGAGATTGTAATGTAATGTAGCATATTATACCATACTTTGCATTGCAATTTGAATATTTTTATAGCTGTAATTGTCTATTGCTTATGTTTGACATACTCTTGTTATATACCGCCTTGAATGAATTCATTTAAAAAGCAGTAAATAAATCCTAATCCTAATTATTTGGCTACAGATGTAGTTCAGACTGTTTGTACGTTCAAATAAATGTTAATTAATTTCTACATATTTCAACTGTGATTTGATGTAGGCGAGACTGACTTTAAGCAGTATCTGAAGATAGCTTTAGATTCAGCATGCAAAACTGCATAGTTTGGTCACATGTAGTTTGTATAATTTGAAAAAATAAAAATCTACCCCTAAAATTGGCATGCTCTAATATGATTATGGCAAAGCAAGGAAGGCAATAGACAGGAAGCAATTTCAGCTGCATATACCTCAATGTGGCCCTGGCCTAGGGCCCAAACATTTAAGAGGGGCCCTTATAGTTTTGCTAATTCAGTGGCTCCCAAAACTTATTTTTGCCCTGTTAAATCAGCTGTTGGCAGAAAGATGAATGTGGGAAGTGGGGTGAGGGTGGGAGCCAGAGCTACTGTCATCTGCATAGGTCTCTCTATTCTCCCTATCCTCTGTACATTTTCTTACAGTCAGCAGGATGAGTCAGCAAGGTGCATTTCTACAAGGTCCCCTATTTATGGGAGTTTAAATAGGTATTTGCATTACAATGGAGGGCTCGATGCTCTTGTTCACCTAGGCACACCAGTGAGCTAATCCTGCCCTGTTGCTTGCCACACCTAGAAGATTTTAATCAAGAAAAGGAAGCATGACATTGATAAGACTACCACTCAGAAAGTCAATAAAAACCTATCTCTTTGATAAATTTCTCTGACCCCACCTCAACCTGATGCACTTTCAATACACTTCCAGATAAACCTGACTAAACTTAAGATGCCAATGTAAATTTGAACGTTCGCTGTAATGTTGCTATCTGTATACAGTCTCTTCCCTTGTAAACCGCTTAGAACTGTTTATGGTATGGCGGTATATAGTAACATAGCAGATGACGGCAGATAAAGACCTGAATGGCCCATCCATTCAATTTAATCCATTCAATTCAATCCAACCTGATTCAATTTAAATTTTTTTTTTTCTTTTTCTTCTTCTTAGCTATTTCTGGCCAAGAATCCAAAGCTCTGCCCGGTACTGTGCTTAGGTTCCATCTACTGAAGTCTCCATCAAAGCTCACTGTATAAAAATAAAGTTATTATTATTATTCAGAAATAACAGAGGGTCTGAAATTGGTGGTACAGACACATTTTAGAATGGGGAATGACCTCTGCAGTGAAGAATCTAGTGGCACAACATGAAGGCTGCTGTTTTTCCATGTGGCCTTTAGCTGTAGTTGGTGTGGCTGGATCCCCTGTGTCTAGAATGTGTTAATGAAAGCCTTGTTCCTAGCACTGATCTGCAAATTAATATCAATCAGTAACTGCAGAAAAACAAAAAAGAGAGACTGACTAAACTTTCGCCAACGGGAGGATAATATTCAGAGATTTATCTCAAGGGAGTGGCACTATTTCATTTTGATTTTTTAAAAATCATCTTTACTTAGTGCTCATTGTTAGAGCGTTGTTTACTGAGGGGATTTTTTTTCTCCTTTGCTAGAATCAGTTTAATAATGTTCATATTTAGAGGTATGATTTACATAGTAGAAGTTAAATTTTCCAAGTTCAGCCTCACAAAGCTTTCTAAAAATCATGAAATATATTTTTTTGTGACAAAACATCAGCCAGTTCTTCTTTAAACTTACATCTGGGTGGTAGAAAAGGGTCCATAAAATGTGATGACTTCCTTCTGAATTTTATCAAACAAAAATCGGTCAGTGCATTGTTTGAGCCAGGTAAGTGGTGATCAATAGAAAAGGGGTTGTGGGCTTGCATTTCTTTAATGAGCTCAAGCCATGGAAGCAATCTGGTTATCAGGATCTCCAGAATAAATTCTCTAATATCTGCAGTGCATATACCATGTGAAAGGGTATGGTTTAAAACAGTGTTTCTCAACTTGGTCCTGGAATACCCCCTTGCCAGTCAGGTCTTCAAGATATCCACAATGAATATGCATGAAATAAATTTGCATATAATGGAGGCAGTGTATGTAAATCAAGTTTATGCAAATATTCATTGTGGATATCCTGGAAACCTGACTGGCAAGGGGTACTGCAGGACCAAATTGAGAAACATTGGTTTAAAACAGAGAAAATAGACTGTACTGTATAAGATGATTGTACAGATTACAGAGCAAAAGATTGAAGCAGTAGGGATGCTGCCCTCTGCCCTCTTCCTACCCCCTCTTCCTACCCTTTCCCCCCAAGAAACCAGTCTAAACTGTTAAGCTCTCATAAGCTAAGCAGCCTTGATCCTGGTCACCATCTAGATGGGAAGAACAGGCACCATCAGTTGCAAAACACAATGATAAACCTCTTTTGTATCCTGTCAAGGAACATTGTAGCAGGTACTCTGGCAGGATGATAATTTCCGTACAATTTTCTTATCTCCTGTACTCTTTTTTTTAACTCCCCTCTGGTTTTTTGCCAACATCTTTTGACCATTCTTTCTCACTTGCAGATTTACCACCATTTTGCCTGAGGTTTCCTTTCCAAGCTGTTGCACCAGTACTTTGGAATGGACTCCCACGATTATATTTGTTCCCAAACAACCTTCACTAAATTTGAATCTGCCCTGAAAACGTACCATTTCTCACAAGCCATTTCTTCTGGCAATGCTATTGGCCTAGTTGCTTGTGCTGATCCCTGGCAGCTCCCCCATCCTTGTTCAATACTTTAGCCACTTGTCTTATGATTGCACTCTTTGTGTTCCTCTATAGATCAATGCCCTGCAATGCTAGTTTTCTTTTATCTAAAAATGTTATTGATTGTATCCTACAATCCTGCTTTCTCGCTTTTTGAAAATAATAATACTACTACTAATAATAACTTTATTTTGTATACCGCAGTACCACAAACAGTTCAGAGCGGTTTACAGTGTAAGAGACTGTACATTTACAGTGAAGATACAATGAGGACTGTACATATTCAGTAAAGGTGTTTATACAGTGAAGAACAATGCAGATTTACCATGCAGGAGACTGTACATATACAGCAGAGATATTTATATAGTGGAAAAAAACAGTGCGAGAGACTTATAGAGCAAAATGCAATGCAAGGGACAGAATAATGCGGTGAAGCGGTTTACTATGCAATGATAGTTACATATATGGCGAGGATGCAGGGTGGTGAATGACAAGAAAAGCAACCAGTATCAATTACAGGATGGATGTATTTGATTGAGGGGTAGAATTTGGTTATTTGGTGATGGGGGGTTCGAGAAATTTGTCGTAGAGGAAAGGGACACAATGGAGTGATGAATGATTTATTATGTAGAAATTTTGCCTGCATGTTGTGGGCCATTCTATAAACCAGTGCTTCTCAATCCAGTCATTGGGGGATACCCAGCCGGTCAGGTTTTTCGGATATCCACAATGAATATGCATGAGATAAATTTGCATGCATTGCCTCTTTGGTATACAAATCTGTCACTCATGCATGCTTATTGTGGATGTTCTGAAAACCTATCTGGCTTGGGTGTACCACCAGACCTGGGTTGAGAACCACTGTTCTAAGACAATGGTTCTCAAACCTGTCCTGGGGGACCACCAGCCAGTCAGATTTTCAGGATACTCCTAATGAATATGCATGAGACAATAGCAAGGTTGCAAGGGAATATAGTAGACCAGTAGGGCCATTTTCGAAAATAAGTCCTGCTAAACATCCAAAATTGGATGCACAAAAACATCTATTTATGAAAGACAAACTGCTAGACTTCCAAAATGCCTAGACCACCAGGATGTCTGGCTTTATGCACCAGAACCTCTCTGAGTTCCCTGAATACTCTCAGATGTATCCCGTCAGGCCTCATCGCTTTGTCTACCTTTAATTTAGATAGCTCCTCACAAACACAGTCTTCTGAGAATCTTTTTGGATCTACTACACATCTATTCCCATTTGTATTCATTTTCTGCGGTCCTACCCCTGATCTTTCATCCGTGAGCATAGAACAGAAATAATTACTAAGCAGTTCAGCCTTTTCTTATTGGTTTCTGCATATTTGTCCCTTCACCCTTGAGCCTCACTATGCCATTTTGACATTTCTTCCTATCACTTACATATCTAAAAAATGTTTTGTCCCTCAATTTTTCAGCAAAACAATGTGGAACCATTCCCTGGACTCCCAGAGATTAAAATGATGTTTATTAATACAACATTTATTGTTATTGCATTTTAATGTTGTATTAGTAAACATCATTGTTTTAATCTCTGGAAGTCCAGGGACTGGTTCCACATTGTTTTGCTGAAAACATTTGTATTGTTGTGGTACCATGGTCCATTACTGTGGGATACTGGACCGTCTTTCTTGACGTTGACCACCCCACAGTGTTGTTTGTTTTCAAGTTGTCCCTCAATTTTACCATATTGGTTATCTTTTCTTTCATTTGCATCTTTGCTTTTCCCGCTTTTCGTAGCTTTTCCACATGTCTTTGTCTGTCTTCCTCCTTCTGCAATGTCTTATAATTTATGAAGGCTAACCTTTTTTCTGTCACCTTTTTAGCTACTGCATTTGAGAACCAAAGTGGCCTTCTTTTCCTTTTACCTTGATGTACTTTTTTTAACATAAAGGTTTGTTGCCTTCAGAGTAGCTTCTTTTAGTTTTGCCCACTGGTTTTCTACTTTGTTCAGCTGTTCCCATCCAACTAACTTCTCCTTGAGGTATCCCCCATCTTGACAAAGTTAGTTCTTTTGAAGTTTAGAGCCTTCAAATTGGAGTAAGTCTCTTCATCCCTCATTTTAATATTGAACCTCACCATTCTGTGATCACTAGATACCAAATGATCACCCACCGTAACCTCAGAAACACGTTCCCCATTTGTAAGCACCAAGTCCAGAATAGATCTATCCAGCATGGGTTCCATTATTAGTTGCCAGAACAATTCTTCCTGTAGTGAATCCAAGATCTCTCTGCTTCTAAGGGACCCTGCAGCAGGGACGGACCAGTCAATGTCAGGCATACTAAAATCACCTATCAATAGTACTTCCCCTTTCCTAGCTATCTTGTGAACATCTAAATAAATCCTTGTCCATTTCTTCCAACTGTGAAGGAAGCTTGTATATCACACCAATATAAATACATTTTCCATTCCCCCTTTCCAAATTAACCCACATTGCTTCTTCTTTACCCCCTATATCTTGCTATTCTGTCACTTTAATATTATTCTTAACATATAATGCCACTCCACCCTTTTTACCTACCCTATCCCTCCTGAATAGATTATAGCCAGGTATAATTACATCCTAATCATGGTTCTTCATGAACCACATCTCCGTGACCACCACTAAATCCAATTCAGTTTCTACTATTAGAGTTTCTATATCTGGAATTTTGTTACCCATACTAAGGGCATTGGTAAACAATGCTTTCCAGCTATCACCCTTTTGTCTCATTTCAATAATGGCATTTGATTCTTATATTCCTGAGATTTATTAATTACCTTGGGGCATTTTACACCCATCCCCAGTAAATTTAGATTAAAGCCCTCTTCAGTACATTAGCCAATCTGTTACTGAAGACACTTCATCCCTTCTTGGATAGATTGACACCATCTCTGCTGAGCAAATCTAGGAAAATCATTCCATGGTCTAAGAATCCATAGCACTCATGTCTGCACCATCCACACAGCCAAGCATTCAGCTCCACAATGCAAGTTTCTATCATTTGTCCTTTACTTAAGACAGGAAGGATTGACAAGAACACCGCCTGTGCACCTAATTGCTTCACCCTTACACCACCTGTGTACCTAATTGCTTCATGCAAATGATTTTGTTTTAGATGTTTTAAATTTGAACTTTTTTTTTTTTTTTCGATAATGGCAAAATAAAATGGACATTTAGCTGGACAAAACTACCTGGGCCATTGTCAAAAAAATAGACGTCTTGTGGGTTCTAAAATGGACATTTTCTTTACCCGATTTTGGAAGTTTTTCTCAAAACATCCAATTGGACTTAGATATCCTTTCGAAAATTCCCTTCCATGTGGGTATGGCACTGAATATCAGCCATACCTGGATAGCTTCCGGGTGCATCAAAGATCTGGATATTCATTGCTAGTTCCCAGATAGGGCCTAGCACTGAGCATTTTGATTTAATTTGGTCAGCAGTGGCCAGTATTTGAAAAATGCTAAGGCTCGGATTCTGTAATTGGTGCCGTTGTTGGTGGCTGTCTTATAAGCAGCCGCTGATCATGTGTCAATCATGTGATGGCACCAGGTACAGAATCGCGCCTCCGGCAAAAGAAGAGACTGGAAATGTAGGCCATAGTTTTCAAAGCTTACATTTCTGACACCTACCTTTGATGTGAAACACACCTCCATAGGCACTTTAAGCTGCCCAATGACACTTCCAGTATTAGCCACACCCACAGTGGTGTTAGGTAGCCTAAAGCGCCTACAGAAGCATGATTCTGGTGCCAGTATTTTAGTTGCTGGTAGGCGCCTTGAAATTCAGTTAAAAACGTTATTTCAATGGTATTTTTTACTGAGCTTGGATGCCTATCAGCGCCTAAAAAAATTGGTGCTGGTTAAAGAATCTGGGCTGAAACTTTCTACATGAGGTAAGTTACCCTCTCCTCGTGAGTTGCAAACAGGTCTAGTTCTCAGGATTACTAAAATGCAACCAGTATCACAATTGTTGTGCGCTGATGTGTATCATTGTCACCTTTGAGGACACTATTGAATTATAAACATAGTACTCTTTCCATCAGACTTCTGAAGAAGGCGCTTCTTACCGCTGAAACACTCACCATATATAATCTGTTTTCTTGCCATATATGCACATGAATAAACACTACTGTGGAGTTACATGATCCTGAGTGGAGACATCTTTCCATCCCTACTTTTCATTATTGGATTTCCTTGACATGGGGATTGATTTCTATATTTTGGAGTGTTACTCACCTTGAGCTACAAATGAAAAAGGCCCTAGCTAAATCCAAAATTCCTTCTGTTTTAGAAGTATACATTAACCTCCAAATTCTGTACATGGTACCTTAAGTTGTGTGTCCAAATTGATGAGCACAACTTAATTGTTTAACAAACCGAATTGGCACTGATAATCGCCAATTACCAGCTATTAATTGAAGCTAATTAACATTAATTAGAAATTACATGCTCAACTTGGTAGGTGAATTGTACAAAGTGGTACGTGTCATTTCCAATGTGGGAATTTGAAAAGGGGTGTGGCCAAGGGAGAAACATGGGCAGATCGTGGGCATTCTTAAAACTTATGTGCACTATTATAGTATACACCTGATCCATACATAACTAAGGTACAGGTATTTAGGCCTATTTGGGGGGGGGGGGGCTAAATGGGTGTACCTAAAAGTTATGATGCACACTGATATGCGCTGTTCTAGTTGGCATCAATGTTTTTGGTGCTATATATAAAATCAGGCCTTAATAGCTTTATATTTGCAGGAAGCATTGCCAACCAAGTTGGCTTTTAGAGTCAGGTTGGAATGGTCTTTTAAAAATTAATGTCAGACAGACACCTCTACTGAATCAAATGGCAAGATTCCTAACCTCCTGACAGGGAAAATTTTGTTGATTTTTAATCAGCTCTTTAATTACCTTGGGTATATGACTCCTAATTTGTCCTAACAAATGTGCCTTTCACATTCCCAAGTTAAACTTTTAAAGCCTCCTGTCAAACATTCATAAAATATTAACACATCTTCCTAGACCTGCTGTTTCTCCAAAGCAAACATTCCTAGTTTTAACAAGCATGTGAAAAAAAAAAGTATAGACATGTTAGAATTATAAACCTCATCAGTGTCTTCTACAAATAAGCAGGGCTACAGCTGCTGCTGTTATTTCTTGTACTTCAAGTGAACATAGTGAGGGCTACAGTTTGGAGAGAGTGCAGTGATGAGAAAAATCCTGGTTAGTTTCTCAGGATACAAAAAGGTCCTTGTTGAATAAGGTTCTCCATTACCTTAGACTTTAGGAGGTCTGCCAAGCTAGGGTCTGCAGGCCATAGGCTTTAGGTCTTGGTAGACGGGCATAACTCCGAACCGACAAACATTGAAGAAAGAGGAAGTAACAACACTATTTACAAAATAAAGGAGACAGCTGTATGCGAAAATAAGAACAGAACCACAAAGTGATTTAAAAAATACTAGTGATATGTTGACTGTCAATGCACAGTGGAAGGAAATGTAGCCCCATGAGGTACAGATCTTTTATTGAGGAGCTGATTATTAAATCAATGTAGCCAGGAAGCTGAAGAACTGGAACTCTTGGCAAATGGAATCAGTTTTAAACACGTGAGTCCTATCTTTGTGCCTTTTCCATTGCTTTGTCACTGTTGTTGCAACTGGAGCTATTAATTTTGAAATAGTATAACTGTGCTGTCTGTGAAGAGTGCTACTAGCGTCTATGAAAGAGGCAGAATCACTTGTAGAAAATTAGGACTGAAAGAAGCTTAAGAAAAATGTATAGCCAGGTTGTGATCATAGCAACAGTGGCAGCTGGTGATCAAATCTACAGTAGCATGATTTGGGGAGAAAATGTCTCACTAGAGTGATAGCTGGCGATATATTGCGCTTCTACAAGAATTTATCACACATTACACTGGTGTTATAATATTTGATTAGTGGGATATATTATTATTGGTTTTATTATTACTATTATGGCAGTGAATGTAGAATATTGTGGTCCTGTGGGATGATGGCTTCTTAAAGTGATGGTGAAATAATCTTGATACTGCGGGACCAGGGCTTATTATTAATAATAATAATAATAATAACTTTATTCTTCTATACCGCCACAATCTTGCGACTTCTAGGTGGTTTACAATCAAGGAAGCTGAACGTTCAGCGAGTTACAGTATGCAGATGATCAGAGGAAATACAGAGTGCAGAAATTTTAAGAAAGCAAAAATATAAATATACAGTTTGCTGAGCGAGAATATAGGTTATACAGTTTGCTAAGAAATTTCTGAGTGGACCTGTTAGGAAAAGGTAACGCATTTCAAAAAATACAGCGAAAAATTACAATATGATAATAACAGTTTATATAAATCGCTGAACCGTGAAGTTCATACCGTGAGGTTATTACAACCGTGAAGTTATTACAATCACAGCTGGTGTAGTAATACATCGATTAAGGAGAATTATACTTTTTTTATGGTGTCAGATATTGGCACAACCCAGTAATTCTACAAGCTTAAGTGATGGTATCTGATGATACAGCCAATGCAATCTTGGTCAATACTTGTGATCATAGTAACATAAAAACATAGTAACATAGTAAATGACGGCAGATAAGACCCGAATGGTCCATCCAGTCTGGATGGCAGTATTTTTATCCTTTTTGACTGTTTGTCTAACCTCTGTGCGATATTGGTAGTCAGAACTGATCATAGCATATTTACTGTATGAAATTGGTTCATAACCACACCAATCTCCCCAGAGAACTAATTAAAACCCTCCAAATTTTCCCATTTGGTGTAGTGAACCATGATTTCAGGAAAAACTCTCAACCAAGATATATTTAAATGACTTAGAATCATTAGGCGGCTTTCTTTCTGGAAATTTCTCTTCTTGACTGAATAGGTGTGTGTGTCTCACACAGCTAAGAAATGCATTAATTCCAGCTAGTGCATTTTGCTTATTAAAACTTCATTCCTGGTCCTGTTTCAGACTCCTGGCAAAAAGGAAGTGCTTAGCTCTCTCAAATAGGTGAGAACTTTCTCTCTCCCTCTCTTTTACTAACGCATATCGGGTTTTAGCGCCAGCAGCGGTGGTAACTGGTCCAACGCTCATAGGAATTCTATGAGCGTCGGAGCAGTTACCGCCTCTGCTGGCGTTAAAACCCACGCTCGCATTAGTAAAAGAGGGAGTCTATTAGGTATGTTCCCCTAGATAACAAAATCTCTTTAGCATATCAGCCTCCTGGTGAATTTGCCTTAATTTTTAAACTTACCCAAGAACTGAGATAAAATTCTGAAACTGACCTCTACATATTTCTATCTGCAATTGCTTTACAATGCCTAGCAGTTTCCTCCTGTTCCTTTTGACTTCCTGCTTAGGGCTAGATGCAATAAAGCCAGCGTTCGTCACTAAACCTGGTACACAGCTTTAGCGATGATCGCTATTACCGACCCAATTCACAAAATGGCTCACCGTGTGTTTTTCCCTTCGATCGCCCATTTTCCAATCTGGCCATATAAATTAGCTAAAACCCCATGCAAAGTAGCCAAGCTATTGATGTACTAACATCACATGGCTATGCAAAAAAATAAATCAATAAATAAATAAAACAGGGGTTTTAGCTGCTGGGAAAAACCAACAGTTTAGACTTGTCGGTAACTGTGTGGCTTAGACTCCTCCCCCTTGTATCCTGGGATACAGAGGGAGGAACCTAAGGCCCTGATTGGCTCAGATGCCTAAGGCCCCTCCAGTGGCAGGAGGGAGTGGACATCCTTCCTGCCTTATTTTTTTTTAGGGGGAGGGGGAAGATAGAGGATGTTTGGGGTAGCACCTGGTGTGGGAGTGGGCCTTTGGTGGCAGAAGGGAGTGGGCCACTCCCTCTTGCCATTTTTGCTGCCATGGCAGGGGGTCGCAGTGCCCTAACAGCAGTGACAGGAGGCTGCTTCCCCTGTCACTGCTGTTAGGGCTCTGTGCATGTGTCACTCTTTCACTGAGCGATTGATATGTTGAGTTTGCATGCAAATAAATTGCACTTTCGTGCAAATCATTTGCATGCAAACTTGGTAGTGCATTGATCGTTAGTTCAGAATCGGCCAGAGAATCGACCAACAGCAATCCAGTTGGTATTACCAACTATCTTTAGTGCATCCAGGCCTTAATCAAGTCACAGTGCTGCAGCTATCTGGAATCCCCAACCCCCTCATTTTTCTTCTTCTTAGAAATAACAACTTACCACACACACATAAGGAGTGACAGTGGCTGCATATACTGTTACAGATCAATTATATCCAGCTCCTATATTCAAAACCTCTCCAAAAAGTTTTATCAAAAATATATATGCTCTCACATAGAGAGGTTTTAAAGTGATTTGACCCACAGACTTCAGAAATGCCTAGGAGTATGTTCAGTTATCTTTAGAGAACACACAAACCTAAACGGCACCCATAGTCGTCATAGGTCTCTATATTAATGTCTTTATATTTATGAAAGCTAAAGATGAGTACTTTTTTGATATAACTATTTAAAATCTATATAAGTTATTAAATAAATATAAAGACATTAATATAGAGACCTATGACGACTATGGGTGCCGTTTAGGTTTGTGTGTTCTCTAAAGATAACTGAACATACTCCTAGGCATTTCTGAGGTCTGTGGGTCAAATCACTTTAAAACCTCTCTATGTGAGAGCATATATACTGTTACAGGACATTTTGTTTAAGAAGCAATTGAAAACCTTTTTATGTGTCAAACCTTTTTGTTAGCTCAGTATAATACTGCATTTTGTGGTTCATAGAGTATGAAAATAGGATAGGATGCATATATTATAACATGTTTGAGTATGTCCTGAATATGTATGTTTTCTTTTTTTTTAATTCTTTATTGATTTTTAAAACTTCAATGGTGCAATACAACAAATGTAACATGTAATAATACAATAACAGCACATTCAACTTACACGTTTTTAATCAACCATTTTCGCTCACCCACCCAATGAATATTCAATAAAACACAATAGCATGGATTACCGCAAAAAAAACCCAAACCCAAACATACCCAATTCTAATTAATGATATCTTCCCATCCAATCACCTACCCCAAATGTAAATACCCTAGAACCAACCTAAAACAGAAATAATCCCCCCTTCCCTGGATATGTACCTAAATAAACAAAAACTAATTCACATCAATAATCAATTACAAAGATGTAACATAAGATGTCAATGGGCTCCATATCAAATTAAATATATTGCCATGTCCCAAATTATCAACGCTCATCCTTTCAAGTCTGTAACTAGAGCAAAGACTTGCCCACCAGAACAAAAAATTTAAACAATCAAAGTTTTTCCAGTTTCTGGTGATCATCTGGATGGCTATCCCAGTCATTATAAGGAAAAGACGGCCTTTATATTGCTCTATAGGGGGCTTAACATATAATATTGTACTACAAATGACTGCCTCATACGTTAGAGGAATTGATGATTCCAAAATGTTATTAATTCTACCCCATATTGACCTCCAAAAGCTAAGTATCAAAGGACAATAGAACAACAGATGATCCAGTGTCCCGATGTCTAAATGACAGTGCCAGCATGTATTAGATTTCTAACTTGTGCAACCTAACAGGGGTCCAAAAAGATCTATGTAACAGAAAAAAAATGTTTGTCTCATAGATACTGACGCAGTATATTTCATCCTCCAAGTCCAAATTTGTGGTCATCGAGATGCAGAAATATATTGCTTTATCTCGGTGCTCCAAATGTCATGAAGACCGTTTTTTTGTTTTTTTATTCAAGAACTCAGATATCAGTTTATACCACCTGGCAGCTCGATGTCCTTAAATGTATGTTTTCTAATGTTACCCACTTAGGTGTTAAGCAGGGAAGAAATTTTTAAAATAAATAAATAAATGCTTATCCGCTCTTACCATAGCTGAGAGAATATTCAAATACCTTGCTGACTTCTGACTTCATGTGCGACTTTCTTTAAATTAGACCCCTTATTTTCTAACTCCTGTTACTCTTTGATCTATCTATGGGCTAGATTCACTAAGCCCACCGATCGTGTTTGCGATCGTTTAGCAACCTAATTTTTCCCCCACCTGATTCACTAACCTTGTGGCCGATCAACATCCGATCTGATCCAATCTGCGCATGCAAATGAGGGGAAACGGCATGCAAAGTAGGAAGGACGCAATTCACTAAACAAAATCGGGAACACTAACTGGACTGGCCGATCCAAAATTAAGCGACTGCTGGGGACCAGTTGCTCACGTCCTTACTGAATGTCCTGCCAGCCCTGCAGCCCTGAAATAAACCATGCAGCTTTGAAATAAACCTGCTCTCTGCCTCCCCAACTCTCCTGCTCTCTGCCGCCCCAAAATAGAACCTGCTCTCTGCCTCCCCGACTCTCTCTCTGCCTCCCCAGCTCTCCTGCTCTCTGCTGCCTTCCCTGCAGTGTGAGCCCGTGGTTTAAACCCATGGGTTTAAAGCGGGGCTGCACTACGGCGTGTTCTGTTCTGTTCCAGAACACGTCATAGTGCAGCCCCACTTTAAACCCATGGGTTAAAACCACGTGCTCAGGAGTAAAAAGAAAAAAAAAAAGTTATGTCACGGGGAAGAGGCAAAGAAGATGGTCTGCGCATGTGTCAGGATCGCTCTTCAGCGATCCGTCTGGTCGGTGTGGGGCGGGCCTCCAATAGCATTCATCTGCATAAAGGCTGTTGGTGAATGTGTTGGATAGGATAGGATCAGATAGGATCGGATTGGATCGATGCAGGTTAGTGAATCTAGCTCTATATGTTCCATCTTTGTTTATACTTTATGCTATTAAAACGTTTTATTGAATATTGTGTTGACATTGTAATAAGAACATAAGAATAGCCTTACTGGATCAGACCAATGGTCCATCAAGCCCAGTAGCCTGTTCTCACGGTGGCTAATCCAGGTCACTAGTACCTGGCCAAAACCCAAGGAGTAGCAATATTCCATGCTACTAATATGTACACCGCCTTGAAGTCTGATTTGGTGGTATAATACGATTTTAATAAACTTGAAACTTGATATCTTTCTCAATATCAGACTATGGACTTTTCCTCCAGGAACTTGTCCAAATCTTTCTTAAAACCAGCAATGCTATCCGCTCTTACCACATCCTCTGGCAACGCGTTCCAGAGCTTAACTATTCTCTGAGTGAAAAAAAAATTTCCTCCTACTGATTTTAAAAGTATTTCCCTGTAACTTCATCAAGTGTTCCCTAGTCTTTGTAATTTTTGACGGAGTGAAAAAGCTATCCACTTGTACCCGTTCTACTCCACTCAGGATTTTGTAAACTTCAATCATATCTCCCCTCAGCTGTCACTTTTCCAAGCTGAAGCGCCCTTACTGCTCTAGTCTTTTCTCATACGAGAGGAGTTCCATCCCCTTTATCATCTTGGTCGTTCTTCTTTGAACCTTTTCTGCTTTAAAAGCCCTCTAATGAACACAGATCTCAACTCTTCAGAATCCAGCACACGTGCACTTTTAACCTAGTCAAGTAGGTGTTATTGTTGCATATAGACATAGAATATAACAGACATTCTGGGTCAGACCGATTGTCCATCTAATCCAGTCTCCTGTTTCCAACAGTGGTCAATTCAGGTCACAGTACCAGGCAGAAATCCAAATAGTAGCAACATTTCATGCTAAGCAGTGGCTTCCCCCATGTCTGTTTCATTAGCACACTATGGACTTTTCCTCTGTGAATTTGTCATAACATTTTATAAACCTAGCTACGCTAACCGCTGTAACCACCTCCTCTGCCAATGAGTTCCAGAGCTTAACTATTCTTTGAGTAAAAAAAATATTTCCTTCTATTTGTGTTAAATGTATTCCTATGTAATTTCATCGAATGCCCCCTGATTATTGTACTTTTGGAAATATTGAAAAATCAATTCACTCATACCCGATCTACAGTACTCAGTATTTTGTAGACCTCAATCATATCTCTCCTCAGCTGTCTCTTTTCCAAGCTGAAGAGCTCAATCTCTTTAGTTTTTCCTCATATGAGAGGAATTCCATCCCCTTTATGATTTGTGCTGCTGTTCTTTGAACCTTTTCCAATTCCACTATATCTTTTTTTGAGATTTGGCAACTAAAACTGTGTACAATGCTCAAGGTAAGGATGCACCATGGAGCAATACAGAGGTATTATAATATTCTTGGTCTTATTTACCATTACTTTCCTAATAAGGGATGGTAAATCCTGTTTGCTTTTTTTTTTTTTTATGCTGCAGTTGCACACTGGACAGAATAATTCAGTGTAGTGTCTTCAATGACACCCAGATCATTTTCTTGGGTGCTGACTCCTAAGGTGGACCCTAGCATCAAGTAACTATGATTTAGATTATTCTTCCCAATATGTATCACTTTACATTTGGCAACATTAAATTTCATCTGCCATTTAATGCCCAGTCTTCCAATTTCCTAAGGTCTTCCTGCAATTTTTTACGGTCCGCATGTGTTTTGATGACTTTGAGTAGTTTTGTGTCATCTACAAATGTAATTACAGTGGTGCCTCGCATAACGAACGCCTCGCACAGCGAACGCTGCGCACAACGAACTTCATGTCTTGCTTCCTACAACGAACTTCGTTTCACACAACGAAGTCACCCGAGCTGCATCCTTCCGCGCAGGCACTGCGCTTAACTGCCCTCTCTCCGCCTGGCTCCCTGTGCAGTGGCGGACCGTCGGCTCGCAGGGGCCCGGCACCTACTGCTGATGCGTTGGGGGGCGGAGCTACTCTCGCCGCTTCCCCGATGCTAGAAAAAAAAAAAAAATGAACAGTTAAGTCCCAGTTTTTGCCGCTGAGACTCTGCCCTCTCTCACTGTAAAATTAGACTCTACTTAGTCTGTCTTTAAATTTAAAAAAATGTGTGTTGTTTTAAAAAACAATTATGTTTTTAGATGTATCTAAATAAAAATAATAACAAAAAATTTATCTTTTTTTATGTCATCTTAGCATATTTTATGCTACAGAACAAATTATTTTTTTTAACATGTATTGTTATGGGAAAATGCGTTTCTCATAACGAACTTTTCGCATAACAAACTTGCTCCTGGAACCAATTAAGTTCGTTGTGTGAGGCACCAATGTACCTCACTTGTTGTTCCAATTTCCAGATCATTTATAAATATGCTAAATAACACCAGTCCCAGTACAGATCCCTACAGCACTCCACTGTTTACCCTTCTCAACTGAGAGAAATAATCATTTAATCCTACCCTCTGTTTTCTGTCTAATAACAAATTTCTAATCCACAACTGAACATTGCCTCCTATCCCATGATTTTTTAACTTTTTCAGGAGTCTTTCATGAGGAACTTTGTCAAAAGCTTTCTGAAAACCTACATTTATTTATTTATTCAATTTTCTATGTCATTCTCCTAAGGGAGCTCAGAACGGTTTACATGAATTTATTTAGATACTCAAACATTTTTCCATCTGTCCCAGCAGGCTCACAATCTATCTAATGTACCTGGGACAAGTCTGACAAAGATGGCAAAACAAAGTTTACAAAGCATGGCAAAAATATAATATGACAAAACATGGTATGGTGAGACATAACATGGCAAGCATAGTTCAGAAAAACATAGCACGGTAAGCAGTATTACAAAGCATGGCTAACATAGTCTGACACGACTGGCAAAAATGGTTAGGCAAGCATGCATGACAAAACATAGCATGGAAGATATGGAACGGCAAACATACTTCATGAACTGGCTTACCTTTATCCACATGTTTATTCACACCTTCAAAGAAGTCAAGTAAATTGGCGAGGCAAGACCTTCCTTGGCTGAACCTATGTTGACTCTGTCCCATTATATTATGCTTGTCTAGGTGTTCCATAATTTTATGTTATATAATTGTCTCCCCGATTTTGTTCGGCACTGAAGTCAGGCACATTGTGTGGATGGCTTCATCGACTTGTCGATCAGAACTCCCAAGTCCCTTTCCTGGGAGGTCTCTCCAAGTACCGCCCCGGACATCCTGTATTCCTGCATGAGATTTTTATTACTGACATGCATCACTTTACACTTATCCACGTTGAACCTCATCTGCCATGTCGATGCCCATTCCTCGAGCTTGATTATGTCACGTTGCAGGAATGGGCATCGACGTGCCCATTCCTGCAACGTGACAATTCTCTTTTGGTTCCCTGAGGCAGGAGCAAAACATGTCTGTGTCACGTCGGAACCTGCAAGCTCAAGATAAGTTTACTGTTTCAAACCGTATATTATATATTTGTTATTTTATATAAAACTAGTAGCCCTGTGCACCCGAAGCAATTGTGCATATCAAATTATCCTTTACAGCTGGTGCTTTGAATTCAAGGTGAGCGGTGAGGTGAATTCAATTAGGCGGTGAGGTGGTAGTGTTGGGTTCTCCCTGTTATCACCTCCATATCTCTGAGCACTTTGATTCACTATCAGTTGTATAGTTTTGTTCAGACTTGAGTATTCGTCACAGAGTGTTCTTGTCTTATGTTTGTCACTGCCATTTGATCACTCTGCTCTCATTTTTTGAGAGATTCTTGCCCCCTTTTTGTTTATTTGACTGTGCCTCTTGGATCCAGCATGTGAAATAGGGAGCATTTCTAAAAATGCTACCCTGGAGAATGTAGATTTCAGCTTTCTATCTAAGAGCCAGATTTGGCTTCCAGAATCTCTCTTCCACATTTTCCTGTCACTGACACCTACATATACCAAGACAGCTGAATGTTCCCCAGCACTGTCTAAAATCATATCTAGGTAATGCGTGAGGTGCACCACCTTCACATCCGGTAGGTAAATGATCAGGTGATCCTCATGCCTACTAGTCACCCAGCTATCTACATGTTCAATGATCATATCACTAATTACAACAGCTGTCCTAACCCTTCCCTCTTGGGCAGAAGCCCCTATAGACACATCCTCAGTGTGAGAGGATACTGCTACAGACTATAGGATTATTTCCTACATCACCAGGGTGATGCTGTCCATTTAGGAGATCTCCCTCCTCCAAGGCAGCACAAGGGCCGCCAGACTGGACTTGGATTGGTCGCTGTTGGAAACAATATACTAAACTTTATGGACCTTTTGTCTGCCCCAAAATGGCAACTTTTATGTTCTTATTTGTAGCTGTCAGGATCTATCATTTTGCTTTGACTGCAGCTGCTCTTTCCTGCTTCCATAAATTGCTGCCCAAGGCAGCTGCCTAGTTTTGCTAAAGATTGGCCCAGCCCTGAGTCCCCTGCCAGTCCCTCCAGTCAGAGTTATCTGTATAAATGCCTGTATTTCCACTAGGAATTCTGGTTGTGTGCAGCCTACCAGACAGAACCATCTGCTAGTTTAATTCTGTGATTGCAATTTAATTTAAATAACTAGTATCGCTTTTGCCCAAACATCTGTTTTCCCCCATGTGGCCTGCCAGACAGACTTGGCAATGAGAACACCTGTATTTTTATTAGAACTTCAATACACCGAGCTTGCAATTGATGAAAATTCTCTGGGTTCCTTATTGCTATGCTTATTTTAAAATTAAGTACGCCATGGACATTCACAATTAAGAGGCTAAGAAATCTTTTTTCCAATAATCATCAAGTATTGGAGACATGAAGGCTTCAGTGTGCAACCCACGCGAATATATGAAAATGATGACCTAAGCTAATATGCCATAAAGCTCTTTTCATAAAAGATGTTTGAAATAATTGCATTCCCCCCAAGACATCCAAATCTAAGGTTTTGGATATGCTGTGAGTAGTTTGAATGTCATCTTACTAGAATTCACATATTGACAGTCTACTTAGAAAGTACATTCAGTATCTTTTAACATGGCAACAAACACCTTCATCTGAGCTGGCTGAGGTGGATAATTCATGTTTTTAGCTGTGCATGTACATGAAAAACATTTTTTTAAACTTACTTACATTAATTTATCGTTTTATAATTATTTTACCCTGTAAACTGCCACGTTGCTGTACAAGATTTAGAATGGCACATCCCATGTCATTGCATATCATAAACAAATGAAAACGAGCCCAAAAAAATATGACATTTTGTGTGGGGTTTTTTTTCTATTTGCCAATAAGAGATGGCACACTCTTTGGGACTCATAATCGAAACAGAAAAACGTCTAAAAACTGGTCTAAATTGGCACTTGGACGATCAGTAACAAAAAACATCCAAGTGCCGATAATCAAACAGGGTTTTAGACGTATTTAAAAATGACTTAGGCCTTCACAGTGCTGCTGAATGACCAGAGCTAAAAGGGGCGTTTTAGGAGGAGTGGTGAGGGCGGGATTTGGAAGGGCCGTGGGCCATCCTAGACTTAGTCGTACTGCATGTATAACCGAAGGTTTTACAACACTGCCTAGATGGAACTTGGATGTTGTGATTTAGGCCATCTAAAATCAGGTCTAAGTCCACAAACGGTATCCAAAGTGACCAGATAAGCACTGCAGACACAAAGTACAGAGCCCCACACACAGCCCCAGTGATCACCTACCTCCCCCCCTAAAAAACAAAAAACGTCATAACAACTTTACATATCTGCCTCTAGAACATCAGCACCTGGCAGCCTGGTATAGGAAAGCCTAGTAGAGCTGCACAGAGGTGACTTAAGTGGTCTTAGGGGTGGGTTAGTGAACCATGGAGAGGAGGACCCAGGCCCATAAGCCACTCTAATCACTGCATTCATGGAAAAACATGTGCACCCCGCAAAAAAAACCCCAAACCCTTTTGTACTACCATATAAGTGGCTACTGCATCCATAAGGGCTATTGGGGTGGTAGATAGGTGGGTCTAGTAGATTCTGGGAGTGTTGTGGGGTGCACACCATGACCTATAAGGAAGCTGTTGTGAGATGTTTATGTGGCACCCTTTTTGTGAAGTTCACAGCAGTGCCCTGTAAGGTGCCCCACTACTCTGTTGCCATGTGTGGGTATCCAGTCCATTACTTTTCTAGTCCCTTCCAAATCTAAAAGGTCTTTTTCTAGGTGTTTTTGACTTGGATTAATTTTTGGACGAAAATGGGGTATAAAGATGGACGATTTAGCGGTCTGGACTATCAGACGGCTGGATGTAGAGTTGGACGATTTTTGAAAAAAATAAAAAAATATGGGGAAAAAGAACCAGATGTTCACATACAAAATGGGGGGAACACCACTAGGGGTTAGTAACCTGGAGAGAGACCTGGGAGTGATGGTAGACGCAACACTGAAGGCATCGGCGCAATGCGCCACAGCCTCTAGGAAAGCAAACAGAATGCTGGGTATCATTAAGAGGGGTATTACGACCAGGACGAAGGAAGTTATCATGCCGCTGTATCGTGCAATGGTACGGCCGCATCTGGAGTACTGTGTCCAGTACTGGTCGCCATACCTCAAGAAGGACATGGCGGTACTTGAGGGAGTACAAAGAAGAGCAACCAAACTGATAAAGGGAATGGAAAATCTCCCATATACCGACAGATTGAAGCAGTTGGGACTTTTCTCCCTGGAGAAGCGAAGACTTAGAGGAGACATGATAGAAACCTTCAAGATCCTGAAGGGCATAGAAAAAGTAGACAGAGACAGATTTTTCAAATTAAGGGGCACCACAAGTACAAGGGGGCATTGGGGGAAATTGAAAGGGGACAGGTTTAGAACAAACGCTAGGAAGTACTTTTTCACTCAGAGGGTGGTAGATACATGGAACGCGCTTCCAGAGGCTGTTGTGGACAAGAAAACACTAAATGGATTCAAAGAAGGTTTGGATAGATTCCTAGAAGAAAAAGGGATTGGGGGGTACAGATAGGTATAGACCATTGCTCAGGCAATGGGCCTGATGGGCCGCCGCGGGAGCGGACCACTGAGCAGGATGGACCTATGGTCTGCCTCAGCGGAGGCAACTTCTTATGTTCTTATGTTCTTATGCTGGACGTATTTTTTTTTAAATGGACCTTTTCCCATGTCCAACTTTGGACGATTTGTGAGTTAGGCTAAAACGGACATAGATGTTTCTTTTGATTATGCCCTTCTTGGTATATAGAGTGCACTCTTTGCAAAGAGTGTACACTCTTAACAACATTGCAACCAAAATAAATATGAAATTAATCAAATAAAACAAACTTGAGAAATACAACAAAACTAAAATTTGGGGGGAGGGGATCACCCATTCTTAACAAGAATAGCAATATTAGGTACATCCCTGTAGCCTTTATGTTACTTTGGCTCATACCTGATGTGACTATGAATTGCTTTGCAGTAGAGAGTTGCACGGGGACAGAAATCCCACCCATCCCCGCCCGTCCCCGCCAGGATCCTCTCCGTCCCCACCCATCCCCGCAAGGAATTACCTCCATCCCCACCCGTCCCCATAAAAAGCAGCAATTACTTCTGACAGGATCATCAATTCCACAGTTTATTTTGTGTTTGTGCTGCTGTTTTCCTTGTGGAATCTCTTTGGTGGAACCCTTTTTTTGTTTTCTGTTGAGGTAATTAACTTATAAACCCCCTCTTTTACTAAGGCTGATGTGTCCATTATATTATATGGACAAACCCTGCTTCCTAAGCCTTCCATCCCCGTGGGAGTCCCGTGAGCCAGAGGGGGTCCCCGTGGGAGTCCCGTGGGTTAGGGGGGGAGGATTCCCACGGGATTCCCGTGATCCCCGTTCCCGTGCAGACCTCTACTTTGCAGTGGATGTACAAGTTTTACAGGATAAGCCAGGAAGAGGGTGAAGTAAGGAGGTTTCAGTGTGCTCTCCCCCAAACTGGTCTTTACAAGCATGGCCTGTGCCTCTCAAGCAGCAAATTTAGGGGAAAGTGAATGCCATGTTTGTATCTTACAGCATGAGCTCTGAACGTACAGACTCCATCCAGCGGATGCAAGGTGAGCAACACAACTCATGAACCTTAGTGACAGCAGAGGAGTTTAAAGGTGGTGCAGTGCCATAATCTGCCTGAATCTCCTGCAGAAAACCACACCGTAGTGGAAATGTCCTGTTCTCCCATCCCTCTCTCAGATGCTCATGTCAGACGGCCTTATGTACGGAGGTATTTCCAACCACTTAGGCACATTGCTACAACAGAGGAAGCCTGACAAAGTGCCCAGGATGCCCTCCTGCCCAAGAGTAGGCAGCAGTGGGCATTGCTGGGGTGGGATTAGGGCGGGATTGGGATTTAATGGGGTGGCGATATGTGGAACTAGGCAGGTCTAGGGGTCCAGATTTTCTGTTTGGAAAATCTGGTAACCCTAAGTGGGGACAGCTCACATTCTCAATTCCAGCGCTCAGCACATAGACATTCAGATCCGGGCAGCTTTCCCGCAGAGGAGAAAATCCTGCAACTACCGTTAACCTCATCTGAGGCAACTTCCTTTGAGCGGCTGGGACACGGACAGTGTGTCTGGGAAGGAATAAATGGATAGAAGACCATCGCAAGGGAGAAGACATAGGAATCTTGGTACTGTCAGCCCTTTTTTTGGAAACGTTATCCCTCCTCCTAAACTTACTTGCTCCACTTCATCAATGATGTAGAAACCGTGGATTGAAGACAAAGTTTTATTTTTATTTTTCTTTCAAGTTTATGATCTATCTTTAATCTTATCTATTGTTTTGCCTTTTATCTTTGGTTTGTTCTATTTCTATCATTTAAATTTCTCCAGAATTCTACTGTTCAACGGTTCTCCCTTCTACATCTATTCCTTTCTCTCCTCTCTTCTACCTTCCAAAGTATCTAGATTAATGCTGTCTTGTTAAAATGTTTATCTATTTTATTTTTCCTCTATCTCTACTTTTCACTTCTCTATTACCCTCCAGGTACTTTAGATAGATTGTGTAAGGTTCCCGCTAAGGTGCGCTGGCCTGCGCTCGCGCACAAAATATTACATCGCAGCGCAAAGTTTCTCTTCACAGCGCACACACGCGTCGCAAAGGTAAGAGGAGGTAAGGTAAGGGGACGCATTGGGGGGATTGCACTTCCCCACAATTGCCATGCTTCGGTTCCTCTTCTTCCTTCCTTCCCCCCCCCCCCCCCCCCGTGGGACCCTGCGGCACCATCAACTCTTACTCCCTCTAATGTCGGCCCTGCAGCTCCAGACTTCCTCGCACCTTCTCCCCTCCCCCTTTGGATCGCTATTATTTTAAACGTTATAGCCGCGGAGCTGTATCCATCAGTGGAGATGTCTAACCTCGGCCTGCCCCGGAACTCTTACTGCAACAGTGACTTCCTGTTCCTGCCTAGACGGGCGTCTGCTGCAGTAAGAGTTCCGGGGCAGGCCGAGGTTAGACATCTCCACTGATGGATACAGCTCCGCGGCTATAACATTTAAAATAATAGCGATCCAAAGGGGGAGGGGAGAAGGTGCGAGGAAGTCTGGAGCTGCAGGGCCGACATTAGAGGGAGTAAGAGTTGATGGTGCCGCAGGATCCCGCGGGGGGGGGGGGGGGGAGGAAGGAAGGAAGAAGAGGAACCGAAGCATGGCAATTGTGGGGAAGTGCAGAGCTGCAGGGAAGAGTGTTGCGGTACCCAGCTGGAGGGAGAAGGAAGATGAGGGAGGGAATTAAAGGAGATGCCAGGGCTTGGAGCGTCACCATATTCTCCTTTTAGCTCTATACCCTTTACAAAGGCGGCCTACATCACCTAATGGGATAGTCAGGCCTGAGTAGTATAAGGATGGACCCCTACAATGTTAGGTGGGGTTATGTGAGGCGCCCTTACAAACGCCAGGTCCCGAATTCAATACCTTCACAGAAGATTCACCAGGAAGTAGACTCAAATGAGAAGCACAGCCAGAGGTGATTGCATAAAGAATATATTACAGAAAAATAAGATTCATAAACATTACAATTAAGGAGAGAGCAAAGTTCCAGAGATAGAGAGCAAGAGATAGAGAGAGAGATATATAAGTTACAGAGAATGCTTCTGTGCTCTTGTGAATGAGAGAGAATAGGTGCTGTGAGGACAGAGAGGTATAGAGAGAGAAAGGTGTGTGTGTGTGGGGGGGGGGGGGGGGGGGGGGTGATGTTCCCAACTTCAGGTTCCAGAGATAGAGCAAGAGGAAGAGGGTGATGTTGCGAGGGGCCTTTTATAACTTGGAATCTTATTCTAAATATAGAAACTATTGTATTACCCAGTATCTTTCTGTTTAGAATTTGTAAACTGTTTGAAACAATAGTTAGTTTCACTGACCACCTTGATCCATTGTATATCTTAAGCTGTCCATCCTAAGCATTAATACATCTTCTTAGCACCTCTTCGCCCCTCTTAGTTCGTTTGTTACCTTTTAAGCATGATTTAATTAGGGCTGTTTCAAACAGTCTGCCTGGATGCTTTCTGTATGTGAATTCTGTGCATGAGCACTCAGGGTCTATCTGCATCCACATCCCAGAGTCAGATTGATATAATTTCCCATAGGCCTTTGCTGACATTGGTTAGGGCAACCAAAAATGCTGATTGCTAGCAATAGATATGCTGACAAATAGGAAATACACACTAATCCTAAGGGGGGCCTTAGGGGCCATTAATTCAGTAATAGCCATTCAAGGGCCTATTGACCTAACGTGCTATGCTGGGAAGCCTACAGAAAGGCATATACTACATTTAGAGTAAATCTCCAAGCACATATTTGTCTAAGTTGGAATCATGTGTCCTGTGATGTTTTGCAGAATTGTACAATGGCCAGGTGCTAGCAGTGGTCTGCATTCAAAATGACTCCTCCTTTCCTCCTGGCAGCATGGAGGTCTGTGTGGAGAAACTGAAGGCTTTAGGAATCCAGGTAAGCCAGGCGGCTGGCCTCTACTACATGAATTCTATAATTAACTAACATACCCCCCTCTTTTACAAAACCGTGTGACAAAAGCTCCAAAAAGCCCTTTAAATGCTTATGGGCTTTAGGGCAATTACCGCAGCTGCTAGCACAGCTTTGTAAAAGGGAGAGATAAAATCCTACTAAAACAACAAGGCTGAATTGGCACATACAAGCAAAGGCTCACTCTTCAACCTCTCTATTTCCTGGAAACATCCAATTTCTTTGCAGTAACAAAACAAATTTCTAGACCGCATAACCATAAGTTCTATGCGGTTTACAAAAGATTATACTAAATAAAAGAAAACATGTGGTTTTATGAAGAGTGCTGAAATAACTAATTTGTCAAAAATTTAGAAAAAAGATAAGTTTTCAGCAACTTTCTAAAGTGCTCATATGAAATGGAATAAGTTAAGAGTAATGGGAAATCTTTGTCATGATATGCTGCCTGATAAGCAAGGGTATGATACTGTATGTTAGTTGTCTCGATGAGGAAAAATATGTCTATTATTACATATTGATAGCCTCTATTTTAGAAGCTATATTCATGATTTGCAATTTAAATATCAGCATTTAAACATATATCCTGGAAAAACATGGAAAATCTAATTTTAAAAACCCAGGATTTACATGTGTATGATCTATAATGAAGAACAGGAGAAACCACCGTCTCAAGATGAAATGCCACAAAAAGAAAAGAGTGAAGGTGACTAGGTGTGTTCAGATCCTCTATTCTTCAATAATACGCCATTGTGTGTGCCTCTCAAGCTGCATTTGTGTGCACAGCATTCAACTTGAGAAGCACAAACAACAGCGGTGGTTGCAGCATATATGAGACTACATTACACACAATGCATCGCTCACCTATTATGGCAGGAAATCACTGCTCAAAAATCAAAAATAGTGCACCAAAATTCAAATACTAATCAGTGAAGTTTAAATTAGCCACCAGATAATAAAAGTATATAGAAAACTATCCACTTGTTCCTCAGTTTGCCACACTGTAATAACGTATGGTAGCTGTCCTCATGGGAACTTTATAACGTGTGTAGTTTTCATTATTTTTATGCTTTTCTTTCTTTTTTTACTTTTTCATCTTATTCAGTAACTTATGGTTTATAAATTATAAAGTGCTTGTGCCTAGTATATTAGCATTTATAGCAAAAGTAGTGATGATAGTAACCACTTAGCTTTTATCTGACTCTGGGTCTGGCTCAATCCCCACCGACGCGTTTCACGATTTCATCAGGGTCGGGGAAGGAGAACACAGAGCAGTATCTTATCCTAGCAGAACGCTAGATCCATAATTATGGATCACTAATTATCCACTTCCGGCTCACTAATTATGGATCTAGCGTTCTGCTAGGATAAGATACTGCTCTAGTGTTCTCCTTCCCCGACCCTGATTGAAATCGGTGAAACGCGTCGGTGGGGATTGAGCCAGACCCAGAGTCAGATAAAAGCTAAGTGGTTACTATCATCACTACTTTTGCTATAAATGCTAATATACTAGGCACAAGCACTTTATAATTTATAAACCATAAGTTACTGAATAAGATGAAAAAGTAAAAAAAGAAAATAAAAAAGAAAGAAAAGCATAAAAATAATGAAAACTACACACGTTATAAAGTTCCCATGAGGACAGCTACCATACGTTATTACAGTGTGGCAAACTGAGGAACAAGTGGATAGTTTTCTATATACTTTTATTATCTGGTGGCTAATTTAAACTTCACTGATTAGGAAATCACTGCAGCACTAAAGTTCTAACAAATAAGAATAGCATTAATTCAGCTATGGGGTCCTTTTATCAAGGAGCGGTAGGGGTTTAATGTGCGTAATACCGCGCGTTAAACCACCTGCCACGCTAGCCGCTAATGCCTGCATTGAGCAGGCATTAGTTTTTTAGCCGGCCGCAGGGGTTAGCGCGTGATGATAAAAGGACCCCTATATCTAATCTAAGGGCTCCTTTTACTAAGCTATGCTAGCGGTTTTAGCACGCGCTAACCCCGCGCTACGTGGAAAATACTAACGCCAGCTGTATGGAGGCGTTAGCGTGTAGCGCCGCGCTAAAATCGCTGGCACAGCGCTAGTAAAAGGAGCCCTAAATTTTTGTATCATACTTATCCAGTACAGGTTCAAGGTGATTTAAAAGTAAAGAGGCCCATACAATATTATGAGGAATTACAATGGCTGAACATATTGATTACAATCATTAGTGTTTACAGAGTGCTGACAGTATCTGAGACAAGATATTTATATTTTAGCATCAGACTATGAAGTAGTAGATAGTTTTCTTGAGATAGTAGGGGAAGTCAATGTTTGCATGTTGTTAAAAGCTGTCAAAAAATATTTGTTTTCATTTTTTTTTTTTTTTTTCAAAACCTGAGGAAATTCAGTTTCAGTCCTAATTAAGGTGGACCATATATTTTTTCCGCGTAACCCTGGACACATGACTCGCCCATCCACTTCCATCCCCACCCTGTTCCACCCCAGTACTGCCCAGTTCCACCTCCAGCCCTGCCCCATTCTGTACTAAGCCTCACCCCTAAAAAGCCTCCTCTCTTCTTCTGGACGAGCTGGAGGGCCTGGAGCATGCGCAGATATATGCGACAATCATCTGTGCATGCTCAGAGGCCCTCCAGATAGCCAGAGCTCATTGGGGGCTTTCTAAAACCCGGACAAACGGCAGGTTTTGGAAAGTCTGTTTGGGAGCCCGGACAGTCCTCTAAAAAGAGGTTGTGTCAAGGTTTCCCCGGATGTCTGGTAATTCTAGTCATAATGGTGGTTGGGAGGCCATTCCAAGTTCTGGTGGCTGCGTAGGTGAATAATATCATAAACGCTAGTACAAGGCTGCCAGAGGCAGAACACATGTCTCAGATTAGTTTAAGCAAGGTGTTTTTGAATCACATATCACTCTGGAAGGTAAGCAAGGTGGTTTGGTCATGCAGTACTCTGGAAAGGTCTTAGGTAAAAGAAGCTCTGTGAATCATTACCCAAACCTTTTTGTAAATGCCTCGCCTAACAGTGCCTGATATTTTCTGCAGGCCTCATTCTTTTCATTTGGGCTAGTTTACTATAATGTGCATGAATACACTCACCCAGGTTAATGTGGGTTAGTGATTAGGGTCCTATATAGCCTGAAAACACAGTGCAAGCATGCTTTGTTCAACATGAGGACCAGACTGCCTAGCAAATTATAAATATAGAAATGAGCTAACCTTGCATACCTTTTAGGTTTGGCTGAATTCCAGTATATAACTGTTATAACGCTCCATTATATATTCAAAATATTTTATGATATGTTTTTATGAGGATTGTTATACTTCTTTAGATGGTGAAAGGTTTTACTTCTATCCAGGATGTTTAGTAGCCCCCTATATAGAGCATCTTGTAATATATTATTTTCAAAATAATGTATTAGTGAAATATTATGATATCATATTGGTGCAAGTCTTCTATTTCATCCAAAAATTGAATTTCTAGAATTGAATTTCGTAAATAATATATTTCAACTCACAAAAAGCCCTAGAATAGAATGGGAATAAAATAAGAAGTTATGAATGGCCTAGTAACAAGGAAGAGTCCTTTATACAACCAGTGGACATGACCGTTCTGGGGGGTTTAATAACAGCATTAAGGTTTGTGAGTGAAATGGACATGTTTTCACACACACACACATAACAGAGGAGCATTTTCAACAGGATGTCTAAGTCTAATTTGGACGTTTTGAAAAAACAAAAATCGTATAGAAATTCAGTGGAGAAAATATCCATTTTCAAAACAGCCAGATATCTATCTTTTATTTTTGAAAATTACCTATATAGACATTTTGGTCCTTAGTACATCTATCTTTTTTGGCCATTTTCAAAAATATCAACTATGTAATGGAAACCACAAATTTAATACTAGGTATTCAAATTCAAAACTATCTCAAACTATCTCAAAAATAAAAATGTCCACATGAAAAATGCACAAAAGCAAGTTCTGCAGATGTACCCAAGTACCTTGTGTGATCTCAGCAGGGGAATCCCCATCAGCTCAGCCAGTTTCGGTGTAGTCTTGCGGGCTCTGCTGATGGTAGATTCCCCTGCCAAGATCAGCTGAATCAGCAGGGAGAAAAATAATTTATCTCTCCCTCCCTCACATCCACTGATCCCCTACACCAGTGGCGTACCAAGGGGGGTGTGGTCCACCCCGGGTGCAGCCTTAGGGAGGGTGTACAGCTGGCCTGGTCCTATTGCGCTCCCACCATCCCAGCGAGAGCAGCAAGCTTTCCTCCAGTAAGCAGAGCAAAGTTGGCTGCTTTGCGGCTTTCTCCTCCCTCTGCCGTGTCACTGATGATGTCATCAGTGACGCTTCACCGGCAGGAGAAAGCAGTGAAGCAGCCAACGCTACTGGAGGGAGGTTTGCTGCTCTCGCTGGGAGGGTCGGAAAGGTTCACTAGGAGGGGGGGGGAGATAGGAGGGTCAGCAGGGGTTCAGCTGGGAGGGGGGAGAAGCGGTCTGCCTCGGTGCTCCAAGACCTGGCGCCATTACCTTCTACGGGCAGCAGCAGCTTTTACAATTCGCTGCTGTTGCTGGCTTCAGGCCTTCCTCTCTGCCGGGTCCTGCCTACCTCCTGTTTTCATGAAGACAGGACCTGACAGAGAGGAAGGCTTGAAGCCGGCAACAGCAGTGAATTGTGAATGCTGCTGCTGCCCGATGAAGTTCAGGACACCAGGCCTTGGGTGACAGAAGGAGGAAAGGGAGCAGAGGGGGAGAGAATTGGGGAGAGTGTTGCTGTACCCAACTGGAGGGAATGAAAGGAGATGCCAGGGCTTGGAGGGAAAACGAGATGCCAGGGCATGTAGGGAAGGAGGAAGGTATGCCAGATCAAGGGGAAAGGAAGGAGGAGATATCAGAGCATGGAGGGGGAGGGAGAGATGGAAGAAAAGGAAAGGAGAGAGATGCCAGGAATCAGGGAAGGGATGATGCCAGACCGTGAGGTGGGAAGGAAAGAAAGGAGAAGAGAGAGATGCCAGAGCATAGGGGAGAGGTGACAGAGAGAGAAAAACGGAGAGGTGACAGAGTTGAAATCAATCATGTACAAAGGAGAGAAGGGGCACAGGATAGATAGTTTATGGAAGGAACATAGAAAGAGGGAAGATGCCATATGGAAGAGAGAGAGAGAGGGTGCACACTGGATAGAAAGAGCACAGAGGGCAGTGAATGGAAAGGGCGAGATAGAGGTAACAGTAGATGGAAGGAGTAGATGAGAGGGAAACAGACACTGAATGGAAGTGTGGGGGGAGAGGAAGGACAGCTGCTGAATGGAAGTGTGAGGGAAAGGGGAAGCAGATGCTGGAAGGAAAGTGGGGAGGAGAAAGAAAAAAAGTGGCACATGCAGGATTGAGGGAAGAGATAGAGTTAGTTACTGGAAGGGGTGAGGGAAAGAGGTGGCAAGCTATAGGTAGACACAGTGAAAGAGGGAAATTGAGGACTGAATAGTAAAAAAGAATTTAGACAGAGGAAGAAAATAAATTGAGAAGGAAGACCAGAGAAGAACAGGAGGAAGGGAGCGGAGAGAGAGATGCCAGAGCAGGGGGGAAGGAGAGGAGACAGACACCAGATCAATGGGGGTGAAAGGAGAGATGGAAGGGGGAGGCATACAGTTTCTGGAAGGGGCATAGAAGGAGAGAAGATGCCATATAGGGGCAGAGAGATGGCAAACAGTGGATGGAAGGAAGAGAGTAACAAAAAGATGAGGAAAGCAGAAACTAGAGAAGACAAAGGTAGAACAAAAATTTTCTATTTATTTATTGCTTTAGGAGACATGTGTCACTGTTTCTGTGGTATTGCATTATATGCAGAGTCCAGCTTCTTGCTGGTTCAATTTAACCTTTGTCTATGTATTTCTATTTTATCCCCCCTTTTACAAAACTGTGGAGCGTTTTTTAGCACCAGCTGTGGTGGTAGCAGCTCTGATGCTCAGAATTCTATGAGCGTCAGAGCTGTTACCACCGTGGCTAAAATCCACACTACAGATTTGTAAAAGGGGGAGGGGTAAGTGTGTGATGACATTTCATACTAGGTGAAGGTGTTTTCTGTGTTCTGTGTGTTCAAAAGACATGGTTTTCTGTTAGGATTGACTTCAGGATTGATCTGTACTAGTCTGGCTTGTTTAGTTTTACAATGGTTGTATTGCTGTTGTACTTCTCACTGCAGTATGTAAGATGCTGCCTTTTCCTAGGTACTCATGTGTGACATGTGGCTTATTACTAAAAATCATGTTTTGCGTACAGATGGGGGGTGGTGCCAAAAAATGATGGGTTCCGGGTGTCACACATGCCACTGTCCTACACCCTTCCCCCTGACATCTCCCCACATCCCTTGACATCTCCTCACATCCACCCAACTCCTCTCCACATCCTCCGACAACCACCGTACCTTCGGTTGACAAATTGGCAGAAGGGAAGCCCACTCCCTCCTGCCTATAGGGCCATGTGCTCAGAATGATGGGCCTTCTCCCCCTCCCAATACATCTTGTAATGCAGAGGGAGGGGCCTAGGGCCCTGATTGGCTCAAAATGGTATCTAAAATTAGCTTCCAAAAAGGCCAATTTTCAACAGATTTTACTCTAGAAACTAAGCAGTTACCAGAGTGAAATTAGGACTGAAAACTGCTATTTCCATAGGATTGGGTGGTAAAGGGAGGAAGTGGGGGAAGTGGGGGACAAGGAAAGGGTGAGGCCAATAAGTAGGGTTATTATATGGCTCCAGAAAAAGGAGGATAGATTGAGCCATCTGGGTTATACTTTCATTGCTTTTAATGGAAATAAAATCCAGATGTCTCAATCCATCCTCCTTTTTCTAGAGGCATATGGTAACCCTACCAATAAGGAACCTAGGTCTGATAGACTTTGTATTTAGAAGCCTTTGTGTCAGTGCAGCTACAATTCAAAGCTCAGGTCATCTGCTCCATAGCCCTGGCTGAGGATGCAAGACAGATATAGTAGCCAGATATTACTACATGATTCCAGAAGGAACACTGGTTCATAGTCCCCAGCAAGAGTTGCTAATTGGTTCCAGATCCACCCTACAGTCCAGTGTTTACCCCATTGAATGGAATGATTTATGGTTTTGATATCCTATTTGAAATTCCCAAGAAATGTAAGACTACAAGACCTTTGGTGAGATAGTAGGAAGACAAAGTAAGGTATAATTAGACTACAAGACCCTGCATGCAGTGGAGTAAAGCCATGACTAGATCAACTCTGTAAGGTGAATCTGGAGCCATTTGGTAATCCTACTCCCAAAAGAGATTTTTTTCACTGTATTGACTGACCTAAAGTAGTTTGTGAAGGGATATAAAACAGGAAAATAAATCCCTGGATAATGTAAATGAAGATTTGTGGTTTCAGATCCCAGCCTTGTTTTCAAATGAGCTGGAACTCCAAAGGATCAGGAGGAAGCAGTCAGATCTAACAAATAAAAAAAAGATAAGGAA
Source organism: Geotrypetes seraphini (assembly GCF_902459505.1). Taxonomy (NCBI): domain Eukaryota; kingdom Metazoa; phylum Chordata; class Amphibia; order Gymnophiona; family Dermophiidae; genus Geotrypetes; species Geotrypetes seraphini. Next base: position 89,874,533 of record NC_047093.1, on the reverse strand, counting down.
AGGAAAAAGCTGTATGGAAAGGCTATGATCACATGATCTAAGATATCGCTTCTGTTTTATTCAATTCAGATCCCTTTGGAAGAATGTAAGGTTTCCATTCAAAATCCTCTCCTGAAGCCTGAGATCAGAAGACACATGTTCCTCAACTCCAGAGCATTTGGGATGATCTTGGCTATGGTAAAAACTGCGTACTTGTTAGGACTATCAGGTGTAGATTTATCTCTTGTATACCCCTAAGGGTTTACTCGGACATGTCCTCTTTTCAGACGACATGTCTGAATGTCTGGATGGATTTTCAAAACCTGGCACTTTATACCCCTCAGGCAGAGGGCTTATCTCTGGAGATAAGATGTGCTCTCTATTGGCATAGTAAAGGAGGGCAGACCATCCCAGGTGCTGACTAAGAGCAATGTCACCTCACCTCTTCCCCCTCAGTGAAGGAAGGGGATCTCTAAAAGGCAGTCCCCCCACTACCTCTTCAATGGCAGCAAGTAGGCTATCCTATGCACTGTTCACACTGGCCTCATCCCTTCCTATGATGTCACTTCCTGTTTGTAGGACCAGGAAGTGACGTCAGAAGGAAGACTCAGTTGGCTCAAGCAGTGGGTATGACAGCTTGCTCACTGCTGGCAAAGATCTGAAAAGGTCTGGAGATAGGGATGGGGGCATGGTGGGGAAGAGTTTATTGGGGGCGCATGGCACAGCTATACCAGGTGCCTCTGCCCTGGGCTCCAACTTCCCTCGCTATGCCATTGGTGCTCTTCATGCTGTTCTGAACTCTTGACCTGGGCTACTCCACATGATGCCACCACAGGTTGCAATTCCAGGAATCCAAGCTCCTCACTTATTTGAGGAACTTGGAGGGTTTTAGCTTCATGGTGGCTGGAGGTCATCTTGTTGCTTTGGACAACAAGTTTATGATGCAGTACAAGTGAGGAGATGCATCAGTCGAGTGAGCCACAAGTAGTTATCGCTAAGGAGCAAATGAAGGCTGCTTTAAGGCAGTCTGTTGAATCAGTGCAGGAGGTTATTAAGTTCTGTACTGATTAGGGTTACCAGATTTTCCATTTGGAAAATCTGGACCCCTAGACCGGTCCCCAGGCCCACCCAGTTCCACCCTTGCCCCGCCCCCCTCTGCCTGGTCTTGTTGGGCAGGAGGGCATCCAGACATGCGCAGATGCCCTCCTGCCTTTCGGCGATTTCTTAGAAGCTTTTCAAAACCTGGACAAAGTGCCAGGTTTTGAAAAGCTGTCCAGACCCCCAGACAAGTCCTCAAAAGGAGGACATGTCCGGGGAAATCTGGATGTCTGGTAACCCTAGTATTGATGCTATATATAGAGCTTAATTTCAATTGAATGAGACTTGCCTCCTGTGCATTTATGCCATGAAGGTATTTAAACATCTTTATCATATCTCCCCTCTCCTGCCTTTTACTAAGGTGCACTAGTGTTTTTAGTGCATGCAGAATATTACCGCGCGCTACGCGGCTAGAACTAACACCAGCTCAATGCTGGCGTTAAGGTCTAGCACGCGTGGCAATTCAGTGTGCGCTATTTCGCACGTTAAAGCCCTAACGCAGCTTTATAAAAGGAGCCCTAAGTTTGTCCCCATATACTTTATGAAAATGGGTGAATCTGGGTTGGTTCCTAGGCAGCCTGCATACTTCCTAGTTAAAGTATGCAATTTCAGTTTAAGGTCAAAATAATTTCCATGTTTCATCAGTAAAAAAAAAAAGAGATCATCTGCAAGTTTCTGACTATAATCCTATTTTTAGCATTTAAAGAGAGAAGTAGATTAATTCTCATGTGCTGTATAAGGAAAAGATTCTGTAACTTTTATTTTTATTTAGTTATTTTTATTTTAAAATGTTATTACTTATTTATTCACGTCTATCTTTTAATCCCCCCTTTTATAAACCCGTGCTAGCGGCTGCCACTGCTGTAACTATCCTGAAGCTCATAGGGATTTAAAGAGCTTCAGGGCTTTTGCCGCATGGCAGCCATTAGCGCGGCTGTGTAAAAGATTAGTAACCGCAATATATAAATAAATAAAATCTTGCCTCACTATGGGTTCCTTATACAAAGCTGTGCTAAAAAGTGGCCTTATCCACTCACTAAGGCCATTTTTAATGCAGCAGTACAATTGCAAATTTTTAAATTAATAGCCATGCACTAACTAATGTTGACATCGCATGGATTTTTAAAAAGATTACCGGTGGTATACCGCCTATTTTATAAGTGGCAAAGATTCATGCAATGATCTTGTGCTAATGTGGTAATGTAGGTGCGCTGATTACTGTAGAAACACCCACTCTCCAATTCCCAGACTTGCCCCCTCGGCAAAAATATAAAACATACTTTTTTAGCACATGGCTTACCCAAGCACATTTGAAAATTACTGCAAGATTAAGCTAATTTAAAAATTAACCCCTCCTCCTTTTATAAAACCATAGCGCGGTTTGTAGCTCCAGCCGCAGGAGTAACAGCTCCGATGCTCATAGAATTCCTATGAGCGTTGGAGCTGTTACCGCCATGGCCAGCTCTAAAAACCGTGGTATGGTTTTGTAATAGGGGGGAGGGACGTAAGTTAGCCATCTAGATCGGCTAGGTGTGCTGATCTAAGTACCTAACTTCCGGCACCATTTATAGCGGATAGCGGAGCTGTTTATAAGAAAAGTTTGGACAATTTCCTGGAGGAAAAGTCCATAGTCTATTATTGAGAAAGACATGGGACAAACCACTGCTTGCCCTGGATCGATAGCATGGAATGTTGCTACTCTTTGGGTTTTTGCTAGGTACTAGTGAGCTGGTTTGTCCACCGTGAGAACGGGCTACTGGGTTGATGGAACATTGGTCTGACCCAGTAAGGCTAGTCTTATATTCTTATAGACGGGCCTAAGCCCATATTCAAAATGGCTTGGTAAAAGAACCCCATTGTTTTCTTGCTGTTTTTCATTCCATAATTTCCTTTCAGGTTTTCTATGTGACGATGTGGACCAGTATTTACTGCATTCTACAAATATTTTCCTTTGGCCATCACTGGTCAGCCAGCATATTTGTAAGCCTTTGTGCCACTGTGGCTACAATAATCAGCATACTAATTATTGATCACCATCAGAGAAAGGTAAGCATATTAACTGCAACTTATATGGAGCAGAGAATTGGCATAACATTTTTTTTTCATTGAGGTGTTCATTTGCAAGTAATGATATATGAAAACACTGGCAAAGATTGAGGGCAAAGGGTCACAGACTCCCCATACACAGTGTTAGAACTGGGGGTGGGGTGGAGAGAACTCAGTTGGGCCAGTTATTTTGGTATCATGTTGCTGAGGTGACAGCAGTAGCCTCACTCCCTTGCCCAGGTTTCCTGTGTAACAGCAGTGGGTAGGGACAAGGCCAGTGCAATTCTCATGCCCCACACTAAACATATATTTGCTGTTGCTGCTGTAGTTAGAAGATTGAGGTGTCTGGAGTAATTAAGGACCCCTTTAACTAAACCGTGTTAAGCACTAATATGTGCTTAATGTAGATTAAAAGGCTTACTGCAAAATGCATTAAAGTGCTTTGTGCTAATTTGCCTTTCAGCACACACTAGTCATGTGCTATTTAATTTTTTTGATATTTTTTGGGGAAGGAGCCTAATATAGGTGGGAATAGGTAAGGTAGTGTTATCCAACTAGAGAATTCACATTAGCTTGTGCTAACTGGATAACGTCGACTTAATGCAGGTGCATTTAGCACACCCTTAATAGGGGCATGTGATGTCATCGCATTGCATCCATGCATGCTTGGAGGCCCTCCAGATGCAGCCTGGACTCAGGGAAGGAAAAGAGTCAAGTTTTATGTGGGGGTGGGGTAGAATAAGTGGGGAGTCGCATGTCCTCTGCTCTTCTTGAACAACTCTGGTAACCCTATATATAAGTAAGGGAGAGAGGAGAGATGTTGCGGGGAAAATAGAATTTGCTACAGGGTAGGGTTACCAGATGTCCAGGAAAACCCGGACTTGTCTTCGTTATGGAGGACTGTCCGGGGTTCCGGACAGACTTTCCAAAACCTGGCAGTTTGGGTTTTGGAAAGCCCCGACAAGCTCCAGTCACATCTGGAGGGCATCTGAGCATGTTCGGGTGACATGACACACATCCGCGCATGCTCCAGGCCCTCCAGATGCAGCTAGAGCTTGTCAGGGAAGAAGAGAGGAGGTTTGTGGGGGTGGAGCCAGAAACAGTTCAGGGCAGGACCATGTGTCTGGGATTTTGTGGCCCAAAAAATGGTAACCCTACTACAGAGGGATCATGAATTGTGAAGACATGTTGCAGGGTATCAGGTGGTAGAATGCTGGAGCTGGTGATGAGGAGAAAGCCAGTGTGAATAGGGAAGAAAGGTTCATACCCCTCCATCCATTAATGTGACCTCCTTCAGACTACAATCAAACTATGTCTATGATGGTTAAATGTTACCAGGATTGTTTTGGTTTGGTTTTTTGTTTTTTATTTTTGGCTACTGGGCTTTATGGACCGTTGGTCTGACCCAGTAAGGCTATTCTTATGTTCTTACATTTATAAAACTTACTCTTAATTCTCAAGCTTTTGGCTTTCTAATGTATTGTGAGACACAATAGTTCTACTGCCTGACAATTTATTATGAGCCATAATAATAATAATAATAAATTTATTCTTTTATACCGCCATTACCAAAAGTTCTAGGCGGTTTACACCATAAGCATAATAGTTCTACTTCCTTTTCTTTCTGTACTCCCCCTCCTCCAACCAACATTCCCCTTCAGACTGTCCCTGTAATCTTTTTGATTCACTTATATTTTCATTGATGACTTGAGGAAGTGAGTATTAAGTACCAAAAGAAAGTAAAAAAATGTCATATGCGTAGTTAAACATGAACATATCACATTATGAATTTTTCTATTTTTACTTGTTATTCTTTATCTTTGTGCACTGAAGTGGACTAACACTGTAAACACACAGCTTTATCGTTGTCATGATTTTAATATGCTCATCACTTTAATATACGTTATCACACTAATTAAGGCTCGTGTTCTGTTTTACTAGCTAAATGTGAACACAGACAAGAGTCTGGCAGCTGTCAATGAAACCTTGATGAAACACAATGTTTTGGTTGGACTCACTGATGTCATGGACGGCTATCAGCATGTTCTACATGTATCTTTTATGTTAATTTGCTGCCCATTTCCCAATGACTATTTCTGATATTACCCGAGGAAAATCTCTGTGTTGTCTTGTGCCTTTTGTATCAGACTGCCAGAATTTGTAACAACCATTGGCTGTTCTTTACAGGGTATAGGCATATTCCATGTTCACTGAGATTTCTTTCAGTTCCTCTGCATCATCATCACCCTTGAAATCCATTTCCCATTTGGGTAGATCTCTTACATCTTCTGTAAAGACTGAAGCAAAAATTAATTTAATCTCTCCTCTATGGCCTTAAACTCCCTGAGCACCCATTTTACTCCTTGATCATTCAATGGTCCCATGGATTCCCTCACAGGTTTTCTGCTTCTGAGGTACCTAAAAAAATTTGTTATTATGAGTTTTTGCCTCGTTAGCAATTTTCTCTTCATATTCTTTTATAGCTTTCTTTATCAATGCTTTGCATCTAATTTGCCAATGCATACATATCTTCTTATTTCTACATTTGGATCCTTTTTCATTCTTTAAATGATCTTTTTTACTCTAATAGCCTCTTTCACACCACCTTTAAGCCATGCTGGCTCTTGTTTCCTCTTCTTTCCACCTTTGTTAATACGTGGAATGCATCTAGTCTGGACTTCCACAATGATATTTTTAAATAAAATGCATGCCTGATTTACAGTCCTAACCATTTTAGCTTTTTTTCATCATCTTCCTCATGTTATTGCAGTCACCCTTTCAAAAATTAAATGCCGCTAAAGTAGATTTTTTTTTTTTTAGCGATGTCATTCCAGATAGCTCAAATTTGATCACATTATAATCACTGTTTCCCAGCAGACCCATCACAGATTTGAGTAACATAGAAACATAGAAATAGACGGCAGATAAGGGCCGCAGCCCATCCAGTCTGCCCACCCTAATGACCCTCCCCTACCTTTACCTTGTGAATAGATCCCACGTGTCGATCCCATTTGGCCTTAAAATCAGGCACACAGCTGGCCTCAATCACCTGAAGTGGAAGACTATTCCAGCGATCAACTACCCTTTCAGTAAAAAAGAACTTCCTGGTGTCACCTCGCAGTTTCCCGCCTCTGATTTTCCACGGATGCCCTCTTGTTGCCGTGGGACCCTTGAAAAAGAAGATATCTTCCTCTGTCTTGACGCGGCCCGTGAGATATTTGAACGTCTCGATCATGTCTCCCCTCTCTCTGCGCTCCTCGAGCGAGTACAGCTGCAACCTCCCGTAATATGCCCTGCATTCTACTAAGGACTAAATCTAAAATAGTTCCCCTTCTTGTCGGTTTCTGTTGTTCCGAGAAGCAATCATTTATGATGTCTAGGAATTTTACCTCCCTAGCATACCCTGTTGTAACATTTATATACTCAATGCTGGTGTAATTTAAATCACAAATTATAATCCAAAGAAGTGCTTAGATACTATTATGGGAGAACTGATGCCCCTACACATATATATGAACAAGAAACCAGTTCTGAAAACAACGGAGAAAACCTCAATTATGCTTCATGGGTCTAAAACTACTCCACTTATACAAAAATATCTAATTTTTCAACTTGCAGTATTCCAGTTTTAATCAAAGTTCTCAGCTTGCTCCTTGGACAAAGGTGCGCTAGCGTTCTTAGCGTATGCACCGGACTAGCTTGTAATGTTCTTATCTTAGGATTTGAATTGATCTCTTCCTTTTCCTTCTGTGTTTAAATCCTTCTTTTTTCAACAAAATCCAGTCTTTTGAATTTCTCTATTATACAAGTATGTATGTACCGGGGCTTCAGCTACTCCACATAATAAAAGTTCCCCAACTTCTCCAGAGACTGCAATATATGAAAACATGAATCTTTAAAACTTAGCTGTGCTGCCGATCTTCTGCCTCTGTTACATCAATCACCGAACCAACAATCGCCACTCCTGCAGGCCTCACTTCCTCTGCAATTCCTTCACATCACAGCTCTCCACACCCGACAGGGAGTCCCTATTTGATGGCACTTCTCCAGTATAGCACATTTTAATGAGCTGAACTCTTGAAGGAATACGAGGTCTTCATTACCAGCAGTTCTTCAATTCCACCTGTCTGTACCTGCTATTTTGAAAAAATTTAAAGTGTAGTGATCTGGAATAAAGTGTTGTAGTCGAAACTCATGTGAAACCCCTGACATAGCCTTGGACAAAACAGGGGCTCCCTTTTGGGTGTGGAGAGCTGTGATGATGTGAAGGAATCAGAAAGGAAGTAACTCTTGCAGGAGCGGCAATTGTTGGTTCAATGATTGATATAACAAGACATAACAGATATAACAGAGCCCTGATGAGGCAGATTGGTAGCATAGCTCATTTTTAAAGAGTCATGCTTTTATATATTGCAGTCACTGCAGAAGTTGGGGAACTTTTATTATGTGGAGTAGCTGAAGTCCAAGTTTCCAAGTTTTATTAAAATTTTATGAAATGCTAATCTTAAATTTTAAGCGTTTGACAATTAAAAAATTAAAATAACATACTTATTAGTCCTGGTACATATAATAGAGAAATTCAAAAGTTTGGATTTTGTTGAAAAAGGAGGGGGGGGGGGTTAACAGATTTAAACACAGAAGGAAAAAGAAGAGATTGATTCAAATCTGTCTGCTCATTCTGTTTCGGGGGACGATGATATAACCTTACCTGTATATTCCTTCCCTTCACATGTGGAATTTCTACACTCTATGTAATTTCCCGGATCTCCCCTGGAATAATAAAATCTGATATACCTAAGGTGAATCAGTTTAGAGTTTATGAAACCACCTATCTTTGCCGAGGGATCCCTTGCCATCAGCTGATCGTGACAAGGGAATCCTGATCAGCAGAGCTGGCAGGTCTCCCAAAACCATGGCTTCATGGAATCCTACTGGCTCAGCTGTTCATGGGGGAAATACCCCTGCTGTGATCAGCTGAGTCGGCAATGGCAGAGGATCCCCGACACCCACATCTGCATGGCAGGAGGGATGCCCACTTCCTCCTGCCTATTACCCCCAACTCCCCCCCCCCCCACACACACACATCCAATCGGCAGGAGGGATACCCACTTCCTCCTGCTGCCAAGCCCCATTGATCCCACAAACCTCTGACACTCCCCAAACCCCTCCGATAACCTCTGGACACCCCAAACCCCCTGGACACCTCCCCAACACCCCCCACCCCAAACTACAACAAAATGGCAAACCTTCCCCTTCCTGGTTAATGCTGGGATGCCTTAGTGCCTTAATATCAGTGCCTTAGGCCTCCTTCCCGTTGCATCCTGAGGTGCCCTGGGAGTTGTCTAAGATTCTGATTAGTTTAAATACCAAAGGACTACCGCCACTTAATCAGGACACCCATTTGCAGAATCAGCCCCGAAAACAGAGAACATTATTCTTACTCCGCATACAAAACAAATAGAAGATTATAAAAAAATATATCGGAATCAACAAACATAAATCTCCACAAAACAAATGTTAATTGTGTACTGTATAATATAGAAACAGCCTTCACAGTTAAATAGAGAAGGAAAAAGCCTCAGATCCTGGTCCAGAGAAAACTGACTTTTGAACGTTAACGGATAGCTCATTTCATCAGCTCAAAAAACCATGCAATATAAATATAATCTTGTAAAATCATTCAAACTAGCATTATCTTCTATAATTAGCATCATAGGCTTCTATAGGAACAATCCATTCTAAATATATATATATGTATATATAATTATTAACTTAGCTAAATTATTGAGGAGAGCTTGAAAAACAGGGTCCCACCAACAGTAGCCAGTATTTCGCTACTGAAGCTGCATCAGGGAGAACAGGACCATATAAGCACCTTCCCATTAGAAAATAAATCATAATTATAAACAAGAAGACTGCCACTATGAGACTTAGGGCTCCTTTTACTAAGCCGCATTAGGGCTGTAACGTGCAGAATATCGCTCGCTAAATTGCTGCCCGTACTAGACCTTTACGCCAGCATTGGTGTTAGTTCTAGCCATGTAGCACGGGTTTAGCGTGTGCTATAAACGCTAACGCAGCTTAGAAAAAGGAGCCCTTAGTAAAAAATGGAGCCCTAAGTAAAAGGAGCCCTTAGTAAAGCCCTTAGTAAAACCAGCTTAGTAAAAGGAGCCCTTAGTAAACGCTAATGCAGCTTATTAAAAGGAGCCCTTAGTAAAAACGCTAACGCAGCTTAGTAAAAGGAGCCCTTAGTAAAGCCCTTAGTAAAAAAGGAGCCCTTAGTAAAAAAAGGAGCCCTTAGTAAAACCAGCTTAGTAAAAGGAGCCCTTAGTAAACACTAACGCAGCTTAGTATAAGGAGCCCTTAGTAAAAAACGCTAACGCAACTTAGTAAAAGGAGCCCTTAGTAAAGCCCTTAGAAAAAGGAGCCCTTAGTAAAAAAGGAGCCCTTAGTAAAGCTCTTAGTAAAAGGAGACCTTAGTAAATGCTAATGCGACTTAGTAAACGGAGCACTTAGTAAAAGGAGCCCTTAGTAAAAAAGGAGCCCATAGTAAAAGGAGCCCTTAGTAAAAAAAAAAGGAGCCCTTAGTAAAGCCCTTAGTAAAACCAGCTTAGTAAAAGGAGCCCTTAGTAAATGGTAACGCAGCTTAGTAAAAGGAGCCCTTAGTAAAAATGCTAACGCAGCTTAGTAATAGGAGCCCTTAGTAAAAGGAGCCTTAGTAAAAAAGGAGCCCTTAGTAAAACATAAACTTGCTCAAAGGCTCTCAAAAACTGTGGCTGTGGAAACACTTCCTTTTATATTTCCATGGATGACATTCTTGGCATCATTTCTACTCAGGGCTCCTTTTACTAAGGTGCACTAGAGTTTTTAGCACACGCAGGAAATTACTGCGCGCTATACCGCGCACTACACTTCTAGAACTAATGCCAGCTCAATGCTGGCATTAAGGTCTAGCGCGTGCAGCAATGTAGCGCGCACTATTCCGTGTGTTAAAGCCCTAGCGCACCTTAGTAAAAAGAGCCCTCAACTGCAAAAACAGGTCAATTATACAGAAATCTTTTTTTTTATATAAAAAGCACAATTTTCAATACAAATGATGCCATTCCATTTGAGCATTCAAACCTTAAGGTTCCAATGTAGTTTAATGAAAATTTTATTTGTGCTCCCAACATACTGTGTTCCGATCACCCCCATACCGAAATGCAGGAATATAATCAATCACACTGCAGTGTAAAGTAACAAAGGCATGACGATATGCTTAGAACATAAAAATGTAAGAGCTGCCATACTGGGACAATCCTTCAAGCTCAGTATTCTGTTTCCAACAGTGGCCAACCCAGGTCACAAATACCTGGCAAGATTCCAAGGGAAAGAAAACAGATTTCATGCTGCTTATCCTAAGAATAAGCAGTGGACTTCCCCAAGTCCATTTTAATAATGGCTTATGGACTTTGTTTTAGGAAATTATTCAAACCCTTTTTAAACCCTGCTAGGCTAACTGATTTCACCACATTCTTTGGCAACAAATTCCAGTTTAATTACACAATGTTCAACAAGGGATTCTTCAGATCTCTTGTTCATAATGCAGCTCTTGGGTTCACTCATTCTAACATGGAAACAATGACTTACTTGTCCAATGTAAACCTTACAACATGGACAAATGATCACATATACAACAAAATCTGTTGAGCAGGTAGTATTATGCATCAAATGATACCATTGATCATCTCCCGGGTGTACATACCACATTTGCAGTTCCAGAGTAATATCATAGATCTTGCATTTCTGAAACTTAGCATGACTATTATTAACATTTTCCTCAGAAAACTTCACAGTGTCAGCAAGACTCATTTCTTTCAGCTTACGATCCCTAGTGTAGCTAATCCTTAACCTTTTCAATGCAAAAAAATTGTGCAATGAAAACAAAATCACAGCGCTTCCTTAAAATATGTGCTATTTTTTTCAATCTCAGGAGCATGACAAAGAATACAAGTAGTCCATCTAGCCCAGTATCTTGTTTACACAATCCAAAGTACCTGGCATGGGAAAAGCACGTGAGGTCTGTAAGGGAGAAGAAGGGATAGTAGATGGTGTGAATGGGTAGACTGGAAAGGCCATATGGATTTTAACTGCTGTCATTTTCTCTGTTTCTATATCCACATGGTTGTAATGGTAAGCTTTAAGGGACAGATTCGATAAACGGCTCCTAAATTAGTAGGCGCTAGCCATGAGTCAATCATGCTTACGTGCTATTTACAGAATCGCGGCTAATGGCGCTCATTACAAAACTTAGGCGCCGGTAATGTAGGCCAGGGTTTTACTGGCATACATTGCAGGTGCCTAAGTTCTTTTGAGAATCATGCCTCTCTCTATCTCCGCCTTCAAACACGCCCATTTAGGGGTTAGGTGTTGCTAGGCACCATGCGAAAGGCACCTACCTATCGACCAATTAATTTTTTCTCTCCTAATTATGAGCTTCTTAAAGCTTGTTAAGGCCATTAATATAGGCGCCTAGCTCAGGCGCCTCTTACAGAATCTGGCCCTAAATGCCTTAACTACTGTCTCACCAGCTGTGATTTGTCCATTTTAATCTAGAGGGGTGTCTTCAGTCCTTGGCCATTCATCTTGCAGAGCTCAAGAAAAGTGAGCAGGTAATGGATTTTTAGAGTCCTGTGAGCAGATGTTGAGCAACTGTAGGAGAGATGGTTTAAAAACAGGGGTGTCAAAGTCCCTCCTCAAGGGCCACAATCCAGTCAGATTTTCAGGATTTCCCCAATGAATATGCATGAGATCTATTTACATGCACTACTTTCATTGTATGCTAATAGAGCTCATGCATATTCATTGGGGAAATCTTGAAAACCCGACTGGATTCCGGCCCTCGAGGAGGGACTTTGACACCCCTGGTTTAAAAGGTTGCCAACACGTAGCCGTAGTGCTGCACCAACAGTTAAAAAGTAAGGGCATGCAGGCCCACAATTTTCATTTTGTTTACTTTCCCATGACACCTATAGGGTTTTTCACTTTTTTAAGAATTTAATTTTAGGATAATTATGTCAATAATGTGCTCTACAATAGCATACTAAACTGAATTAAACACTTCACAAACATTTTATCACATGGAAACTGCTAGAGCAGACCATAAATACAAGGGTACAGTTGTATATACTAAGCAAAAACCTCAAAAAAGAAACATACTGTAAATTTGTTCAGCAGAAAAACCACATTCATACAAAACCAAAATCAAAAAAAGACAGAAAAATAATTAATACAAAAAACGAAGAAAACAGACCTCATATACAGGCAGCCGGGACTGCACAGTACCCTAAACCACCCATATCATCACAGGTTTGAAAAAACTCCATACATGGTCACGAGCCTCGGGCTGTGAGCCAAAGGGGTGTGGCTAAAGGGGCACAACATGCCCCTTTTGAGTCCCTTCGGAGCCCAAGAGGAGCACGGAGCAGTTCAATATCGAATCCTACTACTATAGCTAAAAGGAAGGCCAAAGTAATTTCACCTACTTTGATGACAGGCCCGATGGATCGTCATCTTATGGCTCCTTTTTTGCCACGTGTGGAAGAGTAGGTAACTGTAGATATTCAAACTGCATCATTATCCTCTGGGGAACCCTCACCACCTCCTCAACTACTATATACTGTGGGAGTAGTCTCATCTCCACAACTATCTTTATTATCTGGACTGGAGATATCAAGTCAGTCTTTAATGGGAGCTAAAGGGTTGACCCCTGTGCAGATGGTTAAGGGGCCAGACTGATGCTTTCCCTAAAGATAAAGTGATCATGCTAAATGATGTATGGCTAACTGTTAACAGAATAGAGTCATCATTACAAAAAAAAGTTTTGAATTTATGTCAATTCTCATCTGATATTACAGTAAAAATTAAAGAGCATGAAGTTAAATTTGGTGAAACAGCAAATAAGATAGAAAAATTAGAACAAGGGGTAAATACTTTACAAGTTAATGCTGCTTCTAATATCAAGGATGGTATGATGATTCATGCTAAATTAGAGAAACTGGAGAATTCTTTAAGGGTTAAAAAACCTTCATTTTTTAAAAATTATCCTATTACACATTACAGTGTTCCCTCGGTTGTTCGCGGTCGGCGGTTCACGGTCCCAGTCATTTGCAGTATTTTCCGACCGCGAACCGCTGACAAGGAGAGGGCAGCGGGAGAGGCAGGAGCGAGCAGCCGGAGCGCTGGCGAGTGCAGGAAATCACTCGCTGTATGCCTCTTCCTGCACTAAGTCGGGCCTTATCCAATCAGGAGTTGCTTTGACACGCAGCTCCTGATTGGTAAGACCCGACTTAGTGCAGGAAGAGGCGGTTGGAGCATACAGCGAGTGATTTCCTGCACTCCGTGGCGCTCCGGCTGCTCTCTCCTGCCTCTCCCGCTGCCCTCTTCAGTCTCCCCCATTGAAAAACCGTATTCGCGGGGGTTCCTGGAATGGAATCCCCGTGAATATCGGGGGAAGTACTGTACCTCTCTCCATTAGAACTCTTGAAAATGTATTTGAGGGAGATATTACATTATACTAATGTGGAAACTTTTGAACCAGATAACCTCTATTACATTTCAAGAGCTTCAAGGAAATAGCAGAAGAAGGGGATATGGATAAATTAGTTTCACCTGATAGTCTGAATGTATCCCAGTTTCTCGAATCTTCTAAAGACATAATAAATAAACGGGCAACCCTTTATGTGGCTTTCAAGACAGAGTTAGAAAAACAGGCTATTCGGGTTGGCCCAGGCACCTAAGGCCCCTTCTGTGAGTGGGGTTTGAGGTGCCTGGGCCAATCAGGCCCTAAGGCCCACCATTCTGTGGATGGTGGGCCTGCTGGATGGACGGGCTTGGGACCCGTCCGTCGTCCAACTTTTTTAAGGTACAGGGGGGGTGTTGGGGGTCGGCGGGTGTGGGAGGGTTCAGGGGGCCCATTGGGGGTTCGGGTGCAGTCGTGGGGGGTGCGTCGTGGGCAGGAGGGCCTGAGATGTATCTTAGTGGGGGTGGGGATGGGGTTTTCGCCAGGGCAGGAGGGGTTGGGCTCCCTCCTGCCTTGATAGTATCGGGGGTGGGGGTTTTGCAAGGGCAGGAGTGGTTGGGCTTCCTCCTGCCCGGATGGTATCAGGGAGTGAGGGTTTTGCCAGGGCAGGAGGAGTTGGGCTTCCTCCTGCCCATATCGTGTTGGGGGGGATCGCTGGGGCAGGAGAGGATGGGCTCCCTCCTGCCCATGTCTAGTTGGTTGATGGCACTTCGGGATCGTTATCGCGGCAGGGGAGATGAGCCATCTCTCCTGCCGCGATCATTGCTGGGAGGGTGGGGGGTGGATTCTGTAACCGGTGTTCTTTTTGACAGATACCGGTTACAGAATCCAGCTTTTAGGCGAAGGACTGGCGTTTGGGACTTAGGCTTTTTTTTGGTTGATTATATGTTGCTAGTGCAGACGTAGTGGTGGTCTGGGCGTTTAAACAGCTGAACGTAGAGGCAGGCCACGATCACGCAAAAACGGCTTGACCGATTTGAACGAAACTTGGTATGCAGATCCCTCACTACCTGGGATGATATGTTCTGGGGGTCTCGCGGCCCACCTGCACACGTGAGCGGAGCTACAAACAGATAATCGGATTTCACCCATTCATGTCAATGGAAAAAATGTAAAGAGCTGCCAACGCAAAAACGGCTTGCCCGATTTGAACGAAACTTGGTATGCCGATCCCTCACTACCTGGGGTGATATGTTCTGGGGGTCTCACGGCCCACCTGCACATGTGGGCGGAGCTACAAACATAAAATCAGATTTCACCCATTCATGTCAATGGAAAAAATGTAAAAACTGCCTCCGCAAAACCGGCTTGCCCGATTTGAACGAAACTTGGTATGCGTATCCCTCACTACCTGGGGTGATATGTTCTGGGGGTCTCACGGCCCACCTGCACATGTGGGCGGAGCTACAAACATAAAATCAGATTTCACCCATTCATGTCAATGGAAAAAATGTAAAACAGCTGCCAACGCAAAAACGGCTTGCCCGATTTGAACGAAACTTGGTATACAGATCCCTCACTACCTGGGGTGATATGTTCTGGGGGTATCGCGGCCAACCTAAACACCTGGGCGGAGCTACAAACAGAAAATCAGATTTCACCCATTCATGTCAATGGAAAAAATGTAAAAACTGCCTCCGCAAAACCGGCTTGCCCGATTTGAACAAAACTTGGTATGCGGATCCCTCACTACCCGGGATGATATGTTCTGGGGGTCTCGCGGCCCAACTGCACATGTGGGCGGAGCTACAAACATAACTTCAGATTTCACCCATTCAAGTCAATGGGAAAAATGTAAAAAGCTGTGGGACCGATTTGAACTAAACTTGGTATGCTGATCCCTCACTACCTGGGGTGATATGTTCTTGAGGTCTCGCGGCCCACCTGCACACATGGGCGGAGCTACAAACAGAAAATCAGATTTCACCCATTCATGTCAATGGAAAAAATGTAAAAAACTGCCATTCTCACAGTAATTCCAACTACCTGGGGTGATATGTTCTGGGGGTCTCGCGGCCCACCTGCACACATGGGCGGAGCTACAAACAGAACATCAGATTTCACCCATTCATGTCAATGGAAAAAATGTAAAAAGACTGCCATTCTCACTGTGACCAATTTGGACGAAACTTGGTATGCAGATCCCTCACTACCTGGGTTGTTATGTTCTGGGGGTCTCGCGGCCCACCTACACACGTGGGCGGAGCTACAAACAGAAAATCAGATTTCACCCATTCATGTCAATGGAAAAAATGTAAAAAGCTGCCATTCTCACAGTAATTCAAAAACGGCTTGACCGATTTGAACGAAACTTGGTATGCAGATCCCTCACTAACTGGGGTGATATGTTCTGGGGGTCTCGCGGCCCACCTGAACACGTGGGCGGAGCTACAAACAGAAAATCACATTTCACCCATTCATGTCAATGGAAAAAATGTAAAAAGATGCCATTCTCACAGTAATTCAAAAACGGCTTGACCGATTTGAACGAAACTTGGTATGCAGATCCCTCACTACCTGGGGTGATATGTTCTGGGGGTCTTGCGGCCCACCTGCACACGTTGGCCGAGCTACAAGCAGAAAATCGGATTTCACCCATTCATGTCAATGGAAAAAATGTAAAAAGATGCCATTCTCACAGTAATTCAAAAACGGCTTGACCGATTTGAACGAAACTTGGTATGCAGATCCCTCACTACCTGGGGTGATATGTTCTTGGGGTCTCGCGGCCCACCTGCACACGTGACCGGAGCTACAAACAGAAAATCAGATTTCACCCATTCAAGTCAATGGAAAAAATGTAAAAAGCTGTGGGACCGATTTGAACGAAAATTGGTATGCAGATCCCTCACTACCGGGGGTGATATGTTCTGGGGGTCTCGCGGCCCACCTGCACACGTGGGCGGAGCTACAAACAGAAAATCAGATTTCACCCATTCAAGTCAATGGAAAAAATGTAAAAAGCTGTGGGACCGATTTGAACAAAACTTTGTATGCAGATCCCTCACTACCTGGGGTGATATGTTCTGGGGGTCTCGCGGCCCACCTGCACACGTGGGCGGAGCTACAAACAGAAAATCACATTTCACCCATTCATGTCAATGGAAAAAATGTAAAAAGATGCCATTCTCACATTAATTCAAAAACGGCTTGACCGATTTGAACGAAACTTGGTATGCAGATCCCTCACTACCTGGGGTGATATGTTCTGGGGGTCTTGCGGCCCACCTGCACACGTGGGAAGGGTGGGTTCACCCAATAATGTATATGTTCTTGCTCCTGGAGGTGAAACTAAAAATGTTGTTTATAATCAAGTTTTGTGTTAGTTGTATTGTATTCATTTTGTCAAATATTTCACATTATAATTTGAATATTGTACTTTTATAAAGTAAAAAATATTTCATCACCACTATAAAGTATCTTTATTTGAATCAATTACATTGTTATTGCTATAATTAAATACCCGTGGCAACGCCGGGCCCATCAGCTAGTAACTAATATAAGAACTTGTGGTCCACCATTTCACATGTTTATTCATACCTTCAAAGAATTCAAGCAAATTGGTGAGCTGAACCCATGCTGACTTCTATCCCGTTAAAATCATGTTTGACTACATGTTCCCAAGTCTCTTTTGGTCTTTTCCATTCCTTCGCATTTGAGTGTCTACGTGTTCCATAATTTTGTTTTTTTATAATTGTTTCTACTATTTTGCCCGGCACTGAAGTCAGGCTTGCCGGTCTGTAATTTCCTGGATCACCCCTGGACCCCTTTTTAAAAATCGGCATAACATTGGCCACCCTCCAATCTTCAGGTACTACAGATGATTTTAGTGACAGATTACAGATCACTAACAGCAGATCAGAAATTTCATATTTGAGTTCTTTTAGGACTAGATGCACTAAAGATACCGACTGGATCGCTGTTGGACAATTCTCTGGCTGATTCTCGAGCAGCGATTGATGCGCTACCAAGTTTGCATGCAAATGATTTGCATGCAAATGCAACTCATGCACAGAGTCCTAACAGCAGTGACAGGGGAAGCTTCTGTTTTTTTAATGGCACAGATGTTGTGTGTGTATGTTACAACAATCTGCCCCATTAAAAAAAAGAACCCCTTCACTGGTCCCCCTCCCCACGACAACCGACTCCGACCAAACCAAGTCCCCTCCCCTTCCCTCAAAATAGGCAGAAGGGAAACCCATTCCCTCCTGCCATGCACAACACCCCCGCGCCATGGTCCCCTCCTATGCCAGGTAACCCCCTGGCTTCTAGTGTTTTGCCCACCGCACGTGGCTGTGCTTTGTCCGGGATGCCAAGTCTGGCTTTCTCCAGCTCTTGAGCAGAATTTCTGGCCCATAAAATGCTCCAACTGAGCACCTAAGGCCCCCCACCACCGCACTGCGTAGCACGTTGGGAACAATGACCCCCCTTCAAAATAGGCATCCACTGCAAACCTGACATGATCTGAAGTATCTCCACCTGAAGAGACCATCTATAGTGTTTTCTGTCAAAAATAAAGGGTACACCCTACTCCTCACTTGTAGAGAATAAGACTGAAGGGGTGGAACTCATCCCAGAGTAATGGGAGGTGGTGCATTGAAACAAACAGTGGGCTCTGTACAACCCTTGCGACTAATAAGGGTTTAATTTGATGGTCAAGACTACCAGTACTGTGACTGACTGGGACCTAGGTTGGAAACAGATTGGATGTGAGATGACAGAGGGTAGTAGTAAATGAAGTTCACGCTGAGGATAAGGATTAGCAGTGTACCACAAGGATCAGTTTTTAGTCTGGTTCTTTTTAACATTTTTGTAAGTGATATTGTGGAATGGCTATTAGGTAAGGTTTGCTTCTTTGTGGATGATACTAAAATCTGTAATAGATTAAATACCCTGGAAGGGGTGGATAACATGAGGTGCCAGCAAATGCCAGAAGGATGCTTGCATGCATAGGAAGAAGACTGGCCAGCAGGAAAAAATGAGGTAATAGTGCCTTTTTATAAGACCCTGGTAAAACATTTAGGGTACTGTATATAATGCTCAAGACTGCCCCTTCAAAAAGATGTGAACAGGATGGAGTCAGTCCAGAGGAAGGCTACTAAATTGATATATGGCCTTCATCATAAAACATGTGGAGGGGCATAATCTAAAGGAACGTCTAAGTCCGTTTTTGTCTAAGTCGCAAGTCGTCCAAAGTAAAAAATAGCTTAGGACACATTTTCGAAAAATACATCCAAATTTTTTATTGTTTCGAAAATCATCTAAGTATACGTCCTGCCAATCTGATCGTCCAAGTCACTAAATCATCCATCTTTATACCACATTTCCGTCCAACTTTTAGTCCAAGTCAAAAACGCCTAGAACAAGCCCTGTTGGACGTGGGAGGGGTCTGTAAAGTGATGGACTGAACATCCAGACATGGCACCTAAATGGTGGGGTACCTTACAGGGCACTGCTGTGAACTTCACAAAAAGGGTGCCATGTCTTCATCTCACTACAGTTCCCTTATAGGTCATGGTGAGCCCCCAAGCCACCTCCAGAATCCCCTAGACCAATTATCTACCACCTCAATAGCCCTTATGGCTACAGGAGCCACTTATATGCCAGTAAAAAAGGGTTTTGGGGTGTATAGGGGAGTGCACATGTTTCAATATCAATGCAGTGATTACAGGGGCTTATGGGCATGGGTCCTACTCTCCATGGGTCCCTAACCCATCCCCAAGATGGCTTAAGACGCTTCTGTACAGCACGACTAGGCTTTCCTATGCCAGGCTGCCAGGTGATGATGTTCTGGAGGCACAATTTTCAAGTTGTGATTAATATTTTTATGGTGGTGGTGGTGGTGGTGGTGGT
Source organism: Geotrypetes seraphini (assembly GCF_902459505.1). Classification (NCBI taxonomy): domain Eukaryota; kingdom Metazoa; phylum Chordata; class Amphibia; order Gymnophiona; family Dermophiidae; genus Geotrypetes; species Geotrypetes seraphini. The sequence continues at coordinate 89,854,996 of NC_047093.1, read as the reverse complement.
GGAGGGGGGTCGGTGATCACTGGAGTAGTGTGTGGGGGTCTGTATTATGTGTTTGCAGTGCTTATCTGGTGACTTTAGGTGGGTTTTTGTGACTTAGACCATGTTTTAAATGGTCTAAGTCACAATGTCCAAGTTCCGTCGATCTTGTGCTGTATAACTTTCGGTTAAACATAATGTGACTATTTATTTTTTTCATCAAAACGGGACATCTATTAATATTCAGTCCCGCCCCCAATCCTGCCCCAGCCCCACCCCAATCCTGCCTAGCCCCACCCCACCCCAATCCCACCCCTAATCTCACCCTAACCCCGCCCCCAATTTATTCCATTTATTGTTCAAGACAACATATTATCTTATTATTTCATAATGGTAACCATAAAATTTTAAAAAAAACACAAAGCACCCTATACACAGAGAAAATGTTAATTATCATTTATATTTGGGGGGGTTTTCAACGATGTCACCTCAGTAACTATAGAAAAATAGACAAATATAGTGCAAAATATAGACAGCAGATATAAATTCTCAAAACTGACACATTTTTATCACTAAATTGAAAATAAAATCATTTTTCCTACCTTTGCCATCTGGTGATTTCATGATCTCTGGTTGCGTTTTCCTTCTGACTGTGCATCCTATCTTTCATTTCTTTCTGCACTCGAGCCCAACAATTGTCCCTTCTATTCCCTCCCTCCCTCCTTCCTTCCTAATGTCCTTAGTGCCCCTTTCTATGTCCTTAGTGCCCCCCTGTGCCTCCTTCATATGTCCTTAGTGTCCCCAGTGCCCCCCTACTATGTCCTTAGTGCCCCCAGATCCATGTGTCAGTTTCACTTGTGTACCTTTGTTCCAGGTCTCCCTCTCTCTCTCTCCCTCTTCTGTTATGATCTTGCCTCTATCTGCTCTTCATCAGGGGCTCTCCCCCTCTGTCTGTACCTCCCAAAGTCCTGCTTTCTGCCCTTCCTGTCTTTCCCCTTTGGTCCAGGCCTTTATCTCTCTAGTCTTTCTTCTACTTACAACCCCCCTTCTCTGCCGTTTTCTCTCCTTCCTTCATCCCTCCTTCGTATGTCCCCTCACTGCCTTCCAGCCTTTGTCCCACCCAGCCTGCCGGCCTACCTTCCCAAAGCCATGTCTACCTGCCTACTTCCCCCAGAGCCAGCCAGCCTGCCTGCCTACCTCCCTCAGAGCCTGCCTACCTGCCTCCCCCAAAGCCAGCCTGCCTGTTTCCACCAATAGTCAGCAAGCCTGCCTCCTACCTCCCCCCAAAGCTTGCCTACCTCCCTCCCTCCCTCAGAGCCAGCCAGCCAGCCTACCTCCTTCCCGATTTAAAACTCCTCCCCCCCCCCCCGGTCCACCGCCGCTGCTCTTCTGCTTACCTCCCTGATGCTAATAGCGCCCAGAAGCCTTCTTCCCGACGTCAATTCTGACATCAGAGAGGACGTTCTGGGCCAGCCAGGCAGCAATTGGCTGGCCTGGAATGTCCTCTCCGACTTCAGAATTGATGTCGGAAGAAGGCTTCCTGGGTGCGAGTAGTGGCAGGGAAGTAGAGCAGAGGAGCAGCGGCGGTGGACCAGGGGAAGTTTAAATCGGGCCTGGAGGGAGGCTTTTTTTTTTTTTTGGTGTGGCGTGGGAGGGACAGGAAGCGATCACCTGTCCCGTTGTCCCCGTGCACTGCTTCGGGACACTGTCCCTGAAAATGGGACATTTTGGTGTCCCGAAGCTGTGGACAACGGGACAGGGGATCCAAAAACGGGACTATCCCATTCAAAACGGGACGTATGGTCACCTTAGTTATATATGCAGTACGACTAAGTCTAAGCCTGCCCACGGCTCGCCCAAATCCCACCCTCGACACTCCTCCTGACACGCCCCATTTAGCTATGGTTGTTCAGTGGCACTATGAAGGCCTAGGTCGTTTATAAATACGTCGAAAACCCGGTTTTATTATCAGCACTTGTACGTTTTTGACTGATGATCGTCCAAGTGCCGACTTAGGCCGGTTTTTGGACGTATTTCTCTTTCGATTACGAGCCCCATAGTGACTTAACATAGTGACAAAATATGTATAATTTTGATGGAAGGCAGGAGAGAGGAGATATAATGAAGACATTTAAATAGCTCTGTGGCATAAATGCACAGAAGACAAACCTCTTTCAATTGAAAAGAAATTCTGGAATAAAGTGGCATAGTAATCGGGTGAAAGGGAACAGATTCAGAAATAAATATTTCTTTTCTGAAAAGGAGGGGGTGGGGGCTGGATTCATGAAATTGCCACCCAGCAGAAGGACTGTATCTGAATCCGAGGAAACACAGGACAAAACAGAAAATTTCTAAGAGAGAAGAAGAGATTATAGGGATTAATCTTTGGTAAGGGCACACTGGATAGGCCTTATCATCTTTATCTGCCATCATTTTCTATATTTCTATGTAAATAAACAACAGAATAAGGGTTAGGAAAAAGTACAACCCTGAAATCAAATTCCAGTCCTGTTGTTAATATGTTCAAAATCTTTCTTCTTGTCTCTTAATTCCATCTGCAGGAACATGCAGGTATTGCGCACTGTTTTTAAAAACCCCAGTGAAGAGAAAAAGAATTAGAGAAGAGTTTTTTTTTCTGAACTTTTTTTTCTGAACGAAAAAGCAGAAAACATTTTTGGAATATATTTCAGGTTCCCAACGCTGCCAGTTATTGAACTAGCTAGGTATATGGGCACTCGCCCTCCACTAGCAACAAAGCAGTGCCATCTTCCAGCTAGCTTGCTATCCCCTTGTCCTCATCCAGCCATGTGGATTTCTTGTTGTCCTGCCAGGTTTTGTATAGCAAATCCCAAAGTGCACAAGAATTAATATGAAAAAGTATAGGACTTTCATTAGTCACCAAAACAAATGAGTTCAAATCAAATTAAACTCTAAAATCACATCGCGTTCCTCAGTATGCCACCCGTGATTAACGAATGGTAGCTGTCCTCATAGGAACCTTATCGTGTGTGATTTTATCTTTAAATATATTTTTACTTTTTTACTTTTTACTGTTTTATATTTGTCAATAAGTTATAAAGTTTTATAAAATGCTTGTGCCTAATAATTTTAGCAACAATAGCATATAGTAGCAATTACTTAGCTTATATTTTAAAGACTGGGTCTGGTTCATTCCCCACCGACGCGTTTCATTACTTCATCAGGGTCGGGGAAGGAGAACGCTATAAAAAAACAGATAATAAAGTCATTTATATTTAACAAACCCAGTGTCGTTAGTAAATAGAACATAGTATAAAAAATTGGCTACAAAGCGTACCAGAGCCATGTTATGTAATTAGCTGAAGGCTAAATCCATAGTTAATGAACCAGAAAGGAAAAAACCCCGGTTCACAGAGAGCTAATAAGTCCAAAAACCCCTGATCACCTGACCCAAACCTAGCCAATAGACACCCTGACTATAGACCTTTCACACATTTACTGCACTGCTCTTATTACATTCATATACACACAGTTAGCCAATCACTAGTTAAATTCAGGCCATGGGATGCATGGTATTAAGTTTTATACATCCACCGAAGTTCTTTAATGTTCAGGTTATTTTCATGATTGCCTCCCTCCCACCCGATAGGTACTGTGTCAATAATTCGCCATTTAAGATCAGAGATTTTATGATTCATTAAAGACCAATGGCGAACTAAAGGAGCAGTTTCAGTTCCAGTTTTAACTCGGGACTTGTGCTCATTGAGCCTGATATTCATGGGTCTCATCGTGCGCCCTATGTAGATTTTTGGACACGGACATATAATCATGTAAATAACATGATCAGTTTTACAGGTGGTTCTGAATTTAGCTGTAAAAATTTGACCTGTATGTGGATGACTCCATGTTTCCCCTTCTAGGTATATTCGCACCATTGACAATGGCCACAACTGTAGTGGCCCATCACATCAGAGGTACTGTCTTGTTTGTGTTTATAATGTCCAATAAGTTCCCCCAAATTTTTTGCTCTTTTAAAGGCGAATAGTGGAGGCTCGCAGTCAGGTCCCAAGGTTAAACGAATGATGTGCCAATGAGAAAGAATAATATTCTTAATATCATAAGCCAGATGGGAGAATTGTTGTACACATACCAACAGTTTCTCTTCTTCAAGGTTCTGTTTATATTGAAGAAGTTGATATCTATGAGCATACTTAGCTCGAGTATATGCTTGTTTTATTATGTGTCTTGGATATCCACGTTGTTTGAAACGATTTTTCAATATCCTGGCTTGAATTTTATACTCAGCTAAGGAGTAACATAGTCGCCTCAATCGTAAAAATTGGCTATGAGGTAGACTGTTTTTTAGTTGTAACGGATGGAAACTGTGGTAGCGAAGTAGGCTATTTCTGTCGGTGGCTTTGCGAAAAATAGTTGTTAACAAAGAGCCCTGAGATTTAAAGATGGTCATATCCAAAAATGATATTTCATAATGATTGACAATAGCTGAAAACTGGATATTTGGGTCTACTTGATTTAACCAAGCAAGAAAGGCGTTGAATGTCTGAATGTCAGATTTCCAAATGCAGAAGATGTCGTCCAGATAACGTCTCCAAACTGTAATATTCTGAAACCAAGGGGATGTGTAGATGTGTTGTTCCTCCAATTGAGCCATGTACAAGGTGGCCACGGAGGGAGCCAGGGAGGCCCCCATCGCAATACCATGAGTCTGTAAATAAAATTCCAATTACACCAGAAATAACTCCTGGTGAGAACCAAGGTTGCCAACTCCATCAAAAAAGAGGAAGAAATCCGTTGACAGTAAGTTTGATTTTCAAAAATCTTCTGTAATAAGGTTAAAGCACCTTGTGAGGGAATCATGGTATATAACGCCTTGACATCTAACGTTATCAATAACCCATTGGTATATGATTGTGGGATCGTTGACAATATATTTATCATGTGAGTGCTATCTTTGACATGAGATTTAATTTTCAACACTTCTTTCTGTAAAAATAGGTCTAGAAATTTTGAAAGAGGTTCTAGCACTGAGTGAGTCATGCATACGATAGGTCGCCCAGGGGGATGATGTAACGATTTGTGGATTTTTGGTAAAAATCTTATACGTGGAGTATTGTGGAATGGAGGACGAAGAAAGGCAGCCTCTTTCATAGTAATCATCTTTTTCTTATAGGCGCCCGACACTATCTGAGAAATATATACCTTCAGATCATTGACAGGATCCTCACGCAATTTTCTATAGAAACGGTTGTCATCTACTTGTTCGTAACTTCTCTTGAGTAATCAATTTGAGACTGAAGTACAATGGCTCCACCCTTGTCGGCCCGCGATATCACAATATCCTGATTATTACGTAATTCCATCAGTGCTTGTCTTTGTTTTTTGGTGATGTTGTCATGGAGAGAAAGAAAAATTCTTTTCTAAAATTTCCACATCGTGAATTACTAAGTCCATCCAAGTGATTAAATTAGGATGGAGGGCAGAGGCGGGAGCCAGTTTGATTTACGTGTTACCAAAGAAGAATCAACCGCAGGTTCTTTATCCAAGAAATAGTGCTGAGTATGCAATTTGCGCAAAAATTTATATAAAGCCAAACGGGTTTCAAAAGGGTCATATATTTTAGCTGGAACAAACCCTAAACCCAGTTCTAATAATGATGCACAGTCAGGGGTAATACGAATGTCCGATATATTAATTATGGCTGAAAGTGCTTCTGGGACCGCGTCTGGGGGCCTTGATAGCCTTGATGACCTTGTGGCTGAAACGCTACCCGTCTTCCTCGGTTGCCACGATATCTTTGACGGCCCCGACCTCCTTGTGGATAGTAGTTTTTTGAAACTGGAATAGATCCAGAGCTGTCACTTCCAGAGATTGAACTAGATGACCCCTGACCATCAGTGTAGGGTTGTGGAGGGCTTGCACTATTAGGTGCTCTAAACATCCAAAGGTATACTTTATTAGTAGAATAGTCCTTTTCGTCTCGTTTATACTTCTTTATTTGGTTTGTTTAATTTTATTCTTATATGTTTCTAAAGACGTACGTTGATCCTCTTCCTGTTTAGAGAATTCTGTGTCAGAGATACCAGAATTTTTAATAGTTGATAACATCTGATTAATGCTGTCTTTAAGTTCAGATTCAAGTTTAGTTGTTTGCTCAATAATCAGTAACATGAGGTCCATGCTACACTTATTTAGTATGGCGCACCATTTATCAAGGAACCCAGCATCATAAGCAAATAATGTAGGGGCTTTCTGTATACGCAAGCCCCTAGGAATCATAGTAGATGTAACATACTGGGCTAACGTGTTAGCATGTAATTCAGCACGAATCAATCTCTGATTCAATGTTTCTAATTCATTCCAGGAAGAGGATGTAGTAATTTCTTGTGTATTTTCATACAGGACTGGTCTATTAGTAAGTGTAGTTCTTTGTTCCTCAGAAAAACTAAACGTTTTTTGATTAACAGTGTTTTGAATATGTGCCATGTTACTGGTAATTCAAATCCCAAAGTGCACAAGAATTAATATGAAAAAGTATAGGACTTTCATTAGTCACCAAAACAAATGAGTTCAAATCAAATTAAACTCTAAAATCACATCGCGTTCCTCAGTATGCCACCCGTGATTAACGAATGGTAGCTGTCCTCATAGGAACCTTATCGTGTGTGATTTTATCTTTAAATATATTTTTTACTTTTTTACTTTTTACTTTTTATATTTGTCAATAAGTTATAAAGTTTTATAAAATGCTTGTGCCTAATAATTTTAGCAACAATAGCATATAGTAGCAATTACTTAGCTTATATTTTAAAGACTGGGTCTGGTTCATTCCCCACCGACGCGTTTCATTACTTCATCAGGGTCGGGGAAGGAGAACGCTATAAAAAAACAGATAATAAAGTCATTTATATTTAACAAACCCAGTGTCGTTAGTAAATAGAACATAGTATAAAAAATTGCTACAAAGCTTACCAGAGCCATGTTATGTATTAGCTGAAGGCTAAATCCATAGTTAATGAACCAGAAAGGAAAAAACCCCGGTTCACAGAGAGCTAATAAGGGGAATGAACCAGACCCAGTCTTTAAAATATAAGCTAAGTAATTGCTACTATATGCTATTGTTGCTAAAATTATTAGGCACAAGCATTTTATAAAACTTTATAACTTATTGACAAATATAAAAAGTAAAAAGTAAAAAAGTAAAAAATATATTTAAAGATAAAATCACACACGATAAGGTTCCTATGAGGACAGCTACCATTCGTTAATCACGGGTGGCATACTGAGGAACGCGATGTGATTTTAGAGTTTAATTTGATTTGAACTCATTTGTTTTGGTGACTAATGAAAGTCCTATACTTTTTCATATTAATTCTTGTGCACTTTGGGATTTGAATTACCAGTAACATGGCACATATTCAAAACACTGTTAATCAAAAAACGTTTAGTTTTTCTGAGGAACAAAGAACTACACTTACTAATAGACCAGTCCTGTATGAAAATACACAAGAAATTACTACATCCTCTTCCTGGAATGAATTAGAAACATTGAATCAGAGATTGATTCGTGCTGAATTACATGCTAACACGTTAGCCCAGTATGTTACATCTACTATGATTCCTAGGGGCTTGCGTATACAGAAAGCCCCTACATTATTTGCTTATGATGCTGGGTTCCTTGATAAATGGTGCGCCATACTAAATAAGTGTAGCATGGACCTCATGTTACTGATTATTGAGCAAACAACTAAACTTGAATCTGAACTTAAAGACAGCATTAATCAGATGTTATCAACTATTAAAAATTCTGGTATCTCTGACACAGAATTCTCTAAACAGGAAGAGGATCAACGTACGTCTTTAGAAACATATAAGAATAAAATTAAACAAACCAAAATAAAGAAGTATAAACGAGACGAAAAGGACTATTCTACTAATAAAGTATACCTTTGGATGTTTAGAGCACCTAATAGTGCAAGCCCTCCACAACCCTACACTGATGGTCAGGGGTCATCTAGTTCAATCTCTGGAAGTGACAGCTCTGGATCTATTCCAGTTTCAAAAAACTACTATCCACAAGGAGGTCGGGGCCGTCAAAGATATCGTGGCAACCGAGGAAGACGGGTAGCGTTTCAGCCACAAGGTCATCAAGGCTATTAAGGCCCCCAGACGCGGTCCCAGAAGCACTTTCAGCCATAATTAATATATCGGACATTCGTATTACCCCTGACTGTGCATCATTATTAGAACTGGGTTTAGGGTTTGTTCCAGCTAAAATATATGACCCTTTTGAAACCCGTTTGGCTTTATATAAATTTTTGCGCAAATTGCATACTCAGCACTATTTCTTGGATAAAGAACCTGCGGTTGATTCTTCTTTGGTAACACGTAAATCAAACTGGCTCCCGCCTCTGCCCCTCCATCCTAATTTAATCACTTGGATGGACTTAGTAATTCACGATGTGGAAATTTTAGAAAAGAATTTTTCTTTCTCTCCTGACAACATCACCAAAAAACAAAGACAAGCACTGATGGAATTACGTAATAATCAGGATATTGTGATATCGCGGGCCGACAAGGGTGGAGCCATTGTACTTCAGTCTCAAATTGATTACTCAAGAGAAGTTACGAAACAAGTAGATGACAACCGTTTCTATAGAAAATTGCGTGAGGATCCTGTCAATGATCTGAAGGTATATATTTCTCAGATAGTGTCGGGCGCCTATAAGAAAAAGATGATTACTATGAAAGAGGCTGCCTTTCTTCGTCCTCCATTCCACAATACTCCACGTATAAGATTTTTACCAAAAATCCACAAATCGTTACATCATCCCCCTGGGCGACCTATCGTATGCATGACTCACTCAGTGCTAGAACCTCTTTCAAAATTTCTAGACCTATTTTTACAGAAAGAAGTGTTGAAAATTAAATCTCATGTCAAAGATAGCACTCACATGATAAATATATTGTCAACGATCCCACAATCATATACCAATGGGTTATTGATAACGTTAGATGTCAAGGCGTTATATACCATGATTCCCTCACAAGGTGCTTTAACCTTATTACAGAAGATTTTTGAAAATCAAACTTACTGTCAACGGATTTCTTCCTCTTTTTTGATGGAGTTGGCAACCTTGGTTCTCACCAGGAGTTATTTCTGGTGTAATGGGGAATTTTATTTACAGACTCATGGTATTGCGATGGGGGCCTCCCTGGCTCCCTCCGTGGCCACCTTGTACATGGCTCAATTGGAGGAACAACACATCTACACATCCCATTGGTTTCAGAATATTACAGTTTGGAGACGTTATCTGGACGACATCTTCTGCATTTGGAAATCTGACATTCAGACATTCAACGCCTTTCTTGCTTGGTTAAATCAAGTAGACCCAAATATCCAGTTTTCAGCTATTGTCAATCATTATGAAATATCATTTTTGGATATGACCATCTTTAAATCTCAGGGCTCTTTGTTAACAACTATTTTTCGCAAAGCCACCGACAGAAATAGCCTACTTCGCTACCACAGTTTCCATCCGTTACAACTAAAAAACAGTCTACCTCATAGCCAATTTTTACGATTGAGGCGACTATGTTACTCCTTAGCTGAGTATAAAATTCAAGCCAGGATATTGAAAAATCGTTTTCAAACAACGTGGATATCCAAGACACATAATAAAACAAGCATATACTCGAGCTAAGTATGCTCATAGATATCAACTTCTTCAATATAAACAGAACCTTGAAGAAGAGAAACTGTTGGTATGTGTACAACAATTCTCCCATCTGGCTTATGATATTAAGAATATTATTCTTTCTCATTGGCACATCATTCGTTTAACCTTGGGACCTGACTGCGAGCCTCCACTATTCGCCTTTAAAAGAGCAAAAAATTTGGGGGAACTTATTGGACATTATAAACACAAACAAGACAGTACCTCTGATGTGATGGGCCACTACAGTTGTGGCCATTGTCAATGGTGCGAATATACCCTAGAAGGGGAAACATGGAGTCATCCACATACAGGTCAAATTTTTACAGCTAAATTCAGAACCACCTGTAAAACTGATCATGTTATTTACATGATTATATGTCCGTGTCCAAAAATCTACATAGGGCGCACGATGAGACCCATGAATATCAGGCTCAATGAGCACAAGTCCCGAGTTAAAACTGGAACTGAAACTGCTCCTTTAGTTCGCCATTGGTCTTTAATGAATCATAAAATCTCTGATCTTAAATGGCGAATTATTGACACAGTACCTATCGGGTGGGAGGGAGGCAATCATGAAAATAACCTGAACATTAAAGAACTTCGGTGGATGTATAAACTTAATACCATGCATCCCCATGGCCTGAATTTAACTAGTGATTGGCTAACTGTGAGTATATGAATGTAATTAAGAGCAGTGCAGTAAATGTGTGAAAGGTCTATAGTCAGGGTGTCTATTGGCTAGGTTTGGGTCAGGTGATCAGGGGTTTTGGACTTATTAGCTCTCTGTGAACCGGGGTTTTTTCCTTTCTGGTTCATTAACTATGGATTTAGCCTTCAGCTAATACATAACATGGCTCTGGTAAGCTTTGTAGCAATTTTTTATACTATGTTCTATTTACTAACGACACTGGGTTTGTTAAATATAAATGACTTTATTATCTGTTTTTTTATAGCGTTCTCCTTCCCCGACCCTGATGAAGTAATGAAACGCGTCGGTGGGGAATGAACCAGACCCAGTCTTTAAAATATAAGCTAAGTAATTGCTACTATATGCTATTGTTGCTAAAATTATTAGGCACAAGCATTTTATAAAACTTTATAACTTATTGACAAATATAAAAAGTAAAAAGTAAAAAAGTAAAAAATATATTTAAAGATAAAATCACACACGATAAGGTTCCTATGAGGACAGCTACCATTCGTTAATCACGGGTGGCATACTGAGGAACGCGATGTGATTTTAGAGTTTAATTTGATTTGAACTCATTTGTTTTGGTGACTAATGAAAGTCCTATACTTTTTCAGGTTTTGTATAGAGCATTTGCAGCTGGTTATGTCATATGCCCATACTAATCTCAGCCTACACACATTTGCACAGCCAAGTGCACCCTCAGCTGGTCACAAGATGAACTGTACGGACAGACAATCACCATACTGCATATAGATGATTAGATTTGAGATTTGACTAACTGGGAGTATTCAATTACAGTTACTAAATTAAACTGTGAAGCACACATGAAAGAAACAAATTTCAAAGCTATTAAAAAAAATAAACAAACAATCATTTTATCTACTTAAATCCACTATCAAATAATTGACTTTGCTTAGTGCAGATGAAAATGCGTGCATTAAGATAAGGTGTTCTGAAGATGCCATTCAGTCAAAGAAGAAAAAATTACACTGAGAGGCTATGTATTAACATGCAGTAAATAATAAAGGTTAGCAGGTTTTGCTAGAAAAAAAAATATTCTGTGGATGTAATTGAGCTCCAGTTTCATTAACATCTACCACAAAATTTTATGAAAAATTTGACAAGTTGCCTCAGCCAGGAATACAAGCCAAATGTACATTTCTTCCTTTGTTTGTATAGTAGCCATATTTTAAAGGCCTTGACAGCACTCAGCCCCACTCCCTCTAAAAAAAAATGTCTCCCCTCCTCTAAGTTTATCACTAAGTCATGTTTCCAAGATAATGTCACTGGAGCAAGATTCTGTGTAATTCCAATCGTTGCATCTCAAAAAACATAGGGCTCCTTTAACAAAGGTGTGCTAGGGCCTTAACGCGCGCAATAGCACACGTTAAATTCCCGAGCACGCTAGCCACTACTGCCTCCTTTATAGGAAGCGGTAGATTTTCAGCTACCATGCGCTAAAAATCCTAGCGCACCTTCGTAAAAGGAGCCCATAGAGAGGAATTAGAAAAGGTACAGAGAAAAACTACAAAAATGATAAAGGGGATGGGACAACTTCACTATGAGGAAAGGCTAAAGCGGCTAGAGTTCTTCAGCTTGGAGACGCGATGGCTCAGGGGAAATATGATAGAAGTCTATAAAATGTTGAGTGGAGTGGAACAGGTAGATGTGAATCACTTGTTTATCCAAAAATTCTAGGACTGCAGTGATGTTACTAAGAAGTAGATTTAAAACAAATTAGACAATATTTTTTCACTCAAATGTGTAATTAAACTCTAGAATGTTGACACAGAATATGGTAAAAGCAGTTAGCTTAATAGGGTTTAAAAAAGGTTTAGATAATTTCCTAAAAGTCCATAAGTCATTATTCAGAAAGACTCAGGAAAATTCACTACTTATTTCTAAGGTAAGCAGCATAAAATTTGTTGTACTCTTTCAGATCTTACCAGGTACTTGTGAGCTTGGTTGGCCACTTTTGGAAACAGGATACTGGGTTTGTTGAAGGACCTTTGGTCTGTCCCAGTATGGCAATTCATATTCATATGTAAGATTGAGTAGGGATTATTCCCACCCCGTACTGGAAGCAGAAGGGTGGTAGGAGGTATATTGGGATGTAGGGTTTGGTACTGGACTGGGTTTCTTTAGATGTCTGGGCCAACACAAGTTTGGAGGAGCTCACTCAGAGATTCTTGGGCTAGCTGACATTTTGGTCCTGGAGGAGAAGTCATGATGAGGCCATTAAAATATGACTAGTATATGCAAAGAGAAGCTGGGTTAGAAGACAAAGATAACTGCCCTTATCAAAATTTTTGTTTTTATGTGCTTATTGTTGATGCATTTAGAATTATTGAGCTGTTTTGCTTGACTTTGCATCACATTTCACTAATGCTGAATATGAAAAAAAAGGGCCTTCAACAACTCCCCCTCCCCACAAAAATGACATAACTTTCAAATTATTTGCAAGTTTGGGGATTTTTTTGCACTTTTCACCACATGAAACTAAAAAACAATTCAGTAATTCATCCTAATTCTCTGGGAGGAAAAGATTTCAGTTGTGCTGTTTAATATGGGTTGTATTGTCTCAACTCTTCATATCTTGTGCAACACTCCATCACAAATCAGAAAAACCATCTCCTTTTTTTTTTAAATGTATATACCATTATGAGCAAAATATTCCCAAACAACTTCAAAAATTTCTAAAGTCATTCCAAACAACTAAGCTCAATGGAATTTGCCCATTTCACAGTAGCTTCATCAGGAGCTTACATCCACCTCTGTCATACCATTGTTGCTGTAAATTGAATGAATCACCATTAGATAAATTTTTGAAAGGGATCTATAAGGTCCAACTTGAAATATAAACAGTCCTTACCAGTTTGGTTGCTAAGTTTCAATCCTTTTTACTGCCTTATTGATTTTCAAAATGGCAGCTCTTTATCAGTCATGAGCTACCACTATATACATGGGCCAATTGGTTTCAATGCAAAATTTTAAATAGTTTATTATTAAGTTATCCTTTTAAAGCAATACTTCTCAGTCTACTTCTACATTTAAACCTGTTGAATGTTAAACCACTTAATTTGAATATCTATTGCTGTTTGAGTTATCAATATTTTTCCCTGGTTCCTTTTTCTCTTATTAGCCTTCAAATCTATTATGAAACCCTGCCCTTTACTTTTGGAAACGTACCACCAGCTCCCTGGTTTCACTGGGCATGCATACAAGAGCTTCGCTTTCCACAAAGCTCATGTGCGCAGGTGCCAAGCTTGTTCCTCCCTCTTAAAATAATTTGCATGCTATTAGCTATTAGCATTGCAAAATTATTTTTTGAGCTGTTCCTGAGGTTTTCTCCTGTGCTGTTCTCTAGAGCATCAGCCTATTAGTCTCCTAAACCCTCCCCCATCTTTCATTCAATTCCCATCGCCTGGGAAGGCAATGGCAGAAAACCAGCTCCGACAATCACAAACAGGCATAGACAGCAGCTATGAAATTCTACAAACACCATGTAGCCAAAGTCAAGAAAACATATTTTGCCTCAGAAATAGGCAACCTTACCTTTGATATCAAGATTCTATTTCAGCTAATGCATGCAATCACTGCTCCTCCCCATACAAGGCCTAGCTAGTGTTACCTCCCAACCTAATGACCAAGAATTAGCAATTTACTTCCTAGACAAGATCAAGAGCATACAACTAGAAATTAGTAACATAACACACGCCACAAACTCTGAGGCCCAATCCAACCCTATCATTACTGATTGAAAAGTTTTGAAAAGAGGATACTGGGATGGGGCTCATAATCGAAAAAGAAAAACGTCCAAAAACCAGCCTAAGTTGGTACTTGGACGAACATTTCTCAAAAACGTCCAAGTGCCGATAATAAAACCGGGTTTTGGACGTATTTCTAAACGACCTAGGCCTTCATAGTGCCACTCAATGTCCAAAGCTTAACGGGGCGTTTTGGGAGGTGTGTCGAGGGCGGGAGTTGGGCGGGACGTGGGCCGGCTTAGACTTAGTCGTACAGCATGTATAACCGAACGTTTAACAACAGAGCCTAGACGGAACTTGGACGTTGTGACTTAGACCATGTAAAACAAACATGGTCTAAGTCACAAAAACCCACCTAAACTCACCAGATAAGCACTTCAAACACATAACGCAGATTACATTACATTACATTACATTAGTGATTTCTATTCCGCCTGTGCCTTGCGGTTCTAGGCGGATTACAAATTATAAGAGATCTGGACATTACCGAGAGAATTGCAAAACAAAGATTATTCAGAGAAATTACATAACAGATTATCTAGAGATATTACTTAATAGATTATCTAGGGAAATTGCATAACCGTGATTCATGTACTTTACATGGTGTGGTAGAGGATTCAATTATAAGAGTTACATTCAATTATAGGAATTACATTCAATTATGAGAATTATATTTAAGAGAATCAAGTGATAATAGGATGTAGTGGAGAATATCAGTATATGCGGGTTGCAGACGAGAAATTACCTAACAGTGACGTAAGATGTTTGTTGGATGGTGAGGTAGATGCTTATTTAGGAGTCTGAGTATTTTTGGAGGGAAAGGTTCTAGGAGTTGACTAATGTGATATTCAGGAGAGGGAGAGCTTGTGCGAAAGGGGAGGAGACTAGTTAGTAAGGACATGTTTTTTGAATAGAAATGTTTTGATTTCTTTTCGAAACACTTTGATGTCTGATGTGTTGATCATTAGTTTGGTGATGGTGGGGTCAATTTTCGCTGCCTGTGTCGCTAGAAGGCTGTCGTATAGTTTCTTACTTCGGGTACCATTATGAGGGGGGTAGGTGAATTGGTTTTGAGTTCTCCTCGATCTGGATGAGTGGTAGCGGTATAGGCGGTTGTTTAGGTAACAGGGGGTTGTTCCGTGGGTTACTTTAAATAGAAGACAATAGAACTTGAATTGAGTTCTAGCTTTTATCGGAAGCCAGTGAGAGTCTACATAGGCGGGGGTGATGTGGTCATATTTGTTGAGACAGTAGATGAGTCTGATGGCTGTGTTCTGAATGGTCTGTAGTTGTTTTATCATGTAGTTTGGGCATGGTAGGTAGAGGCTGTTGCAGTAATCCAAAGTACTGAGTGTGAGGGATTGTACAATGATCTTGTAGTGTTCTTTGGTAAGGAATTTTCTTATTTTTCTTAGGTTTCGCATGGTGAAGAATGCCTTCTGTATGATTTTGTGTATCTGTGTCTGCATAGTGCAGCGTCTGTCTAATTGTATTCCTAGTATTTTGAGAGTGCTTTGTATAGGATATTTGATTGCGTTGACTTCCAGTTCTGTTAGTGATGGTTTTTGTTCCTTCTCTAGTAGTAGGAATTTGGTTTTCTCCGCATTCAGTTTCAGCTTATGGTTCGTCATCCATTTTTCTACGGTTTCCAATGTTGTTTTCAGGCGTCCCTTGGAGATGGGGTCTTGGATGTCAAATGGGAGAATGATGGTTATGTCGTCTGCGTAACTGAAGGAAGTTATATTTAGGGCGTCTAGGGCAGTGCCTAAGGAAGCTATGAAGAGGTTGAATAGTATGGGCGATAGTGGGGATCCTTGTGGTACTCCGCAGGGGTTTGTCCAGGGTTCGGATAAAAAATATTTTGACTTAACTCTATATGATCTTGTTTGAAGGATCCCCCACACACTACCCCAGGGATCACCAACATCACCACCCCCATAAAAATTTTATTCACAACTTTAAATTTCAGCTTCCAGACCATCATCACCTGGCCACCTGGCATAGGAAAGCCTAGTCGTCCACTCCAGAGACAGCTTAAGTCATCTTAAGAGTGGGTTAGGGACCCATAGAGAAGAGGACCCATGCCCATAAGCCCCTGTAATCACTGCATTGATACTTAAACATGTGCACTCCTCTATACACCCCCAAAACCCTTTTTTACTGGCATATAAGTGGCTCCTGTAGCCATAAGGGCAATTGGGGTAGTAGATAAGTGGGTCCAGGGGTTTCTGGAGGTGGTTTGCGGGCCTCACTGTCACCTATAAGGGAGCTGTAGTAAGGAGAAGCCATGGCAACCTTTTTGTGAAGTTCACAGCAGTGCCCTGTAAGGTACCCCACTATTTAGGTGGCATGTCTAGGTGTTCAATCCATCACTTTGCAGAACCCTCCCACTTCCAACAGGGCAGGTTCTAGGCGTTTTGGACTTGGATGGAAAATGGGACGTAAATGTGGTATAAAGATGGACAATTTAGCGGCTTGGACGATCAGATCGTCAGGACGTATAATTAGACGATTTTCGAAAGTAAAAAAGAGTTGGACGTCTTTTTCAAAAATGTGTCTTATTCTCTTTTTAACTTTGGACGACTTGCGAGATGGACGTAAACGGACTTAGACATCCCTTTCGATTAAGCCCCTCCACGTTCTTATATCTCATTAACATGGGATTTTAAAAATACCAGTAGACTTCAACAAGTGTTCTCTTCCTTACTCCACCCTCAGAACCATCCTAGCAAGCACTCTCTCCAATCTTTATAACTCCTTCCATTTGACTAGTTGCTCATAGTTTCCTGTACCTTTGGGTACTATGGTTTGTTTCAGAGGCTAAAATCACCAGAAGACATCAAGAAGGGAGAGGGGGCTAATGTATGGTGCAAGCTGTTGACATAAGCATCTGACAGTTCCACCTCTTGCCCTATATGGACTGAAGCAGCAGCTGCAACTTAGGCTATTGTCTATTTCCTGCACGGAACTTGGGCAGGACAAATTCAAGAATATCTGGCAGGACTCCCCCAAACCTGTGATTCTAGGCAAATGCATTGTTTTCCTATGTCTTAATTTCTGCCTGAGGAAATAGGCAAAGGGAGAGAGACTAGAGGTAGAAGAGGTGGAGTTTTTGCTGCCTAAGGAGGGTGTGGGTAATCTGAATCACAGACTATCTAAGATTTTAAGAACATAAGAATAGCCTTACTGGGTCAGCCCAATGGTCCATCGAGCCCAGTAGCCCGTTCTCACGGTGGCCAATTCAAGTCCCTAATACCAGGCCAAAACCCAAGGAGTAGCAACATTCCATGCTACCGATCCAGAGCAAGCAGTGGCTTCCCCCATGTCTTTCTCAATAACAGACTATGGACTTTTCCTCCAGGAAATTGTCCAAACCTTTCTTAATACCAGCTATGCTATCTGCTCATACCACAACCTCTGGGGTTCTCTCAAGTACTGGATTGAGGGCTATAGCCTGAAGACATCCAATTGCTTTTCAAACCTCCTACTGAAACACTGGGGAAACAGAAGATTTCATTGAGAATAGTGTGTCTGTAGTTTTAAAATACAGTTAGTAGAATGAAAAGTATGGGTAAGCCTGTGTTATATTTAAATTAAGTACATTTCTGATCAGAATTATATCTGGAGCAGCCCCATCCTATATGAATAAGATATTGACTTCTCCTTCTGAAAATTCTCTATGTACTAGAGATAATTTATCTCATCATTTTCTGTTAAGAGTGTGACATTTAAAGCTATTCTAGGCATTTTTTGTGTCAGTCTCCAATTATTTGGAATTCAGAAGCATTAGAGATTAGATTAGTAGAGAACTATGGGCCGGATTCTGTATAGGACACCTACATAAGGCACTGTTAGGTGCCCTAATCAAGGATACCCTACTTCGGAATCGGTGTGTAACTTTTTTTTAATTGGCTTAATTGGTGTGGTAATTGACCGTGACAGTTTTCAGTCAATCAAAAAGTTTTAAATTACCAATTAGGAGTTCTGCAGAGAACTCTTAGGATGCCTAGTAATGTCTAAGTTGAGGTGTCTAGCAATACCTAATGATGCCTACTTGAAAAGTAGACATGGTTAGGGGCGGAGAATAGGTGTGATTTACTTAGGCATCAGAAATAGGTGCTAGTAAATTAGGCCAGGTAAAATCTGGCCTAATATACAAACGTCTACCTCAAAGACACTTAGAGATGCCTAAGTCCGCTTATATGTCACTAAGAACATAACAATATAAGAATAACCTTACTGGGTCATACCAAAGGTCCATCAAGCCCAGTAGCCCATTCTCATGGTGGCCAATCCAGGTCACTAGTACATGGCCAAAACCCAAAGAGTAGCGCCCAGTAGCCCATTCTCATGGTGGCCAATCCAGGTCACTAGTACATGGCCAAAACCCAAAGAGTAGCGCCCAGTAGCCCATTCTCATGGTGGCCAATCCAGGTCACTAGTACATGGCCAAAACCCATAGAGTAGCAACATTCTATGCTACCAATTTGAGGAAAACAGTAGCTTGCTCCATGTCTTTCTCAATAACAGACTATGGACTTTCCTTCCAGGAAATTGTCCAGACCCTTCTTAAAACCAGCTACGCTATCCGCTTTTACCACAACCTCTAGCAATGCGTTCCAGAGCTTAACTATTCTCTGACTGAAAAAATATTTCCTCCTATTGGTTTTAAAAGTATTTCCCTGTAACTTCATCGAGTGTTCCCTAGTCTTTGTCATTTCTGATGGAGTGAAAAATCGATCCACTTGTACCCGTTCTGCTCCACTCAAGATTTTGTAGACTTCAATCATTTCTCCCCTCAGCCGTCTCTTTTCCAAGCTGAAGAGCCCTAAACATTTTAGTCTTTCCTCATATGCGAGGAGTTCCATTCCCTTTATCATCTTGGTCGCTCTTCTTTGAACCTTTTCTAGTGCCGCTATATCTTTCTTGAGATAAGGAGACCAGAATTGAATGCAATACTCCAGGTGAGGTCACACCATGGAGCGATACAGAGTTATTATAACATTCTTAGTCTTGTTAACCATCCCTTTTTTAAATAATTCCTAGCATCTTGTTTGCTTTTTTGGCTACCTCCACACATAAGAATAGGGTGAAAGGTTTCATCATATTGTCTACAATGGCACCCAGATTCTTTTCTTGGGTGCAAACCCCCAAGGTTAACCCTAGCATCCGTTAACTGTGATTTGGATTATTCTTCCTAGTGTGCATCACTTTGCATTTATCTACATTAAATTTCATCTGCCACTTGGCTGCCCAGTTTTCCAATTTCCTAAGGTCTGCCTACAATTTTTCACAATCCGCATGCGTTTTTAACAACTTTGGACAGTTTAGTGTCATCTGTAAATTTAATCACCTCATTTGCTGTTCCAATTTCCAGATCATTTATAAATAAGTTAAATAGCACTGGTCCCAGTACAGATCCCAGTTGCATTTCACTGTTTACTCTCCTCCATTGAGATAAATGACCATTTAGCCTTACCTTCTGTTTTCTATCCAATAACTTTGCCACCTATCCCATGACTCTTTAATTTTCTCAGGAGCCTCTCATGAGGTACTTTGTCAAAATCTAGATACCAGACAGAGATACCAGACCAAGGGGAATTGAAGGAGAGGAGATACCAGAGCATGGAGAGGGAGGGAGAGATGAAAGGGAAGGAAAGGAGAGAGGTATCAGGGCATCAGTGGAGGAAGGGAAGGAGACAGAGATGTCAGACCATAAGGTGGGGTGGGAAGGAAGTTTCAAGTTTATTAGGTTTTTATATACTGCCTATCAAGATCAACCAGCTCACCTTTATTCACATGACTTCAAAGAAGTCAAGCAAATTGGTGAGGTCAAGATCTCCCTTGGTTGAACCCATGCTGACTCTGGTGTTCTGTGGTTGATTGACAGCCACATAGAACAGCACCTAAAATATAGGCACCATTTATTGAATCTTGCCCTGTATTCATATTGATGTACCATGGATGGGGAGGGAAAGATGCCAGGGCATGGAGGGAAGGGAAGGAGACATAGATACCAGACCAAGGGGAATTGAAGGAGAGGAGATACCAGAGCATGGAGAGGGAGGGAGAGATGAAAGGGAAGGAAAGGAGAGAGGTATCAGGGCATCAGTGGAGGAAGGGAAGGAGACAGAGATGTCAGACCATAAGGTGGGGTGGGAAGGAAGTTTCAAGTTTATTAGGTTTTTATATACTGCCTATCAAGATTATCATTCTAAGCATTTTTCCCCTATCTGTCCCAGTGGGCTCTCAATCTATCTAATGTACCTGAGGCTATGGAGGACTGAGTGACTTGCCCAGGGTCACAAGGAGCAGTGCAGGGTTTCAATCCACAACCCCAGGGTGCTGAGGCTGTAGCCACACACTCCTCCAAACGAGAAGTGAGACATGCTAGAGCAGTAGTCTCAAACACGCGGCTCGCCAGGTACTATTTTGAGGCCCTCGGTATGTTTATCATAATCACAAAAGTAAAATAAAGCCGGTTCTTGATCATATGTCTCTTAAGCTATAAATTACAATATTATTATTAAGACTTAGCCAAAAGGAAAGATTTATAAACTATAAAGAGTTTTATGTCAAGCAAAATTGTCATTTCTTTAATAAGACATTAACTATTTTTTTCTGAGGCCCTCCAAGTACCTAGAAACCCAAAATGTGGCCCTGCAAAGGGTTTGAGTTTGAGACCACTGATATAGCTGGTTGGGGATCCCCAAGCCCCACCAGCTGAAGAGGTCCTCCTCCAGTGGCCAGAACATACATATGCAAAAATTAAGAATTCTCAAGAAGGGGGGAGGCAGCAAGGTGGCAGCCCATGGACAGTGCTGCCAACTGTAGAGCATAGGAGAGTGGTTTTTGGCTGCTGGAGGAGGACCTCCTCAACTGATGGAGTGGAGATCCTCACCAACTCAGGTATTTATCATTTTGATTTGGGGATCACGGGGATGGTGGGCAGAGAAGGGGAGCAGGAGCAGTAGAGAAATGTTGTGCCCATTCACTTTGGGCTGAGGTCCACCCAAAACTGCACATCTGGTTATGTGACTGGATGGAATAAAATGCAGATCCACTATAGGGATTTGCTATTGTTTGACTCTGCCGTTTTTCCAAGCATTTACTGTTTTTTGTTGTCCATGTATGATTGTAGGCTCATCAGCCAACTAGCACTGAGACCAAATGTCTCATTTCTCAAGTGAAGGACAATTTTTTTTTTTTTTAACAAGACACCTACTGGAGCTGTCTGTTTTAAAGTTACTGTATGCTATGAAGGCCTTATAGGTGCCTGTGTACATTTATTAAATCGGCTTCCACATCCAGCTTCAACAGCACACAAATGCCCATGCACATATTTGTACCTGCTTCGGAATTAGTATAAATGTATGCATATATTCTGTATGTACACACATGAAGTGCAAATCTATAACCAGGCACCCACATTTATGTGCCACTTGTACCCATAAATGTGTATATTTATCCATATAAGTGGCAGCAAAGCGACTGGGTGCAATTCTTTATAAGCGCATGTAAGTGGCATGGCATGTAAATGCATGGGGCATTCACGTGGGTGGCTCAAAAGAGGGGCGTGGGTGGGGCAGCCACTTAGGCATGCAACTTACAGAATACTGTAGGTTACAGCTGCATTTGTGTGAATGCAGTTTTAGTAGGTCTATGCAGGTGTATACATGTCAGGCTACATTAATATCCTATAACAGAAGCTGGAAGCCCAGATGTGGTTTGTGGCAACGTGGCTAGTAGCTGGGCTGCAGGACCTCATGGAAATGTGGTACCCACGCACAGGTTGCAGGTAAAGAGTCAAAAATACATTTATGTACACCAAAAAGTCTGTAGTCAGCTCTGTTACTTCACAGGTTTAATCCTTTTAAATAGAGTCTCTCTCTCTCTCTCACACACACAATATAATTCCAGTCAATTATCTTTATGAGGCTGGCTCCTATCCAGACCCAAAACACTCTGGCAACTAATGTTGCCTCAGATCGTTTCTGGACACCCACCAAATTCACATACTTTAGGAATATTCTTCAAGGCTGTCCCCTACCTTGGCAGTCTTGTTTCCATTTATAATCAACTCCTGGAAGCTGGCTTTCCCACCCCAGGGAATTTCTTAGGCTTAGGCTATTCCTCTTCCCTCAGGACTGAAGCCATCTCTTTCTCTTTCATTTGCTGGGAGGTCCTCACTCAGGGTTGCTCCCTAAAGGCTTCTTGACTGGGGTCTCTCTCACTACTCCCATGGAGATCTCTGGCCTTGGGTGTGGGGGGGGGGGTCTCCCTGTGATCTGTTCTACCTCAGATGTCAGAACATGGAGGGGGAAGGAGAAATGGAAGAAAAGGAAAAGAGGGAAAGGAAGATGTCAGAACGTGGGGTGGAAAGGAAAGAAAGGAGAAGAGAGATATGCCAGAGCATAGGGGAGGGGGTGGTGACAGAGAGAGAAAAATGGAGCGGTGGCAGAGCTGAAATCTATCATGTACAAAGGAGAGAAGGGGCACAGGATAGACAGTTTATGGAAGGAGCACAGAAAGAGGAAAGTTGCCATATGGAATGGGGAGATGGCGGACAGTGGATGGAAGGGACAGAGAGAGAGGGCAGACAGTGGATGGAAGGGGCTGATGCTGTATGGAAGACAGAGAGAGGACAGATGCTGGCTAGAAAGAAGAGAGTGAAGACAGTATGATTAAAGTAGAAACTACAAAAGGTAGAAAAAGATTTTTTGTTGTTTTAGAATACAATAGTATTGTAGTTGTATTGATAAAACTTTTATAAACAGAAAATAAGGTAATCTTTTTATTGGACTAATTTTAATACATTTTTTACTAACTTTTAAAGACTAAAACTTCCTTTCTCAGGTCAGGATAGTATAATGTAACAGCAGTATACTATATTGACCTGAAGAAGGAGGCTATGGCCTCTGAAAGTTAATTGAAAAATGGATTAGTCCAATAAAATGGTATATCCTTATTTTTGATTTTTGTTTTATTTCTATTTGTTAATTTTTAAAGTGGTGCTTGTTTGTTAGTTTCTTCAAATTTACATCTGCTATATTTATATTTTGCAGAGTATTAGGGAGTCATGTGTCATTGTTTCTGTGGTGTTTTACTGTATGCAGTTTGACTTTTTGGTGGTTCAGTTTAACCTCTATCTACATATTTCTATTTTTAGTTTGTGATTACTTATTCCATACTGGGTGAGGATGTATCTGTGTTCTGTGTGTATGAAAGACATGGTTTTCTATTAGCGTTGACTAGCCTTGTTTGGCGAAATGCATCAGGCATGGTTCTTGGGAGCACCTTGAATTAACCTGATTTGAATCTCCTTATTTTCTGCCAATCTTCTTTTGTTTCAGGTTGGATTCTTTGGTGGACTGCTTGCCTTGTTTCGTTACAAGTTGACATACATGGAGTGGAACGTACTAGAGGAGTTACAGATTTGGTTGTTTATACATACATATGGGTTACAGTTAGTTGACATAAGGTGAGGCAGTTGAGAGGCGTTGTAAACTTGGTTATAAATATAGACTTATATTTCGGATAGTATTACTGCTTTACAATATATTTGAACACTTTTATATATGTATGTAAAGGGTTCAGAGTTAAAGTCCTGGGTAAGTAGGTGAGAAGGGAAGGAAGGGGGATTTGTTCAGAGATGTTTGGGGGTTGCATAGAAGAAAAACTGTGCACTCATATACTAATCTTTGTTTGTTTTGAATTAAAAAGAAAGAAAGAAATACAAGTGGAAATAAAGAAGTAAATACGAAAACAGATAAATGGGGGCGGGGTGTGGGCAGGGCCAGGGGGGCTCAGTATACTCGTGTGCCTAGGGGCCCTCAAAGAATTAATCCTGCCCTGGATAGGCTCTTTCCGCATGGCAACAAGGTGCCTATTAGGGGACACTCAGTTTTAGAATTACTCTCATATTCCACCCTGTTTCGCTCTAAGTACACTTCCAGGAATGCCCACACATGGCATGTGTGTAAGGATGTGCTATCTTCCATCATTTGTAATTACTCATATACAGTACACACATATCATGAGGTAATTTGCAAAATGACCTTTTCTACATTTAAAAGGAATGGGGAAAGGGGAATGGTGCTCATATACTGTATTTTTGTGGTTATATATTCAAAGTGGTTTACATATATACAGGTACTTATTTTTACCTGAGACAAAGGAGGATTGGGTGACTTGCCCAGGGTCAGGGGAAGCAGTGCTAGAATATGATTCCATGAGCTCAGGGTGCTCTACTACTAGGCCACTACTTACCTCCTCTGCAGCCTTTGCACATAGAAACTCCTTTTAAAAATATTCCCTTAAAAGATCCATATCATCAGGATCTCTGAACGCAGTAAAAAATTCTCTCTTTGGCCACAAGAAGCTCAAGTTTACCCTGAAAGGCAAACTAATGGTAGTCACCCTTTAAAGCAGTGGTCTCAAACTCGCGGCCCGGGGGCCACATGCGGCCCGCCATGTACTATTTTGAGGTCCCCAGTATGTTACCATTGTTCTGGAACGTTGCCTCATGCATGCACTTTCCTGTATGCGATTGTGAGGTGGAGTAGAGAGGACAATCGCATACAGACGCAGGAAAGTGCTTGCGTGAGGTTATAGCAGTGAGGCGGACAACGTTCCAGAACGTAAGGTAACATTTGGAGGCAGTGCAGTTTGTGTGTGTGTACGTAATTTTGTGAATTCTCGTGAAATTCGGCACCTCTCCTGGCGGTGACTGCTTGATGTAAGATGGCGGTTGTGTCCAAGTGCTGGAGGAGGTGCGAGCTGAAGGCGGTTGCTGACGTGACCACTGGACACTTAAGGCACAAGTTTTCCAGGCACAAGTCAAGATATTGATTCTCCCCTCTACAAAAAAGCCTAGAGGACTACACCAAAATCTTGTCTCTGGTAGTTGATACTTTAGAATCTAAATCACAATTTTGCATGAGGTAAAACTCTCCATAGTCCACGAATCCTTCCTCAGTTGCCTCTGACAACTCCGGCCACACACAGCCGAAAGCAGTGCAACATGCAGAAAGCGAAAAACTATCTAAACTTCACTTTCCGCATGTTGCACCGCCTCCAGCCGACCAACCAGAAGCAACCAAGGAAAGATCCACAAACCACAACGAGTTTTACCTCATGCAAAGTTGTCATTTCTTTAATAAGACATTAACTATTTTTTTCTGCGGCCCTCCAAGTACCTACAAATCCAAAATGTGGCCCTGTAAAGGGTTTGAGTTTGAGACCACTGTGCTAGAGCATAGGGGAGGGGGTGGAGAAAGAGAGAGAGAAATGGAGAGGGAGTGAAGCCAAAAGAATCATATACAAAAGAGAGAAGGGGCATAGGATAGACAGTTTGCAAGACCCTATTGCGTGTGTCAATGTAGCTGCACAAGACAATCTTGACATTTAGAGCAGTGTTCTTCAACCACCGGTCCATGGGCCATTGCCGGTCCACAGAAATTTCCTGCCGGTCCACAGGGCCAGCACTTGCATCAGGCCCAAAACAGTGTTCTTCAACCGCCGGTCCACGGTGCGATCGATGTGGCGTTATATTCGAGCCAGCTCCCTCTTTCTAACTGATTCATTGCACAAAGCCAAGGGCAGTGGCTCTGACGGGCATCCTGCGCCTGAACCGGAAGCCTTCTTTCTGACGTTGCAACGTCAGAGGGAAGGCTTCCAGATGAGGCAAGGGACATGTAAGGTGCAATTAGTACTATTTAGGGGGCGGGGTCTGGGGTGGAGATGGGGTAGAGATGGGGGGGGGTCTGGCCCACGACTTAGCCCAGTGTTCTTCAACTGGTGGTCCACGGACCGATGCCAGTCCACAGATTAATTCTTTTATTTCTGCCGGTCCATAGATGTAAAAAGGTTGAAAAACACTGATTTAGAGTGTTGCATTTCAACTTTTCCACGAGAATGGCCTGCCTACACTGCCTGTATGCAGACCCAGGAGGGGGGAGTAGGAGCTGGAACTCCGGTGCAACCCTCCCCCCCCCCCAATTTCCAGGAGAAGGATACCTTGCCCTTGCAGAGAAATTTCTGATAGTTACTGCACATTATGTAGTCGGTGCTGGGGCTAACCCGGTTCACTCTGCCTTCACCGGGCGAGTCTATGCCTGCCTACTCTATGGTCACCTCCGCAGTGAGCCAGGGTTGAAGGTGCTGGGTGTGGGGGGAGACAGACAACGGGGTATCCAATGCTGCTGGCCTCAGCACATTGAGTGCAATGCTGCTCCGAGTTCCTGCATGAGTCACTAGGGGGAGCTGCACTTCGCAGGTCCTCTGCTCACTGGCCCGGTCTTCCGCCCTACCTCATTCCTCAGCCCCGCACACAAATAGCGCTTGTGGCGGACAGTTCAGAGCTGTGCTCTCAAGCTCTGCTCCATGTCTACGATTCAACAAACGACCAATCACAATGCTGAGCCACACCCCCCACAACTGCCCACTGGCAGCGCTTTGCTTGTTGACCACAAGGCAACCAATCTGAACGTTGGGTCCCATCACTGCGCCATGCCTCTCCTTTCGCTAAGCGATCGTTTCATCCAGTTGCCAATCAGGAAGCAGGAGCATAGGGTTATACCCAGAGACCCTGATCCAGAGGCAGGAGGGTGGTATGGGTTTTTATGTCACACATCCCTCTCTTAAGACTCTTAGGGGGGGAGGATTGGTTATATTTGCTCCATAAGATGGGGAGGGAAAAAGTACATCTTATGGAGCGAAAAATATAGTAGTTCAATAAAATAATATATTCTTATTTCCATTTTTTTTGTTTTATCTCTGTTTGTTAATTTGTAAAGTGGTGATTGTTATTTGTCATTTTTTTTTCTATTTACATCTGCTCTCTTTATATTTTGTACAGTATTAGGGGCCATGTGTCACTGTTTCTGTGGGGTTTCACTGCATGCAGAGTCTGGCTTCTTGGCGGTTCAGGGACATATTTCTATCTTTAGTTTGTGATTACTTATTCCATACCGGGCGAGGGTATATCTGTGTTCTATATGTATGAAAAGGATATTGTTTTCTGTTAGCATTGAGTGTGCAAAATCGATCTGTATTAATCTGGCTTGTTTAGTTTGCAAAGGGACATGAACAAACTAGGAGAATGGGCGATGAAGTTCAACGTTGAGAAATGTAAAGTATTACATGTGGGAAGCAGAAACCCGAGGTACAACTATTCGATGGGAGGGATTTTATTGAATGAGAGTACCCAAGAAAGGGACTTGGGGGTAATGGTGGACATGACAATGAAGCCAACGGCACAGTGTGCAGTGGCCGCTAAGAGAGCGAATAGAATGCTAGGTATAATCAAGAAGGGTATTACAACCAGAACGAAATAAATTATCCTGCCGTTGTATCGGGCGATGGTGCATCCGCATCTGGAGTACTGCGTCCAATAAGAAGGATATGGCGTTACTCGAGAGGATTCAGAGGAAAGCGACATGTCTGATAAAAGGGATGGAAAACCTTTCATACGCTGAATATAGGGGCATATAGTGGGAGAGAAAGAGAGATGGTATACAGAGAAAAGGAAGAAAAAGGGAGAATTGTTGGACTTGATAGTGATGGAGAGGGAGAAATATTGGATGTTGTGGTGGAGAGGGAAGGGTGGAACAGATAGAAAGGAATGCAAGAAGAATGACTGTTGAACATGATGATGGAAGAAATGCAGCATGGTGTTGGAGAGGGTTCATAGAAAGAGAAATGTTGGGCATGGGGCTGGTGGGGGAGGGGGGACAAAAGATGCTGTACATATTAGAAGCCAGGGGTTGAGAGAGGGAGAAATGCTGGATTTGGAAGGGGCCAGAAAGAGGAAGGGGGGGATGTTGGATTGCAGGGGGCACAAAAGAGGAAGGAAGGGATAAATGTTATACTGGGGGGGGAGGAGAGATAACTCAAGGAAAGGAGATATGTCAGATTCTGGAGAAGAACAATGGAAGGAAGGCAGAGAGAGATGTCAGACTTTGGTAAGGAGAGGAGAGAGATGCTAAACTATGGGAAGAGGGGAAGAGAAAGAAAGAGATTCTAGACCCTGAGAAGGAAGAGAGGAGGAAAGAGATGCCAGACCACGGGAGAGGGGAGAGATGCCAGGCTGTGGGAAAGAGAGGAGAAAGATGCCACACCATAGGAGGAGGTAAGGGGGAAAACAGAGATGTCAGACCGCAGGAGTGGGAGGAGATTGTGCACAGCAATGGGTATGGCAGGGAAGAGAGATAGAAGAAATGCTTCTTATGGATAGATAGGAATAGGCAAGAAGAAAGAGGAAGGAGATGATACATATGGATAGATGGGAAGGGAAGACATGGAAAAGTAGATAAATTTTGAGAAGAAAGCACAAAAATGGAAGAAAGTTGAATGTTAAAGGTTAGTGCCAAAGATGGATGTAGGACAGAAAAGAAGGCCCTGTAAACAGAGTTAAGAGCACAGACAGAAGGAATTGCAACCAGAGACTAAATCATCAAAAAACTAAAGTAGGGAATATCATTTTATATTCAATTTAGTGACTGAAATGTATCCGTTTTGAGAATTTATATCTGCTGTCTATATTTTGCATTATTCAGGAAGAAATTATTTTCTTTCTATTTCGCTGGTGTACTGCATGTAGAGTATGGCATCTTTGGGTTTCATTTGTGTATACTGGTACTTTTGGTTTGTGGTCCTGTGTTTGCATAGAGGTTATCTGTGTTCTGCAGGTGTGGCAAGGCCAGGTGCTCAGGTAGGAATGAATGATGAGAAGCACACACTGTGCTTTGTGTAGTTTAATTTTGTGATTAACCATTATATGTTGTTAATAAGATTATCACCCCTTTTACAAAACCATAATAGCAATAGCGGTTTTTAGCACAGGATGGTACACTGAATGCTTTGTGCTGCTCCCGATGCTAATAAAGTTCCTATGAGCGTCGGAAGCAGTGCAGAGCATTCAGCACACTGGCCTGTGCTAAAAACTGCTTTCATGGTTTTGTAAAAGGGGGAGGGGTGTATATTGTGTGTGTATATATATGAAAAATGTATGGAAAAATGGTATTACAATTAGTACTATTATTATTATGGGGGTCTGGGGGTGGAGCTTTTAGGTCCCCCCAAAACAAAAAAGCAATCTGCTGCCTATGCCCAAACCTACGCCATAGCAATTTATTGTAAATTCTTTTACACTGCTTCAGCCTTCCAAGATGGCACCCATATATAACAAAGATGCCAATAGCAACATATCCAGTCTCGACTTGAGCTTTAAAGATAGGTTTCCCATTACTGCTTATTATTGGAAAGACTGTGTTCTGTTAAAACAAGATTCAAAAGTTAGATATAAAAATATTGAGATTAATGTTTTTTGAAGACACTGAAGCAAATTGATTCATGTGGAGGTTTTTTATACTGATAATTTGAATCATGTGAGGTCTGTATTGCCTTTACAGACCACCAATTAATAGTCACTGAGGTATTTTTATCTCTGTTTTTTCACTAATAAAGGTGGTTTATGAATGAAGTGCGATTTTGTTTGATCTACACAGACTACTGTTTTGTTGTGAAAAAGCTTGTCTAAGTATGTCAATTTTCCATCATGTTTATACAGCTTTCCTGTGTCATAAGTAGTGTACAGTCTTCCCAAAGTGTATAGTAAAAAGTGAAAAAAAAATAAATTAAAACAAAATACACCGCTCCCCCAATTGGCAAATCCTGTAAATGATACAGAAAGCTATACAAAATGAAATGGGTTGGACTGCCCATCCTTAATTGGAAATCATGTGCACTTAAAGGATGATTCCAGATTATGATAGCTAAGGTACTTTCCCCAAAATTACATTCTTTGTTTTTTTCTTTCCCTTTGTGTTTATTTTTAAAGATCAAACAGACTTCCCGTTTTCAGTGGAAAGTTTGTGCAAGTTTATTCTGCAGTAAAATGCTTTTAGAACTCAAGCACGGGGATTGTGCATTCACAGGGCATTTCCAATGCAATATCTGGGCACATAGGAACATAAGAATAGCCTTACTAGGTCAGACCAATGGTCCATCTAGCCAGTATCTCATCTTCTCGGAAGCCAATCCAAGTCACAAGTACCTGGCAAAAACCCAATTAATAGCAGCATTCCATGCTACCAATCCAGGGTAAACAGTGGTTTCTCCCATGTTCTTCTAGGAACTTGTCCAAACCTTTTTTAAAACTAGTAACATTAACCACTCCTACCACATCCTCTGGCAACGCATTCCAGAGCTTAACTATTCTCTGAGTGAAAAAATATTTCCTACTATTGGCTTTAAAAGTATTACTCTGTAACTTCATTGAATGTAGCCTAGTCTTTGTAAATCTTGATGCAGTAAAAAAAAAAAAATCGATCCACTTGTACCCATTCTATACCACTCAGGATTTTGTAGACTTCAATCATATCTCCCCTCAGCCATCTTTTTTCCAAGCTGAAGAGTCCTAACCTCTTTAGTCTTTCCTCAAACGAGAGGAGTTCCATCCCCTTTATCATCTTGGTCTCTCTTCTTTGAACATTTTCTAATGCCGCTATATATATATTTTTTGAAATAAGAAGGCCAGAACTGAATGCAATACTCAAGGTGAGGCATTATAACATTCTTAGTTTTGTTTAAGGTTCAAGGTTTCAAGGTTTATTAAATATTTGATGAATCGCTATATCTTTATACAAAGCGATGTACATAATAATAAAATAAATTAAGTTAAAATACATACAGTATATATAAACAATAGGAATCCAACATGACCAACAACAATTGGGAGGGAAGGGGGGTTAAAGTTACATCTATTATATTGAGAAATACATTTAAGGAAAAAACATTGGGGAGTAAGGGGATTTTAAAAGCAAAAATTAATAAAATAAAGTAAATTTTAGATATTAAAAGCCTGTTTAAAAAGAAATGTTTTCAGGGATTTCTTGAAGGATGAAATGTCTTTTTCAATTTTTATGTATTGGGGCAATGAATTCCACCATTGGATTTTACCATCCCTTTTCTCATTTCTAGCATCTTGTTTGCTTTCTTGGCCACCACTGAACAATGGGCGGAAGGTTTCAGTGTATTGTCTACGATGACACCCAGATCTTTTTCTTGAGTGCTGACTCCCAAGGTGGACCCTAGCATCCGGTAACTATGATTTGGATTATTCTTCCCAATGTGCATCACTTTGTATTTGTCCACACTAAATTTCATCAGTTGTTTGGATGCCCAGTCTTCCAATTTCCTAAGGTCTTCCCGCAGTTTTTCATAGTCCACATGCGTTTTTGCTTTTTTTTCAAAATACAGTTCTTTCAGAACAGTAAGGATAAAGATATACATCATACAAAGAAAGGAACTAATTAACTCTAACACAAATCTTTCTAGCCCACATTAATTTGGAGGAGCTACCATAATTACTTCTAATGATACAAAGAATAACTAAATTAACTTGGGAAAACTCAAGTAGGTAAAAGGTGATACTGATCCAAGTACAGTCAAAGTCCTGCAAAGCACCCTCTGGTAACTCCACAAATCCCCATCAACCATAGGAAAAATAATGCAATGGCTCAACTATCACCTAAAACTGGCCTTTTCTCCAAATCAGGATGAGGAATTATCTTAATGCCCAAAACTCAGCCCCTCTGATGTGACCAATTATCAGCCAATAACTTCCATCCCCCTATTTATCAAAATGATGGAAGGATATTCACAGAACAACTCAAATGCTACCTGAAATGCTTCAATATCCTCCACCTTTCACAATCAGGATTCAGGAAAAATCACAGCACTAAGATGGTGGCCGCAGCACTAGTAACACGTGGCAAAGAACTACTAAACAAGGGTCACAACACAATCATAATCCAATTTGACTTAAGCAGTGCATTTGACCTAGTAGACTTCAATTAAATGTCTGAGATCTTCAGTGATTTCGGATTTATCAGCTTCCTAACCTCATCCTTCCTAATGCTGTACATAAGGATGGTGTACTTTCTGACAGCTTGCACCCTCCCAGCGTGGTCCCTCAAGCATCCCCATTTTCACCATCAGTGTTCAACCTCTTCATGCAATCCTTGGGAGCGAACCTAAATCTCGCATGAATAAAACATTTCACCTATCCAGACGACATAACGATCATATCACCTGTAATGGCTGCATTAGCCAACACCCTTACCACATGTCCACATCATAGAAAACTGGATCTAAACCAATCATCTTAAACTAAATAAGAACAAAACCCAATTCCTTTGTCTAGAACCCTCAACTGACCCATACTACACTCCAAGGAATACAGTAGACAACACAGAATTTCTATTAGAACTACAATCCCAAATCTTAGTAGTAGAAATTGATGAGACCACCTATCCATGAAGAGCCACATACAATCAATAATAAAACAATAATAAAACAATCTTTCCTTGTGATGAGAAAGCTAAGATCCATCAGAAAATACTTCAAAACAGTGGCTTTCCGAATTTTAGTGCAATCCCTAATCCTATCTTGACTAGACTACTGTAATGTAACACTAGTTGTTTGCTCTAAAACATTGCTATCGCGTATACAACTAGTTAAAAATGTAGCAGTAAGACTCATATGCAGTCTGTGGAAATTGGTATACCTACAACCCTACTATATGAAACTACATTGGCTGCCCATAACTGCAAGGATCAAGTTTAAATTTGGCATAACTGCCTTTAAGTTTCTGAAAGGGAATGCCCCCGACTGCCTAATGGAATTGGCCACTCTACTCCATGGTGCCTCTAACATATATTCCACCAGAAATCTTTTGTACTTAAAATTCCCAGCATGCAACAATATAAAGTCTACAAGGCAAATTACCTTATCCATCCAATATCAATTAGCAAAATGCTGGAATCAGCTACCACTTACACTACGATCTTGTGACCACTCTCAGGAGCAGAAAACTTTTTAAAGTATTTCTGTACCAGGACAGGGAGCCAATCCAGAAATAACTGAAATGGTCATTGTAAAAGCCCATTTCTAAAGTATCCAATGCAACTCCTGAGACATAATGATGAGCCAAAGATGATCTACTTAAACTTGTAATTATATATTTGTAACTATGCCCTTACTGTATTAATAACTGTATTGATCTACCTGTACTAGCAACTTTAATGAATGTCCGTGTCAAACTGTCCACTGTAACTTCCTGGGTAACTGACCCAACCTCTTGTAATATAATCCAAACCTCTTGTAATATAATTCAAACTTGAACTGAATAGGTAAAGATGGAATTGAAAACCTGATTAACATAACATAACATTAAGCAGATTACAGTCTATAGAGTCCAATTGGAACTCAAAGTAGTATCGAGCACTGTTGCTTTAACAAAAGCTTTGCTTAACCTGTCTCATGAATAATAAAGCACTGACGTTTATTTAGACTCTTTAGCTCTGCAGCTGTGGAACGCCATACCTCAGCATTTAAGAGGGGAGAATGACTTGAGTCGTTTTAAAGTAATTTAAAGAGTTTTCTTTTTAAAGATGCTTTTAATTGTTAAATTATGTTTAAACTTTATATTAGTTTACTTCTTTGATTGCACTTTTCCCTCCCTATTGTTTTCTCCATATATGGTTCTCCTCTGTACTTTAAAACACTGAATTGTAGTTCTGTTCCCTCTTACCTTGTGTATTAGTCGGTCTGTAAGTCTATTTATCTAACCCATTATTTAAAATTTTAAATTGTATGTCTAAATATATGTTTATATTTTTATCAGTTTTGTACCTCGCTTAGTAAAACTAAATAAGCGATTCATTAAACTAAAATAAAACTTGAAACTTCCCTTTCGTACCTGTAAGTCACCGTTTGTCTGTTGGTATTCCTGTTGCTGTATTGAAAATTGTTTTTAGTGTCTTTTATTTTTAATAATACTTTGTAAAACCACTTTGATACTTGATAAGACGGTATATAAAATTTTTAATAAACCTGAAACCTGAGCTAACACATTCCCCCCATCCTTTTATGTAGTTACATTAGTGGTTTTTTTTTTATCGCTGTCCATAGTAGTAAAAGTTCCGACTTTCATAGGAATTCTATGAGTACTGGAGCTTTTACAGCCACGGCAGGCGATAAAATAATTCTAATGCGGTTTCATAAAAGGGGTGATTGTTTCTCAGTATTAAATAACAACCTTCTTAAGATGCTTCTTGGGGCCTTTGTGCTGTCTAAATGTCATGGATAGCAACATCTGTTCTTAATTCCTATATGAGTCAAAGGAAAGGGAATACAACCTGCAAAAAAAGTTGTCATGTTAAATTATCAAGGAGAGGAAACAAGAAAATTTGATGTTTTTATATTGAATGTACTGTATCTGTTTTTCAAAGATAGAGTATGCTGTAGTTAATTTTCCTTCCTCAGCTTTGACTATTCAATCTGGTTAAATTCATAACTCGATAACACTGATTGTCTAAATAAAATATTTAAAAGGCTGGTTAGAACCAGCAGTGGTCTTCATTTTCCATTCCAATCACAATGTAGCGAAAGGAGGATGTTTACTACAGGTTAAGCAGGTCAAAACATTTCTATTCAAAAAACACGTCCCCACTAACTAATCTCCTCCCCCTTCGCACAAGCTCTCCCTCTAGTGGATAACACATTAGTCAACTCCTAGAACCTTACCTTCCAAAAATATTCTGATTCCTAAATAAGCATCTACCTTCAGTATCCAACAAACTTCTTCCTTCATTGTTTGGTAATTTTTCTTCTGTAACCCGTATATACTGATATCCTCCACTGTATCTTGTTATCACTTGATTCTCTGCTATGTAATTCTTTCGGAAAAATCTAGATATCTTATAATTTATAATCCTCTACCACACCATGTAAAGTACATGAATCATTGTTACGTAATTCTCTCGGTAATGTCCAGATCTCTTCTAATTTGTAATCCGCCTAGAACCGCAAGGCACAGGCGGAATAGAAATCACTAATGTAATGTTAAAAAAGATTTTAGGTCAGCAGCTTCAATCTCATTTGGTGGCTGTACTTCACATCTCCCTGTTTTATTTAGTATGTGGCAAGATGACACATTATTTCTCTCCCCCCCCGCCCCTTTTTTTTACAAAACCATAGCACGGTTTTTAGTGCCAGCCACGGCAATAACAGTTTCGACGCTCATAGAATTACTTTGAGCGTCAGAACTGTTACAGCCATGGCTGGCACTACAAACTGTGTTAAGCTTTTGTAAAGTGTGTGTGGAGGGGGTATTTACTTATTTATTCAATTTTCTATACCATTCTCGCAGGGGAGCTCAGAACAGTTTTTAAATGAATTTATTGAGGTACTCAAGCATTTTTTCCTGTCTGTCCTGATGGGCCCATAATCTATCTAATGTACCTGGGGCGATGGGGGAATTAAGTAACTTGCCCACATTATGTTGAGGAACTAACTGCATTATGAGGGACTATCCTATGGATTCAGACCTAGCTGGGTCAAATTTCATCTCCTTTTCTGGATTGCAAAAACCACTGACTGGCACTAATATCAGGCTGTACAAAGCAAAGCAAAATGCTTCCTTAGCTTCCAAGAATCATGCTGAGTTATACGCCTTTTGTATGCATGTGTTGACTTGCAGACTATGAAAACAACTGTGGTTTGAGTGTCTTGCCAACTCTGAAACTCTTTCTCGCAGAGTGGTACATAAAATTACCATAAATAGCTAACAATAGAAGACAAGTTTTCCCTGATAATTGCATAACACCGCGTTTTAGTTCTCTCATACTTCATCACAGTAAATGCTTAAGATTTGCAATGAGAATTAGATTTTCTACAGCAATGTGTCTCAAAATTTTTTTTAGCTTTGGCATACTAATTAGGATACGTGTAAATACAGTTACTTAGGGCTCCTTATACACAAGATTAGCGCGCGCTAGCCGAAAAATTACCGCCTGCTTAAAAGGAGGCGATAGCGGCTAGCGTGCGCTAAAACGGCTAACGCACCTTTGTAAAAGGAGCCCTTAGTTGAAATGGTTAACCTATATAGGGCGATGTAAATATAGTATACTAAGTTAGAATGGTTAACAGTAATCTTGAACAGCATACATTACTTGCTAGAATTATTTAGGATGTGTGCAAGCAAGCTATTCCTATGCAATAGTGTAATAATACAAATGCATAAGATAGTGTGTAACTATTGTATAAACAGTCAAAAAGACTAAGGGCTCCTTTTACTAAGGTGCACTAACATTGTTAGCACGCGCTGAAGATTAGTGCGCGCAAACCCTGCGCTAAATGAAAAATACTAACGCAAGCTCTATGAAAATTATAAATACAAGATGACAATTCATTTTTTCAGTTACTGCACCACAGACTTGGAATGCCCTTCCTATATTTTTAAGGGAAGAACAGGAATTCGGAAAATTTTAAAGTAACTTAAAAACATTTCTTTTCAAGGATGCCTTTGAAAACTAATTTTAATATCCTACAACCCCATTCAATTATATCTTGTTATATTTTGTTATTTTGTTAACCTTCTGTATTCTCCCTTAATGTTCTCTCTTTACTTTAAAGATTTGTATTTCGTACCTCCTTACCTAATGTTATGAGTATGTTAAATTGATTGTAATTCTGTACTTTTTCAAGTTTTTTTTATTTATTGTATTGTTACCCAAGAAATGTAATTTTAAACTGTACATCGCTTAGAAGTATGATTAAGCGATTAATCAAAAACCTATTAAAACTTGAAACTTAGTAAAAGGAGCCCTAAATGGAAAATATCACATAAATGCACCACACCATGATGCCTAAGGGCTCCTTTTACTAAGGTGCGCTGGCGTTTTTAGAGCGCGCTGAAGATTAGTGCGCACAAACCCTGTGCTAAATAAAAAATACTAATGCTCAACCCGGACAAAACAAAATTTCTATTGCTTGAAAAGGACAAAACCACATCTATAACCAAATTAGAAATAAATGCCACCAAATACCCCATATAGCCCGTTCTCAAACTCCTAGGAGTAACAATAGATGGATGCTGCACCCTGCAGGTTCAAATCAACAAAACCACTCAAAAAGCATTTTTTACCATGCGCAACCTATGAAAAATAAGAAAATTCTTCGTCAAAGAACAATATAGACTCATAGTCCAATCCCTAGTCCTAAGTCTAATGGACTACTGCAATATCCTCTACCTACCATGCCCCACATACTTATTAAAACAATTACAGACCGTACAGAACACAGCCCTCAGACTGATCTATTCTCTTGGAAAATTTGATCACATCACCAGCACCTACCTAGATTCACACTGGCTACCTATACAAGCCCGCATTCAGTTCAAACTATACTGCCTATTATTCAAAGCATTAAACGGAACAGCACCCACCCACCTAAACAACCGCCTAAACCGGAACCTCTCATCCAGACAAAGGAGAACCCAGTCCCCATTCTCCTACCCCCCTTTCCAAGGAACTAAGCGCAAAAAGATGTATGACCACCTACTAGCAACACAGGCAGCAAAATTGGACCCCTCCATCTCCAACCTGCTGACAGCAACAACTGACCTCAAAACTTTCCGAAAAGAAATCAAAACCCTACTATTCAAAAAATTCATCCAGATATCCTAACCCCCTTTCCATTCCCCCTTGCTATTCTACCCTCTCCCTCTCCCTACCTGTAATATCCCCCTAAGACTCAACAAAGTAACCAACATCCACTCTGTAACTATCTCGTAAATTTCCAGCTCCTTCTGACGTTCTCCTTATTTTTCTACTTATCTTGTAACCTCTCCTCAAAATTGAATTATGTAATCAGCTCCATTAATTGTAATCTTCTTCCTGGAAATGTCCAGTTATCTTCTGATGTAATCCGCTTAGAACTGCAAGGTACAGTGATGTAATGTAATGTAAGCTCTATGGAGGTGTTAGCGTTTAGCGCGCGCCTTAGTAAAAGGAGCCCTAAATGGAAAATATCACATAAATGCACCACACCATGATGCCTAAGGGCTCCTTTTGCAAAGGTGCGTTAGGGCCTTAACGCGCGGAATATCACACGCTAAATTGCCACGCGCGCTAGATGCTACCGTCTCCTTGAAAGCAGGCGGTAATTTTTCAGCGAGCGCACGTTATTCTTGTGTGCGTGCTAAAAACTAGCACACCTTAGTAAAAGGAGCCCTAAATGTACCACACCAAACCCAAAAGTGAATGCAGTATTCAAAACCATCTGAGAAACACTCTAACTCTGTATTGCAACACCTTTGCAGAAGCTCATGTAAACTGCTCTGAATGGACTCACCCAGTCATTATTAGCAGTATAGAAGTTTTCAACATACATCTTTTGCATCCAATAATAATAAAGGAGGAGATGATCCCAACAAGATCACTTTTCTTAATTTCTCCACCTTTGATTTAAAATAATTAGCTTAATCATTGGTCTAGCCCCAAACATCTAACTTGTGCCCTGGACGTATTCTTAAATGTTTGATTATGACAAAAAAATGTTCATAGAACAAACAAAAAGAAGGCAAGAGAGATGTCCTTAAAACCAAATTATATTGATTTATTCTTCAACAAAGTAACATCCCAACAAGGATCCAAGTTTCGTCACTAAAGGTGCCTTCATCAGGGGACACTGAGTTTGACGTAATCCAAACTCGAGCTTACTTGGAGCCGTTCAATGGAGGGCTGTGTAAAGCCTGCTCTCCAGAACGGAAACCTCAGTTGAAAAACAATGTGGGCGTGTGACAGTGTTATCTGTGAGCGTTGGTGGAAAAAAGGTTCATGTCATAAACTTGGCCTAGTCCTACCCACACCACTCTAACATTCTCCCTTGAGATTTAGACAAACTACTGATCAACAGCAGAATATAGGTTTCAAAAATAGCGACTTGGAAGGGTTTGGTGAGAAAAATGTCTATCTGCCCCTTTATGTCATTTTTGGGATATTTTTCTCTTTTGAAGAGGAGCCTCTAAGTCATTTTTGCGTCTAACTTTAGGCATGAGCATTAACACCTGCCAAAAAGGTGTAACTGCTCAAGCCTGACCACTGTCAGTTATGTATGGAAATGGAAGTTTTCTATAACTCTGCACCTGTCACCAGTTTAGCCAGTTACTTAAGGCGTGGATCAGAGAACTGCACCCAAAATTGCACACCAAACTTTGGTCAACCCATAGAGAATCTGGGGGAAGATGTATTAAATTAATCCAATGAAAAGGTATCATTTTATTTTCCTTTTTTGTTTTGTTTTCAAGTTTAATAAAAATTTGATATACCACCTATCAGTCTTCTAAGCGGTTTGCACATAATAAAAATAGTAAAATAGGGTAACATACATCTTCTTGCTACGTAGGAGTTCACACACAGATGGCCCTTCGGTGTTTGCTTTTGCACAGACTACAGTTGTTTGTTTGAGGTTTCATTTGATCCCCTATCAACCTGGGACCCCTGATGAAGGTGTGTTAACCGAAACACGGACCGTATCGGGTCCCTTGGTTTGTTTTTAAGGTGGTATTATTAACCACACTCAATAATTTGATATAATAAATTTAGCCTGCATCATTGTACGTGTTTCTGAAGTTTTCCTTGTTTTGGTTTCGCATCCTTTACTGCAGACCTTGTTGGATCTCCCCTTTTGTTTGTTCTGTAATATACATTAAAACATACAGGACCTACTGGAACAATAGGATTAAAGTAAAGAAGTACATTATAAAATAGGAAAGAGAGCCATATAGGAGAAATACAAAAGGAAAGGGGATCCCATCTGATAACCAAAGCAGAAAATGAAGATAATGTTTCATAAGGTAAGTGCATTAGAGGTTGAAAGCATCTTTAAAAAGAAATGTTTTTAGTTTTATTTCTATTACCTTTATATAAAGTAATGAGCATTTTCAAATATGGTTTCAAAATCTGCATCGGAAGATTGGGATTGAAAGGCATCTGCCTAGCTAATTAAGAAATCTGTCTCGAGCTTTTCGTGCTGCCGGCCGGCCCTGCACCGCTCGATAGGCTGCCACGAGAACCGTGAATCCTGTGAGAACTTGTGGCAGCCTATCAAGGAGCGATGCAGGGCTGGCCGGCAGCACGAAAAGCTCGCTGCTACTTACCTTTACAATCTTCTGGAGGATTTCAGTGCGGGATACACGCTGAACCACCAGGGAACAAACAGGTACACGAGGGAGGGAGGTAATTGTTAGTGTCGGCTGGAACAGGAGACGGGGGGATCCCTCCTGTCCCGGCCTACCACTAGGTGGTTTAAGTTAAGGGGAATGGTTACCGGTAATCTGCTAGATGGGTTAGAGGGCAGAAGGGAGTACAGGACAATCAAGCCATTGTGACATCACTGATGAGGTTGGCTCTTTATAGGGGGCAGAGGGTACAGAGAAGGAAGGTGGGACAGTGTTCAGAGCCTGGCAGGGAGGGGGGACAGTATTCAGAGCCTGGCAGACAAGGGAGCTTTGGTTCACAGCCTGCTAGGGAATGGGACTGAGTGCAGAACTTGGCAGTGAGGTGGCTGAGTACAGAACTTTGCGGGGGAGGGTGTGACAGAGGGAACACTGGGTGCAGATCCTGGCAGGGCATGGCACTTGAATATTAAGCCCCCTTCTTATATTCAAATCAACCATTTTCCTACGTTTTGGGGGGAAATGGGGGTCTCGGCTTATATTTGAATATATACGGTACTCTCGTGGGGTTTCATCTCTTGTTCCCTAGCCACTTTTCCCTTTAAGCTGAGAGGGAGTCTTCCATCTGTAGTTTTGCCAGTGGAGGTTGCTGTTTCACTATCATATGCCCAATATTGCGGGACAGGCAAGCTCAACAGAACTTCAGGAAACCTACCTAATTAAGCATAAATTAGATACGGTCTTGAATGAGGAGAATCTCCGGGACCCCAGTCAACATGGATTCACCAAGGGTAGGTCCTGCCAGTCCAATCTTATCAGCTTCTTTGACTGGGTAACAAGAAAGCTGGACTCGGGAGAGTCCTTAGACGTCGTATACCTTGACTTCAGCAAGGCTTTTGACAGCGTCCCACACCGCAGACTGCTGAACAAGATGGAATCGATGGGGTTAGGAGCAACACTAACTGCATGTCCAGTTAAAGATTGGCTAAGTTAAAGATTGGCCAAGTGGCAGACTTCAGAGGGTGATGGTTAACGGTACCCTCTCCAAAACGTCGGAAGTGACCAGCGGAGTGCCGCAGGGCTCAGTCCTGGGTCCACTCCTCTTCAACATATTCATTAGGGATTTAACTCAAGGGCTTCAAGGTAAGGTAACCTTATTCGCTGATGATGCCAAACTATGCAATATCATAAACGGCTACAATCTGCAGAATACTATGGAACAGGACCTCCGTACTTTAGAAAGTTGGTCCTCTGTCTGGCAGCTGGGCTTCAACGCCAAGAAATGTAAGGTCATGCATCTCGGAAATGGAGAAACTTTGACCAAGACTACAGCAGAACGAGACTTGGGAGTGATCATCAGTGCAGACATGAAGACTGCTACTCAAGTGGAGAAGGCTTCATCTAAGGCACGGCAGATGATGGGTTGTATCAAGAGAAGTTTTGTCAACAGGAAGCCTGAGGTCATAATGCCATTATACAGAGCCATGGTGAGACCTCATCTGGAATACTGTGTGCAATTTTGGAGGCCACATTACCGTAAAGATGTGCTCAGAATTGAGTCGGTTCAGCGGCTGGCCACCAGGATGGTCTCGGGGCTAAAGGGTCTCTCGTACGAAGAGAGACTGAACAAATTGCAGCTCTATACTCTCGAGGAGCATAGGGAGAGGGGAGACATGATTGAGACATTTAAGTACATCACGGGACGGATCGAGGTGGAAGATGATATCTTTCTTCTCAAAGGACCCTCGAACACAAGAGGACATCCGCTCAAACTCAGGGGAGGGAAGTTTCGTGGAGACATCAGGAAATACTTCTTCACGGAACGAGTGATAGAGCATTGGAACAAGCTTCCAGTACAGGTGATCAAGGCCCGCAGTATCCCAGACTTCAAGAATAAATGGGATACCTATATGGGATCACTGCGAGAGTCATACCAATGAATAGGGTCGCTAGGATATAGACTTAATAGAGCAGGTCAGTAGAGTTAAGGGGGCCAGTAGACTTAAAAGGGGGTCAATGGTATGGGCAGACTTGATGGGCTGTAGCCCTTATCTGCCGTCATCTTCTATGTTACCTGTCCCTAGCAATTGAAAACTCAGTATTGAAGCACTATCCCCTACTGGCAGCAATGCAGTTGGGGGACTCCCTCTCAATTGAGAACAATGCACCTAGCACTGCAGATTCCTTTCCATTAAAAATATGTATTATTTGTACATTATTAACACTTTTCAGTCTTACCAACTTTGTCTTTCTCTCTTCCTGTGGTTACATGTTCAGATCCTCAATTTCATGTCATATGGACCAAAATGGTAGTTATTTTGAAAGCTCTATTTTTTCTTATGGAGATATGAAAACTGGCATTAGATGTTTATATTGTATAGATGTCCAAATCCCAATTATATAAAGCCAGGATATGGCTATCTAACACTGCAGTGTATCCATATGGCAAGGGGTCATTTTCAGAGTGTGATTTTGGTTGGACTAGGTAGGGCCAAAATATGGACATCCAATTCTAGTTCACAGAAAGGGAAGGGACACCCGTGTCAAGATTATAGAAAGGTGCTCTGATTGAAAAGCTTCCACTGGAGAGATTAAGGCACAACACCATCTTAATCCTCCTGTGGTTGCTGTCTTCCTTCCTCTCCTCCAGATGAGAAACCAAGGGCTACTAGGCTGTATGACAGCTTCAGGTATTATGGATGTTCTTGATAGAGCAGCATGCAAATCTGAGGAGTAGCCTAATGGTTAGTGCAGTGGATTGAGAAACAAGGGATGCAGGTTCAAATTCCATTTCAGCTTTTTTTTTTATGTAAACCCTCCAGGGACAGAAAAATATCTATTCTACCTAAATGTATAAGACACCTACAACTGTCAATCATATTTTCAACTCCATCTCCTTCCCAGGGAGCTGCTTATTCCCTCTCAGTTTGTTTTCTGCAAGCAATTTGCTCAAAATGCTTCAGATCTGCCCTCCGGTTTTATTATTTTCAGGTATTTATCTGAGTGTTCATTTGGAGGCTCAGTGCCCAGAGGTTCCCTCTTGTTGGGACCTCTGCCTAGAAGAAAACGCAGACCTGCTAGCAGGATCAGCCCTTGGAGAAACCTACTGTAGCTAGCCAGCCTGCTTTTATATTTTTTGAACTAAGAGGCCCTCCGCTGCATAGCTTCTTGCATCCCTGATTTACACAGGAGCTTGTGCGTAGACTGTTTGGCTCCTTTCCGGATCAACTGGGACTAACAGTGGGCTGACTGCATGGTCATCCCCCCTTTCATAATGTGGACTTTCGGGGGTTGAGGCTCAGTCTGACCTCGGTCTGACTGACAGCCAGAAGACCAGGTTCATCCAGCGAATCTGTGAGGCAGATTTCTTCTCCATTGATTCCAGCTGAAATCCTATACTGAAACAGGCAGGCACTACACATGGCACAGTGAGTAAGGCTATTGAAATCTGCTTCTGGAGCTTCAGTCTGTGCAGCTTTGGAAGAAACACTTGGCCCAGGGCCATGCTGAACAAGACTCCCAGGTATTACAGGTGCTGAGTCTGCTCCAGTTGACTCTTCTTGAAACTGGCCATCCAGTCCAAGTCTTAGAGGAGTTGCACCACTCTCAAAACTGCCAGCTCGCCTTCTTCCTTGGATCAGGCTCTGATTAGCCAATCATCCATATATGGGTGCACCTGAATCCCAAGTTTGTAGAGGTGAACTGCCACCACCACCATCACCTTGGTAAAGGTGTGAGGTGCCATGACAAGACCGAAAGGGAGCATGGAGAATTGGACATGCTGTTCCAGCACATGAAATCACAAGCACCTCCTGTGGGCTGGGAAGATGTGAATGTAAAGACAGAACTCGTCAAATCGAGGGAGGCAAGAAATTCTCCTAGTGCCATTGACACTATGACTGACTGCATGGTATCCATGCAGAAGTGTGA
This sequence comes from Geotrypetes seraphini, assembly GCF_902459505.1. Classification (NCBI taxonomy): domain Eukaryota; kingdom Metazoa; phylum Chordata; class Amphibia; order Gymnophiona; family Dermophiidae; genus Geotrypetes; species Geotrypetes seraphini. The sequence continues at coordinate 89,810,890 of NC_047093.1, read as the reverse complement.
TACTTTCAGTGCTGCATTGACTGACTTGAAGTCTAGAATTGTCCTTCAGTCATCTGAACCTTTCTTTGGCACAATGAAGTATATGGAGTATCAGCCGGTTGGAGAATTTACAAAACAGTCTGGTAGGGGAGCACAGAACTCAGTTTTGTACACCTCCCAGACAATGTCCAGAACCCAGTAGTCTGTGCCATTCTGAAACCAGACCAACCATGCTAACAGCCTGTCCTCTATCTAGTGGAGCTAGGCCCCTGTCCTGCCATCATTGTGCTTTCTTAGGGGCTGATGAGGAAAGAAACCTGAAGCTTACTGTCTCCTACTCCCACTGAATCTTTTGATGCAATCCCTGAAAGGGTCTTTGTGTCATTTGACCTCCCGTATATGTACAAAATCTTCGGGAGCCTCAAAAATTACCCCATTCTGAACTCTGGGCCATTTGAGGTCTGCTGTACAGCAAGGCCTTGGGGCGATGGTCTGCCACATTGGCCATCAGGTCATCTAGGCTCTTGCCAAATAACATCTGCCTACTCAGCATAGCTTTAGAGGTAGAATCTCCTGCCCACTGTCTGATCCAGAACATCCGTCAGGCAGAAATAGCATAGGCCGAGATCTTGCTCATAACTCTGATAAGATCATACAGAGCATCCACAATATATTCACCCCAGAGGAGAATTTGGGGATCTTCCTCATCCTTCAAATCTGAGGACCAAGACAAGTAAGTGTGACAAGCACCTGCCACAAAGGAAGAGGCAGCTGCTGCCTTAATCCCTAGAGCCAAAGCTTCAAATTGCTGATTGAGAAGTAAGTCCACTTTACATTTCTGAGTATCCTTTAACATCACCTCCTCATTCTCTAGACAGGGAAGTTCATATAGTGACCTATACCACCAACGAATCCACTTTTGGCTGAACAGCTGCTGGAAATCTGGTACCATTGGATACAGCTTGGCCTTAGTTTTAGTCACTCCCAGTGAAAAATGCCACTTTTGGGGCCTCCGTCTAAAAGGCAGGTCCACCCTAGACTCTGGGGACTGCTTTGGTATATCCCTATCATTTCAGGACCACTAGATACATTGCAATAGAAAGACAGATTAGGTTCTTACCTTGGTAATATTTCTTGTAGATTTGTCTAGTGGTCCTGAAACTCTGCCCTATGAATGGGTTTTACCTATCTGTACCTTAGGATCAGCCTGGATTTGAGGAATTCTCTGTCACTCAGAGGAGAGATTTTTTTTTTTAAAGAGATAATGCAGGGAGCAGATACTTACTGGGATCAGGTGGAGACTGTGTCTTGAGGCCCCGAGCTTCCCGCAGCAGCGGCAGCGATTCCTTAGCGGCCCAACGGGCAGGCACTGCAAGAGACGGACCCCTGACATCATTGGGTCCATCTCCACCAATTTCTTTAAATTCAAGCCGCTGCCGTGGTTTTTTGGAGCGGATACTTACTGGGATCAGGTGAAAGAGACTGTGTCTTGAGGCCCTGAGCTTCCCACAGCAGTGGCAGCGATTCCTTAGCGGCCCAACAGGCAGGCACTGCAAGAGATAGACCCCTGATGTCATTGGGTCCGTCTCCACCAATTTCTTTAAATTCAAGCCATGGCCGCAGGGGTCTTGCCCCTTGGGTGCCCCTTGGAGCCCCGAGCAGCTGGAGATAAGGTCGTATTACTACTTTTATGTCTATATTCCTATATAGTTAGGACATGGGGAAAAGGAAAATTAAACCAAAAATGTTCAACTACAGCTGTTTCTGGCCCTATGGACAGACATTTGAAATTATCAACTGATAACTCTTCTCAGATAACACTTCACATGGATTCTCCTAGCTCAGGAGCTTCAATCAGTCCCCTTGAGAGGATTCCTCCCCTTCAACCAATATCAAGTGATAATGGGAATATAAATCCCATTATTTCCTCCGAACAAGTGGTATCCCCCACTCAGACAAATAAACTAGTTTATACTGGTATACCTAAACCACTTGATTTTGTAGGAGTAGTGGAGGATCAACCACTAACGGAGGAAACACAAGATATTACCCTTAAAGACTTGTGGTTAGGTATTTCTAGAGTTGAAGGGTTTCTCAGGTCAACTGTGAAACAGTGGATTTTTCAGTCTGTTTCTCAAAAGCTTGAAAATGTGGATACCAATTTAGGCTGTTTGGATAAAAGATTGAATGTGGTAGAAGCTAAATGTAATACATTCCAATCTGACTCAGGATCTGCTGTTAAGGATTCTATGGTGATTTAATCGAAAATGGAATTAATGGAAAACATGTATAGAGGGAGGAATCTTCGCTTAGTTATCTTTCCGGTAACTCATTTATTATCTTCGGAAATTTTGTTAAGAAAATTTTTTAAAGAAATACTGGGGTTACCCAATGCGGAGAATTTTCCAATTAATAACTATTATTATGTTCCCCAAAAGAAAAAAGAACCCGCACAGAGGGAGGACCACTTGGTGACAAATGAAATTAATTTAACTGAATTTCTTGAAGATAGTCAGGATGTAATCCAGAGTAGGTCCACCCTGGTGATAACATGCATGAGTGAGATAGATAAAATGTTAATTATGAAACTTTATTTTAAAAATAGATTAACAAAATTTTGTGGGGATTTGGTTAGAATTTTTCCAGATGTCTCTAAAGCTACACAACTGAGAAGGAAATAATTTTTGAAATTAAAAGCTAGTTTTAGCTCTAGAGGCATCTTTTTATCTAAAATTTCCATGTAAATGTCTTGTTAAGTTACAAGACATAGAATATGTATTTTGGGATTCCCATTCAATTGCAACAATTTTTGAGTGCTAGAGAACAGAAGTGAGTTAATAATAAAGATGTTCTTAGTTTTACACTGAAAAATAAGAGGATATAATTAAGATCCAATATTAAGTAAGAAATGGCTTAGGAGTCACGAGGATGAATCGTGAGTCGTTAATCATTTCTTTAGTTTTTTCTTTATAATATGTCTATTTGAAATACTATCATGTCTCCTTTTTGTTGTGGGCTTTGAAAGGAATTATGTATGAAGGTATTAATACTGTAAAACTTGTGGAAACTCCTTTTTTTTCCATTGATATCGTTTGATATTGTAACTATTAAAATTATAAATAAAAAAAAAGATAATGCAGAGGAAAATCCTCAAGATCATAGAGTCTGGTTTAGGTCTCTGCTTGATAGCAGAACATGCGAGTCGCTATGAGTTTATACATGGTTAGTGGTGGTTGCTCAAGTTTGAATGTTAAATAATATTGATTTCTATCTCTCTCTTCACCCCCACCCCCTTTTTAATAAACTACAATAGAGCAATAGTGGTTTCCATCGTGGCCCGGAGAACTAAATTTTCCTACGCTCATAGAATTCCTATGAGTGCCAGAGTAGCATTGGAGCATTTAGCGCCACGGTAGAAACCTCTACCATAGCTTAGTAAAAGAAGGCTTATGTTTGTTACAAAATTGTAGTGTCGGGGATTTTACCCGTTTCCCTCCTTCCATTTATGTCTTTTATTACAGTGCAACTTGATTGCTTTTGTAGAAACTGAGGAGCTACCTGGAAAGGAGGCGGAGTTGAAAACATGATTGACAGCAAGCAAGCAACTTGTGAGTTGTGATATAGAACCCTATCATTTCAGGACCATTAGACACATCTACAAGGAAGAATATTACTGAAGACCCTTTTTGTAGGAAAAATGTACAGTTTTGTGACCAACCCTTCCTGATTTTTCCTGATGTAGCACAAGCAACTCATGCCAGCTGGCATGCTGAATACTCTGTGCTGCTCAAGATGGTTATAGAGTTCCTATGCTTTATTTTTGTTTTTGTTTTTATCGTAGACCCCTCCTGAAGAAGAGTACGAAACTCAAGTCGGGGGGCCAGGCATTGAACTAATATGTTATTTGGCACTTTAATGCACCATTTGCTTTAATTTCACAATTTGCACACGATTTTTACAATCGCTGGGATTCTGATTGTACATCACCCTGCCGTTTTAATGATAGCGGCAGGAGTATAAAGTAGATACGGCCAGTCACAACAGGCCTTGTGATTTTTTCCCAGCGTGTTTGGTTACTGAATCATTGTATCCAAGGATGGAATATTTTTATTGTTATTTTTCTGTAAGATATAAATTAGAGCTGTGATACAATAAAGAATAGTTTTTATTCATCACAGAATACTCATTATTGACTCCCTAGTAGTGTGTATAACTTAGAGTTCCTATGGCCATCAGAGCAGCGCAGAGCATTCAGTGAGCCAGCTGCCACTAAAAACCTCTTCTGCGCTTTTGTAAAAGGGGGTTAGATTTTTTGGGTGAAATGAAACACCCCCACCCCCCCGTAAAAAAACAACAACAGAGTGCAACTTGATACTGTTGGCTATAAGGTAATATTTTATTAAAAGAAAGTAAAATTTAATGTCATTTTCTCACAATTTCTGTGTATACATGTATTATTTATTTCAATAACAGAATAGAACAGCATTAATACCTGATCGGTACAAATTAGTTAGTATACAATGTGCACTTTGGATTCATATGTTTTAATATAAAACTTTTATATTATGAAGATGAATTAAAGCGCTGAATACTCTGTGCTGCTCAGACGGTCATAGAGTTCCTGTGACCGTCAGAACAGCGCAAAGCATTCAGCGTGCCAGCCAGCACTAAAAACCTCTTCTGCGTTTTTGTAAAAGGGGGATAGATTTTTGGGGAGCAATGAAACACCCCCTCCCCCTGCAAAAAAAAACAAACCCAAAACAGAGTACAACTTGATAATGTTGGCTATAAGATAATATTTTATTAAAAGAAAGTAAAATTTAATGTCATTTTCTCACAATTTCTATGTATACATGTATTATTTATTTCAAATACAGAATAGAACAGCATTAATACCTGATCGGTACAAATTAGTTAGTATACAATGTGCATTTTGGATTCATATGTTTTAATATAAAACTTATATTAAAGATTAATTAAAGCACCTAAATTTTTGCCTGCAGCAAAGAGTAGTGGCACCTTGTAACATGAATGTCCTCAAAAACATCCAAAACAAACATTTGTAAAACTTCTTTTTGGAATATTTGGGAGTGATCTTTAAATTCACTAGCAAAAATTTGACCAATTTCTCAATTAATTTGTGGTCCATGTGAAAAACTCTCTAGAATCAACCAGAAATCTTTGCAGCTCAAGTTAAACTACAAATTATTCACACAATCCTCTATTTGCAACAGGGCAAATGCAAATGCATTACCCATTCAAGTTGTCAGATAAAGCAAGAAACTCGGTTGCACAATAGGTTTTTAGAATTAACACTTCATTAAAATGTAAACTTTTTGTAATGATTTTAAATCAAGATTTTAAGTTTACATTGTATCAGAAACAGTCAATAGCCAAATATTACACCTTAAATTAATTCTACTCAACATAATTTGTGTGTATTTCATTGTAGAACTCTTTTTCAGTTACGTTGATTTTATTGCAAAGATGTCCCATCATCTTTTCATGCTTTGACAGCCCACACTGAATACCGACCTGAAAGCATTTTCTTTTTTCAAACTAAAACTTCCAGGTTTTTTTTTAAATTGAAAACACATACGCTTCTTTCTCAAGATGTTCTAAAAGTTTAATTTCCAACTATAACAAAAATGCCATTGCCCAATTGCTGAAAATGGCTTCTGTGGTAAGAGAGAGCTAGAGGTGGTCTGTGTGTGTGTGTGTGTGTTTGGGGGGCGGGAAGAATGAGCTCTAGAGCAGTCTGGAGGGGGAAGGGTCACAAGTGCTTGTGTCTCATGGAGGGGACTGAGAGTGTAATACGAGGGGGTGCTGAAAGGTTCTCAGCTCAGCCATGAAGAGAATGACATGGATATGGTTCAATCAATGATCTGAAACAATGTAAAAACACACAATTTCACTTTTGCAAATTGGCACTTAACAAAATAAGATAACACTCTTTTCAGCTACAGTGGCAAAATAACGTTCAGAATTTAGGAAGTTGATTGGCTGGGCTGAGAATTTTTCAGCACCCACTCGCAAGCTGTCAAGGTGGAAGGTGGTGAGAGTAATGGGAACTAAGCTGAACAAACTTATACACTCACTTGTCATAAGTTAGACTACTGCAACCCTTTATACAAAGGTATTACTAACAAAAAACACATTGCCTAGAAATAATACAAAATGCAGCTATCAAAATTATAGTAGGAGCTCCCTCTACTTAAACCTGCTCAATGGCTCCCCATTATATACTGAATCACATTTAGAATTCTACTCATCGTTTTCAATTTACAAATTTTATCATTTACCCCCTTATCTTGAACAACTTCTAACACCTACATACCCTTGCGCATACTCCATTCTCAACAACACAGCCTTCTTACCATCCCTTCCTTCAGATATGTAATATACGATTTCATTCACGCCTCAGTCTTCTCAGTCACTGGTCCCTCATTATGGAAATCATTACCACTTCAACTTAGGCTGGAAACCTCTCTTGATAAATTCAAATCTAATCTCAAAACATTTCTTTTCAATGATACTTATGATGCTTGATTTTATTTATATTATTTCTCATTCAAAGACTGAGACCCTCAATGCAGGGCACAGATATGCACTATTTACACCTTTTCTCTTTTTTTTTCTCTCTTTCCTATAGTGAGTTCTAGCGCAATGGGTCTAGTAGTCCTGAACTATAGGGTTATGCATCTGAAACCACAAGTTGCTTGCAGAATGCTGCCAATTGTCTTTAAACTCTGCCTCCTTCCCAGGCAGCTGCTCCTGCCCCCTCAGTTGGTTTTTTTTTCTGCAAGTAATTTGCTCAGAAATGTTTCTGCTTTGCTCTGTGGTTTTATTATTTTCAGGTATTTTTTTCTTAGTGCTCAGTTGAAGGCTCAGTGCCCAGAGTTTTCACTTGTTGGGACCTCTGCTTGGGAGAAGATGCAGACTCGCATAGCAGAAGTCTGCTGATAGCAGGATCAGCCCTCGGGGACACCTAGCAAGTTGGGCTGGAGCTCAGGGGCCATCCCCTGTGTAAATGCTCGCATCCCTGATTTATCAGGAGCTTGAGCGCAGGCTCTTTGGCTCCCAGCTTGGCCAAGATTAATAGTGGGTCATTTTATAATCCTGTCCCCCTTTGAAGCATGAAGTTTTCTGGGGTTTGAGGCTCAGTTCGACATCGGACCGACTGACAGCCCAAAGACCAAATTCATCTTGTGAACCTGTGAGGTAGAGCTCCTCTTCATTTATCCCAGTTGCACTTCAAAGCTGAAGCAGGCAGACACATTGCACAGTGACTAAGGTTATTATAGTCTATGGGGAAAATTGGGGCTCTCCAAAAGTGAAATTTGAAGGTTTCTGCAGCCAAAGCCAAGGTTCTCCACCTTTAAAAGTCCTTTCCCTGCATTTTTGTACTTCAGGGGAGTCCCCATGGGCCACTTTTGCTGATGAAGACCATTTGAGATTTAAACAATCTTTTTTTCTAAAGCCTCCATCTGCCTTAAAACCTCTTGATTTTACTTAAAATCAATAGAGATGGACCCCTCAGTCATTCCTATCCCTGTATAATGCCAGGTTTGCGCTGGACGGCTGGCTGAGGAGCATCAATGTTCAGTGTGGGAGAGGGGTGGGAGCCCTGGAATAAGTTCTCCAGGGCTGTGGATCCGCAAGATGCATGCTTTCAAGGGAAGAGACCCTTTCCAGGGCCCTCTGAAGGTGCACTGGCTAAGCACAGATGAGGAATACCCACAGGGGTTCTCTGCAGGGGTCCTCAAGACCCCCAGTGCAAGCCTTCACCCCGGATTTTGTTAGCTTTATGTGGAAGGCCTAGTTGAACTGCTGAGGATCCTCAACATCTACGTTCAGCGCAATGGAGGCAGTGGTTTTCCCTCAGCAGACATCCAGACCAGATGAGGCCACAGACCTGGATCAGGATGTTCAGTCTGCCATAAACTGGGAGGATGGAAAGTCTGATTCTATGCAGTTATTGTCCCAAGATGCAGTTTCTCTGGCAGCGAACATAGGTGAAGAAGGGGTAGTGGCCCTGGACCAGGGGGAAGTCCCCACAGTGAGCCAGCTTTTTGAAGCCTGTGTGCTCTCGGGCATTATATCTATCGCACTGTGAGAACTGAAGATGGAAGTTTCTCCAGCCCCCTTGTCACAGTACTTAATTATGAGTGGCTTAGTTTTTCCATGTGCTTTCCCTCACATCTGAACATCACAAAGCTGGTCACAGACCACTGGGAGTCGCCAGATGGCGAGAGGCTAAGACAGTGCAGTGTGCCACCTTCTACTCTAGCTACAATGGGGAAAATGAAGCAAGCTCAAAAAATTTCCAGGTTGGCAAGCTGGCATGCCCTACTGCTGTTGTTCAAGTTTTCAGGCTATCCCTTATTTGTATGCATGAAATTAATTTGTGTTCTATTGAGGCCATAGAAGGCAAATCTATCATATGGGTGGTCCCCTGAGATAGCCTGAAAACTTAATTTGTTTAGGGCCCCCAAAGATTGAAGTTGCCTACTTTTCATTAAAAGAGGCAGTGAAATGGGACCTGAAAGACTATCACTGCCTTACTAGAGTAAAAATGCACCAAAAAATGTCCTATGCTCTGAAGTAGCATCCACTAATGTAATGTTACTTACATTTACCATCAGCCTGTCACCTTCCTTCAAATAAAATACAGCCCCCATATAAATGGGAGCATGCCACTTACTCGTCATTTCACATAGATATTTGGAGCCGCTCAGCAGAGTGGCAGGCACAGGGTAGCTGGCTGTAACTTTGGAGATGACCTGAATAATGTGATCATTGGTGTTCAGTTTTTTCTTTGAGTTGGTGCAGTCTAGACCATAGTATCGAAAGGTGACCTGCGCATATACAAAGTAATCTCCAGATTGTGGGATCTCCAAAGACCTGTTCATGTATTTCATCCCTTTCTTGAGAAAAGCCAGCCCGTAGTGGTGTTCCCATGGGAGCGCTTGAGAGTCACCAATTGCATCCAAATGATCCTGCTTTATTGTACCTCAAAAGTGAGAGAACATGATTCAAATTACAATCAGAATGATGGGACAAAAAGTAACTTACAAACCAAAAATCAAGCTTGGTTTTACAAAGAAGGAAGAAAGTTGTCTTTCTCTACTTGATTTATTTATTAGACTTATTTGCTTAATGACTTTGGGCTCCTTTTACAAAACTGTGGTAGACGTTTCTATTGTGGGCTGGTGAGGTAAATGCTCAGACACTCAAAGAATTCCTATGAGCCTCTGAGCATTTACCTCGTCAGCACACAGTAGAAGCCTCTACTGCTGTTTAGTAAAAGGAGCCCTTTATCTTTCATGGACAGGGCAGGATTAACCAATAGGCCAAGTAGGCATGTGCCTAGAGTCCGAAATGGTCAGGGGGGCCCGATGAAGAAAGGCATCAACGTTGTTTTTTCCAAACGGCGATGGGCCCCTGCAGCATCGATCGGCAACACAGTAGTGGGGCATCTTACAGAGCACTGCTGTGAACTTCACAAAAAGGGTGCCACATAAACATCTCACCACAACTCCCTTGCAGGTCATGGTGAGCCCCCCAAAACCTACTATACCCACCTGTCTACCACCCCAATAGCCCTTATGACTGCAGGTGGCACCTATATGGCAGTATAGTAGGGTTTCGGGGGGGGGGGGGGGAGCGGTTGGTGGACTCACATTTTTTACCATGAATGCAGTGGTTACAGTGGTTTATGGGCCTGGGTCCTCCTCTCTATGGTTCACTAGCCCACCCCCCAGACTACTTAAGCCACCTCTGTGCAGCTCTACTCGACTTTTCTATGCCAGGTGCTGATGTTCTGGAGGCAGGTATGCCTCCAAAATTTTTATGGTATTGTTGGGGGGGGGGTCAGTGATCACTGGGTGATTGTGGTTATCTGGTCACTTTGGATACCTTCTGGACACTTAGACCTGTTTTTAGATTGCCTAAGCCACTATATACAAGTTCCGACTAGGCAGTCTCGTTAAACTTTCAGTTATACTTGCAGTACGATTAAGTCTAGGTTAGCTCACGTCCCGCCCAAATCCTGCCCTCACCACTCTTAAAATGCCCCTTTCAGCTCTGGGCATACAGCGGCACTAAAAAGGCCTAAGCTGTTTTTAGATACGTCTAAAACCCGTTTTGATTATCGGCACTTGGACGACTTGTCTTTTTGGATACTTGTCTTTTGATCGTCCAAGTGCCAATTTAGGCGGGATTTTAAATGTATTTCCATTTCGATTATGAGCCCTTTGATTTTTCCATCACAAAAGAAGGTGGTACTGCCAGAGGATAAAGAAAAACTATTTTATTATATTAAAAATTTGACAAAATAAATCAAACAATATAGCACTGCACCAAGAGGCTTGCTATGATGAATAGATTTGACAAGGGTCTGTGTTTCAGCAAAAAGTCTGCATCAGGAGTCAACATCTAATACAACTGTTTAGGCAGGAACTAACTTGCAGAGCTTTATGGCCCCATGCACAGTTTTACTTTGATAGGCCACTGAATCAGAGAGGTAGTAGCAGCTCGGGCAGACAGGCATTAGGGAGAAGACGCTCCCTGTTGGTTTTTCTTTTGGGATTTGAGAGAGGGTAATGCTTAAGGCATAGAAGCCAGCTTTTAAAAATAATTGAGGATGCTAAGCCAAAGGAAATTACCCCTCCATGGATGAAGTCAAAGAGTTTGCTTAATCTTGGGGGTGTTCAAGCACCTACATCACCCACAGAGCTGGCTGCTATTGCTGAAGGTGGAAATGGGAGGAAAAAGAGAGTATGATGGGAAGAGAAGAGACAGAGGAGCAAAGCTGAATATTGGGGTGGGGAAGGGGGAAGACCAGAGTGAAACTGGATAGTGAGAGAGAAAGTGAATGGTGGGAGAAGAAAGGCTGACAGATGATGGTACAGTGAGGAGTGAGAGAAGGAGGGACAATGCTGGATGGTAGGGGGATAGAGAGAGGTGTATTGTTGAATGGGGAGATTGAGAGAGGTAGAGGAGATCTTGGATATTGGTTGGGAAAGAAACAGAGAGGGTGAGAGAGACAGAGATACAATTGGATAGGAGAAAGACAGAAAATTGATATTGGATTGTGGGAGAAGAGACAAAGGGGCAATGTTGAGTAGGGAGGTGTAAGAGAGAGAGAGAGAGAGACATAAGATATCCTAGATGGATTGGGGGAGGGGGGAAAGGCAATATTGGATGAATATGGTTGGAAGGATGAGAGGAGATCCTGCATGGCTGGAGTAGGAGGTGGGGGACAAAGAGAGACAGAAGATGTTGCTGGGCTCGGGAGGGAGGGAGAGAGAGAGAGGAGATCCTGGATGAATATGGTAGAAGGATGAAGGGGGAGGGGAGAGAGGAGATCATCCCATGGTTGATAGGGGCAGAGAAACAGAAGAGATCCTGGATGACTGGGTGGGCCAGAGGAGAAAGGAGGAGACAGAAATGAAATCCTGCATGACAAGGGCAAGGGGGGGGGGGGGAGTTAAGAGAAAAGGAGATGCTACACAGAAAGCAGAAAAAAAAGGCAGGAGATTCTCATTGGGGTCAATACAGAAGAGATTGTGCATGATTGGGATGAGGGAATAGAGACACAGTGGATATGTTGAATGGATGAGAGGAAAGAGAGGGATACATAAAGGAGATGCTGCATGGCAAGTGGAAGAGAGGAAAGAGTTACTAAAAGATTGAGAAATAAGAGAAGCAGAAGAGGAGGGCCTGGGTGATGGAGAAAGATGAAAAGAGGAAATAGAGAAGAGACTAAAGATTGGATACAAAGAATGAATGATATCTGAGTGGACAGGATCAGTAAAATAGAAGAAAACTGATATTTCCCATTCGGTGTCAAAGATGGATGTAATAGAAAAAGTGATGACCCAAGGACAGAAAAAAAAAGAAAAAAAGAAAAATGGATATGAGATCCTGGAAAAAGTTGAGAAGATAGGAAAACAGTAACCAGGGATTACAATCTACAAAATTAAATGGCCAGACAACAAAGACAGAAAAAAAATCTCCCCTCCCCCCCCACCTTTTACAAAACTGTGCAAGAGGTTTTTAGCGCCATTCAGCACGCTAAATACTTTGCGCTGCTCTGATGCTCATAGAGTTCCTACGAGCATCAGAGCAGTGCAGAGCATTCAGCTCGCTGGCCGGCACTAAAATCCTCTTGTGCAGTTTTGTAAAATAGGGGGGATTATTTTTAATTTAGAGTGAAATAATGTGGAAGCGGTGTCAGTCCACATTAACAGAAAATAAAGAAATACCTTTTTATTGGATTAAATACATCTTCTGACTAGATATCTTAGGCCAAAATCTCTTTCCTCAGGTATATAAACTATTCTGATCTGAGGAAGGGGGCTTTGGCTTCTGAAACAGTCAAGTGGAGGGGCATAATAAAAAAAAAAACCCATCTAAGTCCCCTTTTGGCCTAAGACAGCAGGGAAAATGTCCATTCTCAAAAAAACGTCCAAAATGAGTTTTTTTTGAGAATGGCCTACCTCTACGTTCGGCAGTTTAATCGCCCAGACCACCACTACATCTAAACTTACAACACATTATCAACCCAAAAATTGCCCAAGTCCCAAACGACCAAAACAAGGAGGGGCCAGTCCTTCGCCTAAAAGCTGGATTCTGTAACCGGTGTCTGTCAAAAACAACAGCGGTTACACAATCACCCCCCCCTCCCCGCAACTATCGCGGCAGGAGAGATGCCTCATCTCCCATGCCGTGATTGTGATCCCACCCCTCACCCCCCGAACTGCTGCGACCCACGGTAGGAGAGATTGGGCATCTCTCCTGTCACAGTTCACAGCAGTTTGGGGGGAGGAGCACGAACGCAGCAGGGGAAATGAGGCATCTCTCCTGTTGCGATCGTTGCGGTGAAGGGTAGGCAGGTTGCCGGAGCCACTGAGCTGATAGCTTTCGGAACTTATACGTGTTTTGACTTGGTCTAAATCAAAATGTATAAGTTCCAACTAGGCAACCTGTTCAAGGCTTTGGTTATACTTGCTGTACGACTAAGTCTAGGTCAGCCCACCTCCCGCCCTTTCCCCTCCTCTAAAAACGCCTCTTTTCGCTCTAGGTGTTTAGAGGCTGGTTTTAGATATGTCTAAAACCTGCTTTGATGATCAATACTTGGACGATATGGCTTTTTGTACCGATTTAGGCCACTTTTTTTATTTTATTATGAGCCCCCTAATGTATTAAAGTAATTCAGTAAAAAGGTATCACCTTGTTTTCTATTTAGATGTATTTTTCTGTATTATTTTTTAATTTAGACTTCCTATTTCAAAGATATGCTAATGGGGATATGCTGGACTGGGGAGTTGGGAATGATTGGTAGCAAAGAGTACCTGCATATGTTTCCAGAATACTGCCAAAATTGTTATTTTTAATATAGGGTTACCATATGGCTCCAAAAAAAGGAGGACGGATTGAGACATCTGAGTTTTACTTCCATTGGTTTCAATAGAAGTAAAGCCCAGATGTCTCTGTCTGTCCTCCTTACTTTCATTGCTTTCAGTAGAGGTAAATCCCAGATGTCTCAATTCAGCCTCCTTTTTCTGGAACCATATGGTAACCCTAGTTTAATTTATAACATTTTATTGAAGGAAATAATTAAATATAATATAATACAAAATAGATTTCATTTCAAATAGATTTACAATTATAATATTTACATACATATTTCTATTATTCCTTCAAAATATATTTCCATATGACCCAAATCAACCCCCATACTATACTCCACCTCCCTTCCCCCTCCCTTTTTTCCCCCTATTCACATTGTATTGAAGTAATTAATAAAACTATAATATAAAATGAAATTTATCATTCCTTCAATATACATTTCAATATGAACTATTTCATCCTACCCCTACACCCCCAATTTCCCTAATTTCAAATAAAATTAAACAATGAAATTGATTCCTCCTATGCCAAAAACTAGTTTAATATATTGTATTATTTTGGTGCACTATTTTGCTTTTTTGACACATAATTCCCTGGAGTGTGTTCAGGGTATATATTACCAATATCAGTGGTAATAGATGGGAGAGGCAGCTGTGCTGAAAAGTGTCCCCATTGTCTCTTTACTGCTAACACAGTTGTCTCCACTACAGAGATTTTAACATGGCCTACTACATTCCATCCAACCCTCCTTGGTCCTAGTCCCATCCCATTTTAGCCTCCCCAAAATTCTGAGTCACTGACTGCCTATGCTACCCATGCTCTGCTTTTATTTACCCCAGTGGTTCCCAACCCTGTCCTGGAGGACCACCAGGCCAATTGGGTTTTCAGGCTAGCCCTAATGAATATGCATGAGGGAGATTTGCATGCCTGTCACTTCCATTATATGCAAATCTCCCTCATGCATATTCATTAGGGCTAGCCTGAAAACCCGATTGGCCTGGTGGTCCTCCAGGACAGGGTTGGGAACCACTGATCTACCCTTCCTAAGAATTATCTACTCTACAGCAGTGGTTCCAAACCCTGTCCTGAAGGACCACCAGGCCATTCGGGTTTTCAGGATAGTCCTAATGAATTTGCATGAGAGAGATCTGCATATAATGGAGGTGCCAGGCATGCAAATCAGCTCCATGCATATTCATTAGGGATATCCTGAAAACCCGACTGGCCTGGTGGTCCTCCAGGACAGGGTTGGGATCCACTGCTCTACAGTATGCTTATTCCATGCTCTCTGGAATTCTGTTCCTGTTTTTCATTTTCACTCTCTCACTACGTCACACTACAAGTGTTTCTTTAATCTCTCTCTTTTTTTTAGCTACTAAAAGGGATTTCCCCAAATCATTTTAGTCTAAATAAAACTATGCTTTCATAGTGCAGAAGGGGAAGTAAAAACTGGCAATCATTTATTTTCAGTTTTATGTGTCTGCACAGAGAATCATCATTGATCGCAGGCCAGTGGAAGAGATAACCATTCAGGAAAGGGTGGGAGTTTTCATTTTGTTATAATATCAAAGGAGGTTGCTGAAAATCCTTAGGAAAAGACATCTAAACTGTGGGAGCTGAGCATCACCATTCTGACATGCATAGTAGATACCTTCCGTTTTTCAGAATGCGACTAACATCACAACAATAACATGTTTGTAATGAATATTTGAATTTCTTCAGAGTGGTACAATCAATACCTGTAAGGTGTGCTCTGGGCTTTTCCTCATTGCCTTTAGCGCTCCCTGTTGTAATAAAAAAATATTAAATTATTTATATTATAACTAGTAAGACAGGCAGATCTTATTGGCTGGTGGTGGTATGGGGAAGGGAAGATTCTAATTTGGATTCTACCTCATTCTGCAACTTGCTAAATTGGAGTGAATTAAGTGCTTATAATTTCTGCATAATCTCTGCACCATGACTAGAGCCAAGCACAGGGTTAAGCTGTGATGAGAACAAACTGTACGGTTTATCAATAATTTAGAGACATGGTTTTGACTGTCAGATCATCTAGTGCTTATTTGGCTTGTATGACATACTTGAATTGGAGCCAGGAGGACAAGGATTGATGAGTTTTCAAGAGGCCAGTGCTGACTGTCTACCAGAAGTACTGCATTACTGCAGATGTTTTGCTCTAACAGTGATATCTCTAAAGCCAGCAGTGTAAAATATATAGCTTGAGAATCCCTGCAGGATCTGGCTTCTTGTGGGACTCACCCCCACCTTAGTGCTTCCTCCTTTATGCCATGAGCCTGGTTTTTTTGAAACAGAGTTAAGCAATATTCTGTGGAGCCAGTGATCAAAGTTTTTATAAAACAACAATGACTGGAAGGTGAACTCTTCACCCAAGGGAGGTTTTCAAGCTTTCCTTATAGAGTTCCATATCTTTATTTTGATCACTCTCCATGAATTTTGTTACATAATGCAGGTCAGTTGCACAATTTGATATCACAGACTATTTCTGACCTCAGGTCTATAATTATTATACCTGAATATCATAGTAAATTTATATGAGCCTGGTTTTGGCAGTTTTTAGTCTTGGGTTTGGGAGCCTGTTTGAACCAGACTAAAGGCAGATCTGAATGAGCCACATTGAATTCTTATTTTACATGTTCTTCATGTTTAGAAATTAGCTCTTAATAGGAAAAGGTAATATGAAATGATAATGGGATGGATAATAGGAAAATACAAGAGAGTTGATTTTGGTGGTCCAAAACCATTAGCAGCTGGCACGAGAATGAATGGAAGATGTTATAGGATATTGACCCTGGAACTGACCTGCATCTTGAGATGAGATTGACTCAGACAGACTCCAATTTTGAACCTGTACAAATGAGAGAAAAAAATAATGTTGCTTTGACAGAAGCAATAGTTCTTCATAAGACAGCCAGAAAAGCCTCGACTGGTTCCTACATTGGTTTTCTAGCCACTTGTGTTTGGCAGTCCAGGAATTGTGAACAACTATCTGGACTAGTAGTTCCCAACCCTGTCTTGGAGGACCACTAGCCGTCAGGTTTTCAGGATAGCCCTAATGAATCTGCATAGGGAAGATTTGCATGCCTGTCACCTCCATTATATGTAAATCTTTCATATTCATTAGGGCTATCCCAAAAACCTGACAGGCTGGTGGTCCTCCAGGACAAAGTTGGAAACCATTGATCTAGACCTGCTACTGCTGCATGAGCCCATCATCAAAAAAACCCTGAGCTTGAGAGGATGGGTACCTTTTATGGGAAGGCATGAAGCAACTTTGTAATCACCTAAAAGACAGGCAGTGCAAAAATTGGTGCAAAATATTATAAAAATCAACCCAATATAACAAGTTAACTTGACAAAATGTCTTAACATTCTTTTTTTTTTTGTATGCGAGAAAAGACCTCAGAGACCTTCAAAATTTTTCCTAAAAAAACAAGTTGAATCTTTATCATTGATCAATAGAAACTCACAACTTTTACATTTATTTTGCAAGCATTGCTTTAAATTTTTTAATAACTTTTATCATCAATTTTCATGTGAATTTAAAACATTGCTAATGAAAGCAGTAAGCAACATTTGTGTGCGATAGAGCCACCATTTCACTCCCACGTCTGAGCTTCTTTAGGGGTTCCATGCTGTATAATTTTTCATCAGAGTATCCTTAGCAAAGAAATGAGAAACAATCAAAAACTTGAACATTTTTTCAGTCAACTTCTTAGCCACTCGCAGATATTACACTCAGGCAAAAATGGGCCTGTATAAATCAGATGCCTTTATCAATTCTTAAACGTGTTCAAGTTACATCATTCAACAAGAACCAATCAATTTCAATCCAGATCTAATGAAACTCATATTTGATAGAAATAAACCAGTGATGTGCCTCAAGGTTTGGTTCTTGGGCCTATTCTTTTTTAACATTTTTGTAAGCGATATTGTTGAAGGGCTGTCAGGTAAGAATTGCCCCTTTATGGATGATACCAAAATCTGCAATAGAGTAGATACTGCTGATGGTGTGAATAACATGAGGAAGGACATAGTGAAGCTTGAAGAAAGCTAAGATTTAATGCTAAGAAATGCAAGATCATACATTTGGGGTTTAAAAAACAGAGGGAAAACTGCAGTTTAGGGGGTGAAGAACTTTTATGCATGAGAGAGGAGCAGGACTATCATTTTTTAAAATGTTTTAAATAAATAAAAATGATAGCATTTGCTGTTATCTGGTTTGCCACCTTCTTTTTTTTTGGTTTCATAGTATCTATGACAAAGCTACATAGATCTTAAAAACTGTGATGAAAATGCTCGCAGTGCTAAACCAAAGATTCCGTGATTCTTTCTTTTTAGATTAGATTTGTGTTCTAAATTGTCTGGTGGTCAGGCCTAAGTATAATTTATTACAAGGACATTAAACTGCAGGTTCCACATTTGTAATGACCCTTCATAGCCTGCTTTGTTGTACCCACATTTTCAGGTATGTGTGCCAAAATCCACATTTCCTTTAAATTTTCTCATATGAAAACACTATCCTAATTGAATAATCTTCAAAACCAGATGGGATTGTACTATGTTCAGTCTATTTCTGATAACGATGACTAATGTGGAACTGTATGCCAAGGATCTTAACAAAACAAGGAAAACTGCAGATACACGTACAATGATGCAGGCAAAGTTTATTTATATCAATAAATTGAATGCGGTTAAAAACAACACCTTAAAAACAAGCCAAAAGACCCAACACGGTCCGTGTTTCAGTAACACGCCTCCATCAGGGGGTCCCAAAATGAAAAAGGGAATCAAATGGAACCGCAAATGAACTGAAGCCTGTCCACGCACAGTTTGACCCCCAACATTCATCTTTACACAGGCTTCAGTTCATTTGCGGTTCCATTTGACGCCCTTTTTCATTTTGGGACCCCTGATGAAGGCGTGTTACCGAAACATGGACTGCGTTGGGTCCCTTGGTTTATTTTTAAGGTGTTGTTTTTAATTGCATTCAATTTATTGATATAAATAAACTTTGCCTGCATCATTGTACGTGTATCTGTAGTTTTCCTTGTTTTGTCTTCATACCCTTCAATGCAGACTCTGTTGGTTCTTCCTTCTTGTTTGTGCCAAGTATCTTAACATACAAGTTTGCTCATTGTCCACATTGTTCTGTTATTCTGCTTGCTGTGCAGGGACAAAGGTAAATCGTTGTTGTTATATCTGGCTCTCTTAAATGCTTTCTCCAGAATTTTCTCAGGGTAAACTCTTTGCTTCAATTTTCACATTAACCCCTCCCCTCCTTACAAAACCATGGTAGCGGCTGCAGCACGGCAAAAGCTATGATGCCCATTAAAACCCTATGGGCGTCGGAGTGATTACCTCAGCAGCAGCCATTATCACAGTTTGTAAAAGGAGCCCAAAATTATGCACTTGAATCAAGGATAGAGTTTTCATGTGGAGAAAATTTAAAGAAGATATTGAGTCCGACAGACTTACCTGAACATGTGGGCACCACAAAACAGACTATGAAGGGTCATTACAAATGTGGAACCTGCAACATCTTTAGAATAACTTTATAACTAAAACAATTCATTAATCCAAGTGATGAAAAATTTTAAAATATTTTAGTACATGTAAGTCCGATTATATCATCTTTGCAGTTTCATGTTCTTGCAACAGGACTACCAGAAAATTTAGAATGCAAATGACTGAACACAAATCTAATTTGAAAAGCAAGATCAAGGATCCTTTGGTTCAATACTGCAAGCATTTTCATCACATTTTGAAAATCTGCGTTGTTTTGTCATAGATACGTTAGGGCCGATATTCAGCAAAATTTAGATGGCTGGGAATGGCTCCCAGCCATTTAAATAGTACATAGCTGGTTATCTGCCCATATTCAGTGAGTGACAGCAATCTCTCTCACACTGAATATCTTGCTTAGCAGATTGGCTGCTGACTGGCTATATTCCACAACTTAGCTAGTCAGATAATTTTGGCAACCAAAGACAACCGCTTAAAATCAGCCCCCCTCTGAGGAGACAAGATGGTGTCTGGAGCAGGATGCTGAGAGGAGCACTCCCACCTCGATGGTGCTTTTTCCTTTAAACCTTTGGAAAATAATTTGTTCCTTTCCTAAAGAGAAGGGGGAAACAGAGGGGTATCCCTCCACCTACCTCAGGATCCTTGACGCCGCAGCAGACTGTAATTACAGCATTTACAGTCTAACCATCCACTTTGGGCACTTCTGCTGCTGTGAGCCGGGAAGCTCACAGCTTGGACGGCGAGATGTCACTCTCGCTGAGCCCACAAGAACTGCATACCCCTCCCAAGCCCGGAGAAATGTCAGCGGAGCAGAGCATGCAGGAGGGCTCCCCCAGCATATGGAGAGATGCACGTTCTCTAGCCGCTGTAGACCTGGAAGTGATTACAACTACGCTAACTCCAATGTTGGAGCTGCAGCGTTCAGGGAGAGTGGAGCCATCGGCAGCTAGCGGTGCTGAGGTTATGAGAGCCCAGAGTTCATCTTCTGGGGTAGAAGCCAAAGAAAATCTGGCTATTATCTCCCCCCTCAAGCTGCTGGTGAGACCACAGGCTGTAACGCTGGATTCTATTTGGACTGCGATTGAGAACCTACACTTGGTATGCACCAACTTTGTTTCTATTACTTTAAATTCTACCTCTAGGATAAGTTCCTTAGAGACTTCTATTCAACAACATCAATTTAAAAAACGTAGAGAAAGTAACAACTGAGACCAAGAACTTGCTTACTAAACAAATGACAGATAAAATGATGATCTTAAGGAAGATTGAAAATTTAGAAAACCTACAAAAAATATTTGAATTTAAGGATTCTTAATTTCCCGATAGCTAAATTTATGTTCCCACAAGAACTTTTTAAAAATTTCATGTTGACTGTTCTAAATATTCTGGAAGCAAGTCTCCCCTATACAAAAAATTTATTATTTAAAACAAATACAAAAGGAAAAAGCTGTCATAGTTGAAAATACACAGTTGGATGTTTCTGAAATATTGCAATCTTCTGATGTTGAAATTCAGGGGCGGGCAACATTATTGGTCTCATTGGTATTCTTGCAAGATAAAGAAATGCTGTTGAAATTATACTTTAATTTAAAACAGATTACCTATTTAGGTGAAAGGGTATATATATTTCCAGATGTTTCAAAGTGGACACAATCCAGGAGGAAATAATTTTTTACTTTTCGACCAAAGGTGATTGCTTTGGGGGCAATGTTTCAGTTGAGATTCCCATGTAAATGTTTTGTCTCTTATCAAGGGAATAAATATATTTTCTTTGAACCTTCCCAATTAGGTTTTTTCCTAGAAGGTAAAGGAATCGCGACACAGTCTGATTGAAACAGGTTATTAATGCGGTATTTAATTAATGGATAGGATAATATCTTAATACTGCTCTATTTCCTAATTTCTGGTTTTCTTTTGTATATGTCCCCTTTCCTGAGGGGCTTTATTCGTTTTGTCTCCTCTTCTCAGATTGTGGACTGTATTAGTTAAATGTTTCATTGTTTTTTTTCTGGTCCTTAGTCCTATAACTAAGTGAACATAAGAACATAAGCATTGCCTCTGCCGGGTCTGACCAGAGGTCCATCGTGCCCGGCAGTCCGCTCCCGCGGTGGTCCATGACCTGAAAGTTTTCCCTACCTAACCTAAAATGTCCATATCCTATTCACTCAATGTCCTGTAAGGTAAACCTCTATCTGTACCCTGTTATCCCCTTCGCTTCCAGGAAGTCATCCAGTCCCTTTTTGAACCCCAGAATTGAGTGAGTTTATATTTTTGTATTGCCTCTAACATCTTTGTAAATTGGATGTATTGAAATGATAAAAATAAAACAAATAAATAAATAAAATCAGCCCCTCTAACTGTAACCCATACCCTGGCATCCTGTTTGTCTGTACTGGTTGTTTAGATTGTAAGCTCACTCGAACAGGGACTGTCTCCTTTGTGACCCTGTACAGCACTGTGTATGTCTGGTAGCAATCTAGAAATAATCAATAGAAGTAATAGTAGTATATCTGGCCATTGAGACTTAGCCGGCTAGCCACTGAATATTGGCTGGCCAAAAATAGACTGAAAATTCAATGGGGGTGGCAGGATATAGCACCTAACACGTAGCTACGCCCATGCCTAACATGCATAGCGCCTATTTTTTTGAAGGCCGCTTAAATTTTTAGAGGTGCTTTCTTACAGAATCGTGCTTTCTTGATAGGCGCCTATGTTTCAATCAGTGCTGATTAAAAAGCTTAATTGAGCTTGTTATTCAATTTAGATAGGCGCCTATCTAGATGGGCGCCTCCAAAATAGGTGCCTAACTTTAGGCGCTGGTTACAGAATTTGGGTCTAAGTTGCCAAATTCTGCTATAACGGACTCGCTTATAACGGAACCTCGCCTATAGCGGACGAGGTCCGCTGGTTCCGGCCGAGCACCATTATAAACACAGAAAATCATCGGATATAGCGGACTCGCATATAACGGACTTTCAGATACAACGGCCAACTATTTTGGTCCCCAGAGCCGCTTTTAGCTGTAATTTTATTTGGCTATAACGGACATGTAGGCTCCGCCTACAAGGTGCTTGGCATGCCGGTGATATAGTATCAAAATGCAGCCCAGAAGAAAATGACAGTATTTTTCTTTCCAGTACAGTACAACTTAATGTTTTAGAACAGTGGTCTCAAACCCAGGGCCCAGGGGTCACATGCAGCCCACCAGGTACTATTTTGAGGCCCTCGATAAGTTTATCATAATTACAAAAGTAAAATAAAACAGTTTCTTGATCATATGTCTCTTTAGTTATAAAGAGTATATTATTATTAAGTCTTAGCCAAAAGGAAAGATTTATAAATTATAAAAAGTTTTACCTCATGCAAAATTCTCATTTCTTTAATAAGACATTAACTATTTTTTCTGAGGCTCTCTAAGTACCTACAAATCCAAAATGTGGCCCTCCAAAGGGGTTCATAGACATAATCGCGGAAGACAAAGGCGCGCACTGACAACTGAGCGCAAGACGGAGGTGCGCGCCAAAGAAAATTACTGTTTTTAGGGGCTCCGATGGGGGGGTTTGTTGGGGAACCCCCCCACTTTACTTAATACAGATCGCGGTGGCGTTGTGGGGGGTTTGGGGGGTTGTAACCCCCACATTTAATGGAAACAAATTTTTCCCTAAAAACAGGGAAAAAGTGAAGTTTTCAGTAAAATGTGGGGGGTTACAACCCCCCAAACCCCCCACAACGCCCCCACAACGCGGCGCGATCTGTATTAAGTAAAGTAGGGGGTTCCCCCCACGCCCCCCCCGTCGGAGCCCCTAAAAACAGTAATTTTCTTTGGCGCACGCCTCCGCACTGTGCTCAATTGTCTGCGCGCGCCTTTGTCCCGGCGCGCTTTTGACCTGACACCTCCAAAGGGTTTGAGTTTGAGACCCCTGCTTTAGAACATCTTTTAGTGTTCTGGTTTTGCAATCATTTCATGCCATACCAATGTTTTGTTGAGTTTTGTTCTTGATGTTCTGCAGTGACTGTTGTTCATCGATTTACATTGTATCAAGTTGCCCTAAATAAAGTTTATAAAAAATGCAACTCTGGATATAACGGATCCTTTTTCCAGGTCCCTTGAAGTCCGTTATAATGAGATTATACTGTATTCTATAATGGGACCTAGGTGGCTAGGTTCTGCTGCAGAACAGTCCTCTATCATATGCCCTTAGGGAACCTAAATGGAGATGCCCAGCCATAAAATTGACTTCACTGAGATCACCACCTGTGCAGCAGCGATATTCAGCCACTATAGGTACAAGCAAGTGGTTCAAAACTGCTTCTTGCAGACCTAAATTAAACTGGGTAGCTTAACTGAATATAGCTGCCATATGTATAGTTAACGATTCTATAAACAAACGTACAAGATGCAGGATATGTTTATTAAATCAATTATTGATCGCAGTTAACGTTACCACCTTTAAACAAAGGGACCCGACACGGTCCGTGTTTCGGTTAACACGCCTTCATCGGGGGTCCTAGGATGACAAGGTATCAAATTAAACTGCAAGCAAAAGTAAACATGAGCCTATATAAATCGGAGGTAAACGCTAATCCAAAGTCTCTAGCAATTGGCAATATCTGAATACTACCCCAACAGTTGGAAACTGGTATTAGAGAGTTCAAACCACAATTTCTCAGAATACCATACAAAATAGAACTCTCTGGTGATTCAAATGTATAATAAAACACAAAAAAAAAGATCTCAAAATACCCCTGGAGTCCAATCAATAGAAGGATATCAAATTCGGGGTTAGGGTATCATCATTGATCACGATTTCTGTGAAAATATTTTTGGTAATTTAATTCATACTAATCTTTGTAAATTATTTTAATAAATATTTGTGTAAATTTTAATATATTTCAAAAATTCATTTCTCTCCCGTTCAGGGATTTCAAAGAGCTGGCAACAATCATAATGTGACATAGGGCATTGAATCTGGCAAATAATCAAATGATTCTTAACAAGCACTTATCTTTTTAAACCCGACGGAGGCCAAGTCTGTTTCACGCCAACGGGCTTCTTCAGGGGAAACACCGCGGCTTGTCTTAAATGCCAGTGTCTTACATTTAGCGATTGTCCGATTTTATGTCACAGCATTGTGCATTTCGGAAAGAAATTAAGACTGCATTGTTTGACAGATTTATTTCCTAAACAGAAATCATTTTAAAATTAATAATTCCATACTGATTATTTTTGAGAAACATGTACTTTTACTATTTGTATTCTGTAATTCGCTGATTGTCCAGTTCTCTTCAGTGTAAACCGCCTAGAAGTTGTAAGATTGTGGAGTTATAGAAAAATAAAGTTATTATTATTATTATATGATTTTATTGTTCAACCACTGTGCATCATCTTACACAAGCTTGGTTGAAAAGGTGATATATTCAAATTGGATACAGTTACAATAAACTAAAAAAATGACAACAATTTGTTATTTCTATAGCTAAGAAGTCACAGGCATCAGATTTTTTCCCCTCAATATATCAGCCACTATTCCCCTCTTTTACAAAGGTGTGCTATGCTTTTTAGCGCATGCTAAACGCTAATGTGTGCATGTTATCCTAAGGACGCATTAGCGTACGTTAATTGCACGCTAAAACGCTTAGCGCACCTTTGTAAAAGACGGTGCATGTGTGATGCTATCCACCCCTTTGAGTCTTCATTTGATGAAGTGTGCTTTACTCTCTGAGCTGTAGCATTTTATTGATCTTGCACAAAGCGATCAGGAACTCTGTTCCATTCTGAAACGTTCACAAAAGTGGTGTCAGCTTGCACGTGAGAGAATCGAATCTTCAAGAGAGGCATTTCCTACCTGAACAGCTGAGTCGGCTTCCTTTGCAGCCCTGTGCTGTCCACTAAATAAGTAGACCATAGATATTCCCTGAACACAGACACAAATGAGACAGCAAGCCAGAGCCAGCTGCGTTTTCCTGAGATTCAGATCTTTGCTTGGCTTCCTTTGCTTTGCTGTGCTGCCCTGCTCATGGTCCACCTGCAGCATTTCAGTAGCAGGCTCCATGGCTCTGCCTTTATTTTACTGTCTCCTCGTCAGCGAGCACCTGCTCTGGTAGCTGCCCTGCACAGAGACCATCCATTATATAAGGGCGATTGGAGGCCCGGATGCCTTCTCTCCCACAGCTCTCTTTCCCCATAAACATACACACCCTCCAGGGGAGTGGACCGCCTACAGAAAAAAACCACATTGTGCCGAATCTCGTAGTTGTTTGTGTGTGCTTGTGTGCAGTTAGGTCGGTTTTTTTTCTCTTTGGACTTTGGAAAGTCCCGGAAGGTAGAAGGTGAATGAAGTGTAACCGGGTTAGTTTGAGCGTCTTATTCCGTCTCTGTGCACTCAGGGTGGAGCAGGAAAGAAAGCTTAGAAGAAGTGAAAGTACAAACATGATTTTAGGGATTGACAAAGGCATTTGTTTTCACTCGTAAAGGAATGGTTACAAAAAAAGGAAGCCAGTTGCATAGATTAGAATCAGGCACGCATAAACCACAGTTATGCAACTATTACATAAACCTGTTTGATTCCACTTACAATGTGAAAGGAAAGAGGCGGGCATGAAATGAGGTGGGAGGGGGGGAGTGATCTGTTGCTACCTCCTTCCTTCTTGTGTGTTCCGTTTACTGTTTGAGCTTTGTACTGATGCATTAAGGTAATGAATGAAACAGAAGCTTTACTAATTCTTTTCTATAACGTTGATGGTACTAAGATGCCGAGTCTGCCTTTGCATATATCCTCACCCCACCCACTATAGAGTTCTCACACGGCAATTCTGCGGCATTTCTGCCCCCTTCCCATCCCTCCTTATGCCTGCAAAGGGGCACACAAGAAGGGGATTTATGGATTCAGGTTGTGCATTTTTCAGTTTTAGCCAAAGTGATTTACAGTAGGTATTCTCCTATTCCCAGAGGGCCTTATAATCTAATTTCGTACCTGAGACAATTGGGTCCTTTTTACCAAGCTCTGGTGAGAGCTAGCACCTGCTTAACACAGGGCACACTCAGGTGTCCTGCGATAAATTCCAGATTAGTGTGCACACATTCCCCACTAAAAAAATTATTTTAATCATGGATGTGGCATGTCTGGGGGATGAGAGTGGGCATTTCTATGGTAACTGGCACAGCTACATTTCTGTGAGCTAACATTAGCAGGTGTTTAGCATATGAACCCTTACCACCTAGAAAATGGGTGGCAGTAAGGGCTCAGGTGCTAATCCTTTTTAATGGTCTTACACTCAAGGCAAACATTAGTGTGTGAAAAAAGAGAAAATAAAACCAAAAGGGGAGACCTGTGGTGCTCAGTCTTTTTATTCACTCAAGACCCGATGTGTACATGTTTCGACCGTGAGGCCTGCCTCA
Source organism: Geotrypetes seraphini (assembly GCF_902459505.1). Taxonomy (NCBI): domain Eukaryota; kingdom Metazoa; phylum Chordata; class Amphibia; order Gymnophiona; family Dermophiidae; genus Geotrypetes; species Geotrypetes seraphini. The sequence goes on along the minus strand of NC_047093.1, from coordinate 89,784,552 downwards.
GGGGTCTTTTCCTTAATATAATAGAAACATAGAAACATAGAAAGATGACGGCAGAAAAGGGCTATAGCCCATCAAGTCTGCCCACTCTACTGTCCCACCCGATTAAGTCAGAGTGCTGCTCGACCCACGTAGAGATCCCACGTGGATGTCCCATTTATTCTTAAAGTTGAGCACACTAGTGGCCTTGATCACCTGCACCGGTAGTTTGTTCCAGTGATCCACCACCCTTTCTGTAAAGAAATACTTCCTGGTGTCACCACCAAATCTCCCTCCTCTGAGTTTGAGCGGGTGCCCCCTTGTGACTGATGGTCCCTTAGGAAAGAATATGTCGTTTTCCACCTCGACACGACCTGTGACGTACTTAAATGTCTTAATCATGTCACCCTTCTTCCTGCGCTCCTCTAGAGAGTAGAGCTGCAACTTGCCCAGTCTTTCCTCATATGAGAGACCCTTGAGTCCGGAGACCATCCTAGTGGCCATTCGCTGGACTGACTCAGCTCGAAGTACATCTTTACGGTAATGTGGCCTCCAGAATTGCACACAGTACTCCAGATGAGGTCTCACCATGGTTCTGTACAGTGGCATTATGACTTCAGGTTTACGGCTGACGAAGCTTCTATTGATACATCCCATCATCCGCCTTGCCTTGGATGAGGCCTTCTCTACTTGTTTGGCAGCCTTCATGTCTGCACTGATGATTACTCCCAAGTCCCATTCTTCTGAGGTCCTAGCTAGTGTTTCTTCATTCAAGGTGTATGTTCTGCATGGATTTCTGCTGCCGAGATGCATCACCTTACACTTCTTTGCGTTGAAGCCCAGCTGCCATGTTGAGGACCAGTTTTCCAACTTGATCAGATCCTGTGCCATACCATCCGTGAGATCGCTTTCACCTACTATATTACACAGTTTGGCGTCGTCGGCAAACAGCGCTACTTTTCCCTGAAGCCCTCGGGTCAAGTCCCTTATGAATATGTTAAAAAGGGATGGTCCCAGGACTGAGCCCTGCGACACTCCGCTAGTCACCTCCAATGTCTTAGGGTGCCATTGACCATCACCCTCTGAAGTCTTCCACTCAGCCAATCATTGACCCATGCCTTTAGTTTCTCACCTAACCCCATCGATTTAATCTTGTTTAATAGTCTACGGTGTGGGACACTGTCAAACGCTTTACTGAAATCCAAGTACACTATGTCCAGAGACTCTCCCGAGTCTAGCTTTCCTGTCACCCAGTCAAAGAAGTTGATAAGATTGGATTGGCATGACCTGCCCCTAGTGAATCCATGTTGACAGGGATCCCTCAGATTCTCTTCATCCAATATCGTGTCTAATTTCCCTTTAAGTAGAGTTTCCATGAGTT